>NC_139678.1:130685033-131190033 GCF_964106915.1 Podarcis gaigeae
GAACCCCAAAACACCCCAATGAGGACTGAGCATGCTCAGTGCAGGATGGTGACTGGCCAAGGGGGAGTGGAAGGCAGTGGCTGGAAACCTTAACAGGAGCATTCCACACTGCAACCTGTTTCAGGGGCATGCTTCTCATAAGTATATTTGCCACCTTGCCAATAGACACCTGTTTTGTGCTTTCTAATTGCAGGTGTGCTATAAGATTGACATCATTCAGTCTTTTTCTCTGAGGGACAGGGGAGAGCCAATTACCTGCATTCTAATATAGGATACTTCTTGGGTATTTATTAATAGCATTATTTCAAGTTAAAGAGTAGCACTTCCTCTCATTATTAGTAGTTTTGTGCTACTGGAACCAAAGGGTTGCATGGTAAGCCTAAAGTCTTTGGCCTATAGCCAATGCTAATCCTACTCAGAGAAGACCTAGTCAAATTAATGAACCTAAGTTACTCATGCCCATTAATTAACCTCACTGGGTCTTCTCTGAGTTGGACAAGCACTGGGTACAAGCCTTTGTATCACGTGTCAGATCACTTCTTAAACTTAGGAGATCTTTGACATCCACTTCAAACTTTAGACCTTTGATCTTTAAATTAAGGCCATTTCTATAGCATTAACTCCTAAAATCTAACTATAATCGCTTCCAGAATAATGGGAAATATTGGATTATGGTAAATACTAAAAATAATCAATTGTGGCAATACATGACTGAGATTCAGAAGGGCCTGGGCTTGTGCACAAAACACTCCCTTGGATGTTCTAGAGCCAGTCAGTTAAAATGGCTAGTTTCCTTGCTAGTTTCCCCCGGAAAAAAGATAAATGTTCTCAGCCATACTTGTTGTTCCATCTGCCCAAGTGTTCCAGCCTGCCAGACAGAACGATCCCTCACTGTCCTCTTTGCACTGTTCTGGGCATTCTGCTGACCTCTCCTAGGCCTATTTGGGTGCTCAGGGCTTCCACTGGGGCTTGTTAGGTGAATCCTGCACAAGATATACCAGTGATATACACTCATGATTTGAGTGTGGATCCTCTGGCAGCCAAAACAGCACTATCTGTGCGCAGGTGAAAAGTAGCAGGTGGCTTGGGAGAACTCCATGGTTTAGAGAAGTACCAAAATATTTAAAAGACACTCTTAAGGGTTATGGGGACTCCAAAAATGCTTATTGAGGGCTGAGCGTGCTCAGTGGGCACAGGGTGCTGGCCGGCTGTTAGAGTGCAGGGAACAAAATGGGAGGGGTAGGAGAGCACAGAATGGAATATGCTAGAAAAAGGGCATGGCTGGGATCCAAAACAAGAGCTCTCTATGCTGCATCATTTTGTTGGAGTTTCTATATGTCAGGTTCAAAGTCCACCTTGCATGAGGGTCTCTGGACAGCTTTAGGCTAGTTAATGGTCTGATCTAGTCTGCAGGGTTGTTGGGAGAAAATGAAAAGTCCATATATGTAATCTTGAGCTTCAGGGAGGGCAGATTTCAAGACTGATGAATATGTGAATATCTATATGTGGAACAGGATTAATGTGGCTTTGCTGAATTAATTATACACCAAGGTTGGCATAACTGAAAGATAAAGGCCACAGCAATCTGGAGCCGAGTGAGTGATTCAGCAAAAGGAGCTGACAGAGAAAAGAGAAAAATAGCTCTAAATATCTGAGATTCTGAGATGAAAGACTTCGGTTAATGCAATAGTTACACAGAACTGTGTGTGCAAATCTTGTTTGACATAGGCCTCTTGTCAGCTGGTTCATTGTGAAACATGCTTTATTCCTCCTAGGGGGTGGTACGTATATAGAGACTCCTAAACACACATGCTTTGGCAGTGGCCAAGATATAGATATGGATGATTTGGAACCTTATCTTTACATCTCAACTAATTGAGAATGTCACCATACTTTGCACCACAGTCCCTTCTTCTGTGGGTGTCAACACTTCAATAAACTCTCTAGTGCTTATGAATCATGCACATAGTCTTGCAGGCTGCTTACCTCTGCTTGACTGTATCTGTGCATGTGTCATGACACCAGCCATGAGCAACAGCATAGTCTCTGACTTGGGGGGGGGGGGGAGAGCCAGCCAGATTAGAATGACCGCAGAGGTGCTATAATGAAATCTCAACAACAAGCCTGAACTGGAGCAAGTTGGCCAGGACTACCCTTGAACGGAGACCCCCAGAGGCAATGCTTCTTTTGCCAGGTTTTGCTGATAGATCAGCTACCTCTCTGCCCTGGACTTGACACTCCCTAGTGCTTGCTTGTTTTTATGGGTCATGCCCCAGATGGAGTAAACCGAGAGGTGGACGAGTGTTAGGCTCAAACCAGAAGTCTCTTCCTCTAAGGATTTTCACTCCTCAGGAACAGGGTAGAGCATTGGACGCAGAAGTAGGGATGCTTGAGGAATTTCATTTCTGTGAATTCCAATATGAAATAATCTGATCTGCTCCTCCTGTATGAAAGTGTGGATCATAATATTAAATATAGAAAATGCGTAAAAATAGAAAATATGGATGATTGGTGGAGGAGCTGGTGGAAGTACAAAAATTGGAAATTTGTTAATATTGTTGTGATGATGAATTTGTAAAAGGAAAAATTAAATAAAAATATATAAAAAAAGAAAGTGTGGATCATAACGTAATTATGCTATTCTTTTCATTTTGCAATTCTCTGAATTTTAGCGATACAGTTTTTAGCTCAAAATAAGTTCTAAAATATGTATTTTAGGATAAAATATGTTTAGAAATGCATACACCGAAACTCAGAACACACAGATTAACAACAACAAATTAATGTAGAAACAAAACACAAAAAGACATTCATAATTGATGTGGATGGGAAATAGAGTGATTTGTGCATCCCTACCTAGGAGGACATAAGGACTAAGATTGGGTCCACACATTGTTGGTGCAAGTTGCTAACTTAGAAATGCTTGAGTGCCTGCTATCTGATTATGCTACACTGTTGAACCGTGCTGTGTCTTTTGAACTCATGATCAAGGCAGAACAGTATGTTTCTTCATAGAGGATACATACATAGGACTATGGAACTGTAGGGCTGTTTGGATCTGGTGGTAGTTTAAACAATGAGGTAGGATCCTTCATAGTGCCCAACTATACTCAAGGCAGCTTATCAAATACAAATCTAAATTACATAACAAGTTAAAATCGACACAAACGTGAAATCAAATAGCAGTATAACAACATCATATAAATACATCAGGAACAAGCAAATTATCATAGCTGGTAAGTGAAAGGGCAATTTAAACATGATGAAAGCCATATCAACAATAGAAAATGAAAAAGATATTGGAGGCTCTGACTAAAAAATGCCAGAGTAAAATAATCTTCAAAGTCTGCTGAAAAGCTGGCAAGGAGGAGGCCGGAGGGATTTCTTTTGGGAGGCTATTTCATAACTTAGGCTCCACAACTGAAAAGGCCCCTTTTCATGGTCCGCTATCTACACTTCCTTTGGCAAAGGGACCATGAGAAAACCTTAAGAAACTGAAGATGAATTTCCAATAGGTTCATAGGGGAGGAGACAATTTGTATTTCCTGGTTCTGAGCCTGAAAACTAGCTGGACGGCAGTGAAGTTGGAACAAAATTGACCTAATATAGTTTGGCATACCAGCTCCAGAAATCAGTTTAGTCACAGCATTCTGAACAAGCTTTCCTTAGGAAATCCCTCATTTTTTTGGTATGTAATTGGTAAAAAGCACTCCAGTGTTGTCAACTGTGCACGACACATCCAGGATTACCTTGATTCTGCAGACCTGTTGCTTCAGGAGCTGTGCAACACTATCTGGAACTGGCTGAGCACCGCTTTCAGTATAATCAGTACCATCAATTAGTAGTACTTCCATCTTGTCTGGATTAAATCTCCATTTGTTCACCCACCAATTTCAGTACTCCCAGCAGATATAAATTTATAACTTCACTGCCTCCCTAGGACTGGGTGATGAAAATGAGAGACTGAGCTGAGTATCATCAGTAAACTGATGACACCACAGACCAAATCTCTGGGTGACTTTTCCCAGTGGTCTCAGATAATAAGAATGTGGCTAGTAATCTTCTAAATTGCCCCGTGCCAAAGGGACCAAGGGTTAGGGAGATTGCATTGCATCTTGTTGACACAGGTAAGATTGCTTCAAAGATAGCTTGAGATAATATCAGGAAACCAGGCTAAAACAGCTACATATCATTTCATGTCATTTTTATTTATTAATTACAATCAGAACATTCTTCACAATACTGTTAGTTGCAATTGGTTCCCATGTGCATTATATCTTTGCCTCAAGAAAGATAAAAGGAAAGGAAAATAAAGGAATTCCAACATTGTAAAGGTGGGGGGGACAGGAGAAAATGAGTTATATAGTTATTAAGCTATTACCTAAGGTAGCATTGTTAGTCTTTTCAGAATTGACATAGTGTATTCTTTGAAGCAATTTTAAGGGAAATAAAGCTATTATATTCACATTAATATATTGTTGTTGTTTAGTCGTGTCCGACTCTTTGTGACCCCATGGACCAGAGCTCGCCAGGCCCTCCTGTCTTCCACTGTCTCACGCAGTTTGGTCAAACTCATGTTAGCTGTGCTCTGGCTAGGGGTTATATATGCACATGGAAGCAGAGTCCCTAGCTAGATGGCAAACTGTGTTTTCAAACTAGTGCTTTACATGTAGTTCCAGTCCTCTCCTAGATCCAACCCTTGGGGCTGTCTGCATGTGTGATGGCACATCTCAGTTTTAGGAGATGGGAGCAGGCTAGACCTTTCAAAAGGGCTTTGCATATGCAGTTCCAGCTGCTCTGTAAATACATAGTTGGATTACAGTCAGTGATGATTATTTTTGGCTATAGCGGTTGGAATGCCTGTAGTGAGAGTATTAAGCGCCCTGAATGTTAAGAAGGCTAATAGTCTTCATTGGGTATGCCACAACCTCAGATAAACAAAGAGGTTATCCTGCTTTGCTTACAAACTCTGTTGATTGTTTTAATAGGATTGCCAGTTCAACATAAGCAGCAAACTACTGTAGAATAATGAATTATTTAAAAAGGGATTCTGAAACAATTAAGGGCTAAAATAAGGCTTTGCCACATTAACTAAATAGTTACCTTTTCAAAAATGCTGTCAAATTCATCATGTGGGAAGGATGAACTATAAAAAATTCTTAATGGTAGGGTGGAGTATAACTGTGTATTTCATAGGAAGAGGACGTAGTGGTGTGTAATTTCTTCGGAGTTCATGTTAGTTACACAGCCAGAGTATTTGAAATCATTTTGTCACCATGAAACTTCTAGAGCTGTGTTTTTTAGGTACTTTTGTTTATTTATTTACATACTACAAAGTTTATATGCTACTGTTTAGCTAGTAAGGCAGGGGTCCCCAACTGTGGGTAGAATTGCTCACCAGACAAACTGGCAGGTACCCCATCCCCACAACCTGCTCTTTTGGCTACAACAGAATGCTTCTTTCATTTTCTTGGGGGATGGGGAAAGCACCTGGAAGAGATTCAGGACCACAGGTAATGTTCCTATTGTTGAAGCCAGTCATCCAAGTTGTCTCTGCAAGGTCCTAGAGCAACTAGCTAAGTTTTATAACAGGGCTAAGTAGATATTGCCTGGGGGCCTGACCTTGGGTACTGCTGCTTGGCTAGTTAAAAGGCTGGTGCCTTCTTCAGCCACTGTTGGTTCCTTCAGATTAATTGGCGTTCTAGCTGTGAAGAACACTTCTCAGAGTTCTATTGATTCCCCAAGGTGTTTGTGGACCAGCCATGAGAGTCTGGCAGCAGGGGTATCTCTCCAGGGATTGGGGAGAGGAGGTGGGCTCCAGTGTCCTTGGACCCACACAGGATGGACCAGGGACTGGATCTAGCTCCTTCAAAGAACTTCAGTTTGCTGAAGGACACTCCATCTGAAAAGTCCTGGTTCTAACCTTTGTTGTTGTTGTTTAGTCGTTTAGTCGTGTCCGACTCTTCGTGACCCCATGGACCAGAGAACGCCAGGCACCTCTGTCCTCCACTGCCTCCCGCAGTTTGGTCAAACTCATGCTGGTAACCTCGAAAACACTATCCAACCATCTCGTCCTCTGCCGTCCCCTTCTCCTTGTGCCCTCCATCTTTCCCAACATCAGGGTCTTCTCCAGGGAGTCTTCTCTTCTCATGAGGTGGCCAAAGTACTGGAGCCTCAGCTTCACAATCTGTCCTTCCAGTGAGCACTCAGGGTTGATTTCCTTCAGTATGGAGAGGTTTGATCTTCTTGCAGTCCATGGGACTCTCAAGAGTCTCCTCCAGCACCATAATTCAAAAGCATCAATTCTTCGGCGATCAGCCTTCTTTATGGTCCAGCTCTCACTTCCATACATCACTACTGGGAAAACCATAGCTTTAACTATACGAACCTTTGTTGGCAAGGTGATGTCTCTACTTCTCAAGATGCTGTCTAGGCCTGTCATTGCCCTTCTCCCAAGAAGCAGGCGTCTTTTAATTTCGTGGCTGCTGTCACCATCTGCAGTGATCATTGAGCCCAAGAAAGTAAAATCTCTCACTACCTCCATTTCTTCCCCTTCTATTTGCCAGGAGGTGATGGGACCAGTGGCCATGATCTTCGTTTTTTTGATGTTGAGCTTCAGACCATATTTTGCGCTCTCCTCTTTCACCCTCATTAAAAGGTTCTTTAATTCCTCCTCACTTTCTGCCATCAAGGTTGTGTCATCTGCATATCTGAGGTTGTTGATATTTCTTCCGGCAATCTTAATTCCGGCTAGGGATTCGTCCAGCCCAGCCTTTCGCATGATGAATTCTGCATATAAGTTAAATAAGCAGGGAGACAAAATACAGCCTTGTCGTACTCCTTTCCCAATTTTGAACCAATCAGTTGTTCCATATCCAGTTCTAACTGTAGCTTCTTGTCCCACATAGAGATTTCTCAGGAGACAGATGAGGTGATCTGGCACTCCCATTTCTTTAAGAACTTGCCATAGTTTGCCGTGGTCGACACAGTCAAAGGCTTTTGCATAGTCAATGAAGCAGAAGTAGATGTCTTTCTGGAACTCTCTAGCTTTCTCCATAATCCAGCGCATGTTTGCAATTTGGTCTCTGGTTCCTCTGCCTCTTCTAAATCCAGCTTGCACTTCTGGGAGTTCTCGGTCCACATACTGGTTCTAACCTTGGCTCCCCCTTAATCCTTGTTTCAGACTTTCATGCCAGGCTTGTCTTCTCTCTCTGACAACCCCCCCCAACTTCTCATTGATTGCCGTCAACATTAATGGTTATACTTGTCAAATATTTCAAGGAGGAGACTATGTAGATGGCAGCCAACTCCATTTGTATTTCATTTTGACGTTATATTGAGTTTTCAGCCATTTGAATTTGACTTCAGACCCACTTATGGGATGGAGGCAGGTTTGGATGCTCTGGTGAGTGATCTGTGCTGGGAACCTGGAAATGTAGAACTGTTAGTTCAGTTGGACATCTCAATGGTTTTTGATACTATCAGCGATGGCATTATCATGGATCACTTGCCTAGCATGGGCATCATTTTACAGTGGTTCTGGTGATATGTGTTGGACGCCTTCTGTTGGACGCCTTGTTTCAGGGGTTCCTCCTCAGGTACCAACTCGGAGGGCCCATCAAGGGGATCCCCAGCATTGAACTCAGCAGACCCAGCCTACTCTAATCCTGCCCTTAGGCTACAATCCTATCTCATTGAAACAAGTTGTGTATATTTCTGAGTATACATTTTATTTTTTTATTTAATTTATACACTGCCCTATACACAACAATCTCAGGGCGGTTCACAAAAATAAAATAAAAAACAATGTCAAAATATTTAATGCATGTTGCACATGCCGGACGTTTACAATTTTCATTCAAAAACACATCAAGCAGAGGAAGAATATAGTGCAAAGTGTCCATGGTTAGGATTCCACAGTTTGTGCATGAGCTGGTGTGCTGTGAATAATTTGGCAAACTAACAGAATAACATTTGTGTGTTTCTCGCCTTCTCCCGCTTCCCTCCTTGTCTTCAGGCTGTGCATCTGGCTCAGGCAAGTTTCCAGATTGAAGCCTTTGGATCTGAATTTATTCTTGACCTCTCCCTGAATAAGTAAGTGCATGTTTATGGCCATTTTTTCTTCCTTTTGTATTATTAGCCTTGAGCTGTTTTAGTTTTAAGAAATGAGGAGGCTCTGCAGTCATTTCCTGAAATACTGTTTGATCATTGAAACCCTTTAAAAGAGGCAAAATCTGTGGAGGAAATGTCTGTCGAAGGCTACTAACCATGATGGCTCAGCTCTGCCTGAACACCAGCTGCTGGAAACCACAGGAGAGGAGAGGGCTCTTGTGTTTGGGTCCTCCTTGTGAGTTTCCCACAGGCATCTCCTTAGCCACTGTTGAGAGTAGAATGCTGGACTAGATGGGCCATTGGCCTGCTCCAGAAGGTTCTTCTTAGGTTCTTATGCTTACCTGTGCTAGGCTGCAAAGAAGTACATGTATTGTTTTGATTATTATATATTTATTTATCCCCTTCCTTTTCCCCTGACAAGGACTCAAGGCGGCTTACAGATAAAATAAAAACAGAAAGAAGCATAGAAGAAAACAATACAAAACATTAAGAAACAATTAAACATTAATAGAATTAAAACTGTGTAGACAATCTATGTAGACTGCTTGTTAAAAGCAGTCAGTTCCCCAAAGCCTGTTGGACCAAGGCAGAAGGACAAGAAGTGGGGAGCCAGTCTAAATTATCTAGGGAGGGAGTTTCAAAGTTGGGGAGCACCCGCCGAGGAGGCCTTCTTCTGCATCCCTACCAAGTGTCCCTGTGAGGGTGGTGGGACTGAGAGAAGGGCCTCCTTCCAAAGATCTCAGAATCCATATGAGGGAATATGGTCTTTCAGTTGGTTGGACCCAAGCTGTGTAGGGCATTATAGGTCATAACCGGCCCTTGGAATTGTGCTCGGAAACAGACTGATAGCCAGTGGAGCTGTTATAACAAGGGAGTCATATGCTTCCTATAACCATCCCTGGTCAACAATTTGGCTTCAGCCCTTTCAGTGAGTTGAAGTTTCTGAGCAGTGCCATGTAGAGCGTGCTATAGTAATCCAAATGGGATGTAACTATGGGTTGTATCTGCAAACCCAGACTCAAGCCTGGCCATAGCATTCTGAACTTCAGATGATTGCAACTTTTGGTAGTGACCATAACAAGGTAAGATCTGTGAAATGTTATGAGTCGGTTTAGAAGTGAGAAGGCTTCTAGGCCTCCACATTCCTGCCCTTTTTCTGCCCTTGAACTCTCTCATGCTTCACTTACCTCTTGCCTATCACTCCTCCTCAGTATTGATTCAAAACCGGGAATGAAAGCAGAATGAAATAAAACTGGAGAAAAAGTAAAAGGAAATTAAATAATTTAAGTGCAAAGTGTAGCCAAAAAAAAAAAAAAAAGCATGGTCAGCTTATATGGTCCTTGCTTGACTATTTCAGCCATTTTAAGCGAGAATGCATCAGCACAAATATTTGTCAGCTGTGCAAGAAGCACCATTCTCTTATTGAAGTTCAGTTAAGATCTGTTTTTGATTATTTTGTTAGTAGCGTGACTGCTTTTGGAGCGAGAAAAGAATGTTTATGAAACTTACTGGATTTGCAGCCAGTTAAATTATTTTAAAATGTGGACTCACATATTAGCACATCTTTCACATACTGATAAATTTGTCTCAGGAACTGCATTTTAGCTGAACTAGAAGTTATTTAGGTTCTAACACCTAACTTGTTTGTTCCATCATGGTCAATGAAATGATGACATTCAGAGTCATGCTTAGCATTATCTACTGTCACCATAAAAAATGTGTGCATTAGAAAGGTGCAAAGCAGGTGAAAAACAGGAGTTTTGCTGGATAAGAGATGGGAAAAGTCAGCAAATAAGCTGATAGGAAGAAAGCAGAGATAAGAAGGGCTTTTTAAGGTTCCTTTAAAGGAAATTGTGGAGGACATTTAGTGCACAAAAGTGTTCATTTGCAGTGTTTCTTTGCACAGATGAATTGTCCCCTCTTCCTTTAAGGATTCTTATCAGTTTTTTCAAGGGTAGGTAAGCTTTGCAACAGTGTCCTTTAGCTGCACTGCTGTGAAAATGTTTGTTATTTATTTGAAGCAATTTTATCCTATTGAGAAAAGGTTCTCAGAGCAGCTTGCAAGGACCTGAAGAAAGTCACATATAAAGTATGCATTTCAAGCAACATAATTGACACGAAGCTGATATATTACCTTAATGATTTTAAAATAAAACATGACAAAGGAGGTAGAATGCACATTTAACGCAGCAAAATTAACAAAAAAATTCTTAAACATTTCAAATGAAAACATTACTAAAGGAAGTCAAATATAAAATGCACATTTAAAGCAGCATAATTAGCAAGATAATAAAATAAAATAGGATTGCTGCCAATCCTGCCATTGGTGGTTTATGGTGAGTGGTGGCTGTGGAAGCTCAGGCTCAATGACCTGGGTCTGTACTACGGGCTTATCCACACTTAGCTTTCCTCCATGATTTTTTGGCAAGGTATGTGCTTTAAAGCTCTGTGAGCACCCTTTTTTTGCCCCAGAGCTTTCCCTGCGTAAACCTGCTCTTTAAAGCCGAATTGGAACAAACGGCAATCGGCAGAAAACTCAACTTGCTGTTTGTTGTACTTCAGCTTTAAAGAGCAGATTATCGCAGGGAAAGGTCTGAGGCGGGGGAAAAACACTTGGACCCAGAGCTTTAAAGCGCAGATCTGTGCCTGGAAAGCACAGGGCAAAAGTTAAGTGTGGATAAGCCCCAAGAGACAGCCAAGATCAGGGGTCAGCAAACTTTTTCAGCAGGGGGCTGGTCCACTGTGCCTCAGACCTTGGGGCGGGGGGCGGACTATATTTTTGGGGGGGATAATGAACAAATTCCTATGCCCCACAAATAGCCCAGAGATGTCGGATTTAGAAGGTGATTGGGCCGGATCCGTCCCCCGGGCCTTAGTTTGCCTCCCCATGGCCAAGATGGTCTCTTCAGCAGCCTCAACTTTTGTAGCTGGAGCCAGCCAGGGCCCTGCCCTTCAAGCCAGCTGGGAAAAGGCCTGCAAGGCAGGGAGCAGGTCTTCCAGGACTCGCAGGCAAGATTTTTCACCACCTCTGAGTTGACCCCCTTAGTATTCCGTGTGTGTGGGTACAAACCTTTTTCTTCCATCCTCTGATCTAGTGACTGATCCTCATGTTCTGTTAGAGATATTGATAAAACAATGTTTTCACGAGTCAATACATTTTTTTTAGCTTGTGTTTCCCCACAGCCTTGGTAGTATCCACCATACTCCTTAACAGTTCTGCCATTTCTTTTATTTTCTGGGCTGATATCTGTCCCCATCTTGGTAGCCTTCTGCCTCTTAGTTGAGAATTTCCTTCCCAGCAGGCTTTGCCTCCCAGGGTTCACTGATGCATTTAACTTTTTTAACTCTTCTCTTTCCTAATTTGGTGTATTGGTTTCATTGTTATACTATAATGTTGCTTTTGATATGTTGTCCTGAGCGTTCAAAAACATAAAAAGCAGCATGTGAAAGCTTTGTTTCTTCTTATTTTATTGTTTGTGTTGCAATTATTTATATGTTTTAAACAAGTTTTAATTCTATTAACGTTTACTTTTTTAAATGATTGTTTTTTCTTTGTTTTTAGGGTTTCTTGTTTTATCTGTAAAACAAGGGGTCCTGTCAGGGGGTATAAATAAATATATAATAATAATAATAATAATAATAATAATAATAATAATAATAATAATAATAATAATAATATAATTTTAGTAATAATATTTGTTTACACACGTGTTTCTTAAGATAAAATTGTTCAGTTGGGTGTAAGTAATGCCATAGTGAATACATCTAATCTTAACTTTCATAGAAAAAAGTACAAGTGAATATTGTAGATTAACTGTGATAATCAATAATCAAGGCAAATGTTCTTTGTTACTTTATTGTTTGCAGGATGAATTATGTTAAAATATTGAATGGATAGATAACCATACTGAGCACATTCAGGTTTTCTAGCAGTATTGTTTAAAGAACTATATATATTTTCTCTCATTTCTTTGTAGTGATTTATTATCCTCTGATTATGTGGAGATTCATTATGAAGAAGGAAAACCACAATATTCAAAGGTAATGTAGAAATATTTTATCCTGGCCAAAGAGTGAGCATTTACCAGCATATCCTCTACATGTTTCCCTCTCCCTTTTCGTTGCACATTTCAAACTCTAGGCAGTTTTTGAGGTGCATTTCCTGTAGTGACATCTGTAACAGGGTCATTTCTAAACAAAATAAAAAAATTCCTTCCAGTAGCACCTTAAAGACCAACTAAGTTAGTTCTAGGTATGAGCTTTCGTGTGCATGCACACTTCTTCAGGGTCATTTCAGGGTCATTTCTGTTAGCAAGCTTACAGATATCACACCACCAAAAAGCATATTGTCTGGAAGCATTTTGCAATAGTTAGAAAAGGACCTGCACATCGGCGATCTTGCGTCAATTTGACACTCCTAAAATGGTTGCCGCCTGTAATATAATAATTACAGATTGTATACACTTGGCAGTTAGGAACCACTTAACAAACGTAATTATTTTTGTTTTAGAGGAGCTATATTTAGTCATATTTTCCTGTCTGCCATTAAATTGATAGATGTGTACCGAGTGAAATTTCCTATGCCAAGCGTTAACAAAATTACTGTAGCCACCTGATGTATATTCATTGCTGAAAGCATAGATCATGCATTTTATGGTTTATGGAACTTACAGCATTAAGTAGGGCATCTCTTAAACGTATCGTAAATGTTTGCAGATTTCTACTACTTCTCACCTGTTCAAGTTCTGTGCAAAAGTGTAGAAGTTAGTATTCTAACTTTACCCATTTCTGTACTGTTAAGTTTGAAAAAAAGATATTTAACGGATAGCATGTCAGTTAGGATTAGTGGAACGTAAAACTACGTTGCCTACCTCATTGCAGTGCTCTCAGTCTGGCTGCTTGCATGGAACCATGCCTCCTTAGGCCATAATTATCCCGCCTTTACTTACAGAGATTGGCATTACCATTATCCTTTGCAGGTGATGGTGCTTCAAAACTTTCCATAAGGATTTGAGAGACTTGAGACTGTGGGCCTGTTTAGATGTTATCTCTCCCCTTGCTTCTGTATATGTGAGATCAGAGGGAAACTTTTTGGCTTGTGTGCTTACTCCCTTGCTTCAGCCACCATGCATGCATAGACGATGTCCAAACCTGGAAATCCTATGTTGTTGTTTTTTAGAGTATGCCTCTAATGTTCAAAAGGGAATCAGTGTTGAAATAATTGTTGGATCTCACAGTTGGATGTTAACATTTATGTGTGGTGAGGAAGTTTTGGTAATCCTGGGACCGTTCCACATTTCTCTGTATGTAGATGTTGTGCTGCCCTCAGTCCCATGTTTCTCTGTTGCACTGTGGGAGGGCTTGGTGTATGTACTGCTACCTCATATGCACAGCTGCAATAAGACTGAAAAATTGGGAACATAGCAACTTCATTGGCCTTCAAACGAATTTACAAAATATAGTTGTTGTGTTGTTTTTGTTTTTTAAAAAACCATCTTCCTGGCCCTTACTCAGTGCTAAAGGGACTATTTGCATTATCAGCAGCTCTGGAGTTGCTGAGTCATGAGTCTTACACAGAACCTTTGAGTCAGCAATTGCACCATCTTTGCATGCTGCAGTAACTTGATCTAGATTTCCTTGAGGATATTTACAGACTCAGTTGGTTCACTGAGAAGAACCTTGAAATCGTGTGTTCCATAGCAGGTATCATTACATCCCCCAAATGCAGAACTGATTTATTACCCTGAAGGTCAAAGATAGCCCTTTAATATTTAATTTAAGGAAAGATTTTAATTAATTTTTTAATTTAAATTCAAATTGCCCATATGTGGAGACTTGAAACTGAGATGAAATAATTTAGAAATAATTGCTGCAAGACCAGCATATAATTGCTTCTTTGTGACCTTTGCAATAAGTCATTTGAATGCGCAAACCATAGCATACAATTTTACTGAAAGCACTGGCTGACTGCAGAGGCATTTGGGCCTTCTGTTTTCTTAACATTTTTGTGTCAGAGTAGAGTTAGTAGTATGCGCTTCCTGTGTTCCTTAGTGACCAGAGAGAATAAGTACATCATTGCATATCTGGCTAATTTGCTTTGTCATTTACTTTCTTGATAAGCTAGTAATCATTATTTTGTTCTTCCTCTCACAGGGCAGTGTTTTCCAGAGATCTTTATTTTATTCATTGATCTTAGAAAACAAAGTGAAGATAGCAACTCTGGTTTCAGATAGAAATACAGTGGTACCTCAGGTTACATACGCTTCAGGTTACATATGCTTCAGGTTACAGACTCCGCTAACCCAGAAATAGTGCTTCAGGTTAAGAACTTTGCTTCAGGATGAGAACACAAATCATGCTCCGGCAGCGCAGCAGCAGCAGGAGGCCCCATTAGCTAAAGTGGTGCTTCAAGTTAAGAACAGTTTCAGGTTAAGAACGGACCTCCAGAACGAATTAAGTACTTAACCCGAGGTACCACTGTATAATAGATTCAGATTATACATCATATTACTTAAATCCAGTGCTTTTTTTCTAAAAAAACCCCCAAAAACGTTTAGGGGTACTCTCATTTTAACTTGAGAAAATCACCATTCTATAGTTCAAATCGGGGAAAATAAATACAGTAAATGGACAAAACTACAAAGATTGACAAAATGTTTAGGGGTATGTGTCCTCCCAGGAAAAAAGCACTGCTTAAACCACAGACTCCTAGATTATCAATCAATTGACTGCATTTCTAACTCCTCTGTAAATATTGTGCTCTCCTTTTAAAAGAACAATGGATTATTATTATTATTATAATAAAAACATGTTAGTAGGTATTTTGGCTCTTAAAACATCATAAATGAAGCAGATACGTCTATAGTTTATTAGAATATAGGACTGATGATTCCTCAAGAACTTTCCTTCGAAACATTAGTTAAAGGTTTGAATTCTTAAAAATTCTAATCCTACCCACTGAGTGGAAAGTTTAGATGAATCACTACTAAGTCTGTTTAGAACTGCTTTAATTCAGTGTAGCTTTTTGTTTGTTTGTTTCATTTAGGAGAAATACATGCTTCTTGTACTTTCCTTAAAAATGCTGGAATTCAAGACGACATGCTTTTTGCCTTGTATAGCCTTTATGCATACACCCAAGCGATCACTTACCTTATACAGTCCAGGTGAACACTAACCCTTTTATAAGCAAATTGCAAAAACCTTAAATGAAGTTGTCCATTTTATTCCTCAGGGAGGAGAACACTGTTACTATCATGGGAACATCAGAGGTGTTGAGAACTCCAAAGCTGCGCTTTCAACATGCAATGGACTCCAGTAAGTACTGGTATTATCTCAGAACCATAGAACTTTAGAGTTGGAAGGCATCCCAAGTCGAACTCCCTGCAATTCAGGAATCTTGCTAGTTTATGTAGTTGCAGGGACGTCTTTACCATTGGGCACAGTGGTGCAGCGAACCAGGGCGCAATGCGGTGGAGGGCACCAGGCGAAGAGTCTGGGAAGGGGAGAGTGGGGAGGTAAGCGAGGCGGAGCAGGCGCTTGGTGCCTGCGTGCCTCCAGCACCCGTCTGAGGCGGGAAGGCTCCGGATGCTTTCCCGCAGTCCAGATGTGCTGGTCCCAAGGGTTAACCGTGAGGCGAGGTCCGAGTCCAGTCCGAGGTCGAGGGTGCAGTATGGAGGCAGTCCATCAAAGCTGACGCTGGGTCCAAGGCAGGGAGTCGGGTGAGTCAGGAGCTCCGGCAGAAAAGCAGGACAGGGTGCAGGCAGGAACAGGCTACCAACAATGTTGCTCCCACAACTTGGACTGGGGCTGGCTGGCTTTTATCGGCCCTAAGGCATAGGGCGGCCCCAGTCCACAGGTGACTCGCCTCTCCTGGCCTGGAGACGAGCACTCCTCCTGCGGGAACTTAGTTCCCTCCGCCTCTCTGCCCTGGGCCTCTGCAGCTCAGGAGAGGCTGGAGGGTTACCGGACCCAGAGGCAACCTCAGCTTCCCCTGACGGGGCTGAGAGTGGAGCACCTGCAGGCAATGGGTTCTCCATCACCTCAGGAGCCAGAGCAGACTCAGCTGGTGCCTGCACCTGAGGATCCAGTACAGGTGAGGACCCTTCAGGCTCAAGCCCCAGCCCCGGCTCAGCTGGTTCTGGAGGCGGGGAATCCTGTGCAGGCTGGGATTCCTCAGGTTCAGCATCCAAGTCCGAATCCGAGGCCATCACACTGGAGCTGCGTGGTGTGTGCTTGCATCCTAAGCATAATAAACGTGACTCTATCACCTCCCCCCCCCATCCACTCTACCTCAAAAGATCCCCACGCTCGAGGCTACACGCTGCAGCTGCTGCCCCCTCCCTCCTTCCCTGGCTTCTCCACCGCCATGCACGGAGCCTGCCTCCTCCCGCTGCCCCCACCACCTCTGCACTCCTTCACACGAACCGCATTTCCTTCCCCTGCCCGATCCTCTCCCAGTCAAGTTCTCTCCTACCTGCCTTCCTCCCCAAGCAAGGTCGGCGAAACTGCGGCCGAGTGAGCGTGCTTCGACGCTGCATTGACATGGACGGCCTTGCTCGCTTCGCCTGCCCCTGCCCAGACGAGACCCCTGCCTACCTCCTGTGCCGCCTCCATCGTGCCCGGCTGCCCAGCCCCACACCTTGATCCCACCGCAGGAGCCGATGCCCAGCCGTGCTCGAGCAGCAGCGTGAGGGCGGGAGCAGCCTTTCCTAAAAAAACTTTAGCCCCCCCCTTTAAAAAGCTCTGGGGGAGGGGGGCGCCGGAGCGATCTTTGCACCATGGCGCCGGATATGCTTAAGATGGCCCTGTATAGTTGCAACATAGTTACTGGATGGGATTGGGGGGGGGGAGTCTCCCTCTCCGGATGAGCCCCTCTGATGCTTCTGCTGCCACCTCACAGTCAGTGAATGCTTTAAGGAATTGTGGAGGAAGATGAGAGGCTCGCAGAAAAGGTGCACAGGGTGGGTGGCCAGGAAGGGGTTATTTGGGGAGTCTCAGATTTACTTCCAGTTCAATCAAAGGTGAACAGCCGATGTGAATGCTTGGATGAACTACGGGGATCTTCCTAGATACCCATATTTTTAACTACCGTATTTTTCGCTCCATAAGGCGCACCTGACCATAAGGCGCACCTACTTTTTTTGGGGGGGGGGTTTGAATTCAAGGGGGAAAAATATGCGGCTCTTGGGGACTTTTGCGGGAGGTGGGGGAAGTGAGAGAGCCTTGCTCTGTCCCTTCCCCCACCTCCCGCAAAAGCCAGGGATAGCCGCGCGAAGTCTCCCCAGGGCAGCGGGATGAAGGATCCCCGATGCCCTGTGGAGGCTTCGCGAGCTACCCCAGAGCTGCTCAGGAGCTTGTGGGGCTGGCAGGGGAAGCCCGGGTCCCATCCCCCCCCCAGCCCCAGGGACCACACATTTGCTCCATAAGATGCACAGACATTTCCCTTTAGATTTTAAGAGGAAAAAAGTGTGTCTTATGTAGCGAAAAATACGGTATGTTTCTGATTCTATGGTTCTGTGGAGCTGAGTGTTATTTTAATTTCAGGTAGGTAGCCGTGTTGGTCTGACGCAGACGAAATAAAAAATTAAAAAATAGTCTGGTAGCACCTTAGAGACCAGCAAGGTTTGTTCTGGGTATAAGCTTTTGTGTGCATGCACACTTCAGATACACTGAAACAGAAGTCAACGGACACTTATATTTAGTGGTAGGGTGGGGTGGGATTTTTCTCAGGAGGGTAGTAGGAGATGTGTGATTGACTCAATGGGTATAGTAAACCTGTTGACGACTCTTAACGACTGCAATTAGTCCTACAGGAAAAAGCAAGGGTAGTATGCAGATGACCAGAAACAGCTTTAGCATGTGTAATGAGACAAGAATCCAATATTCAGACCAGGTCTTTCCATAGTTTTCAGTATATAAACCCTCCCACTACAGACATACCTCGGGTTGAAGTAGCTTCAGGTTAAGCATTTTTGGGTTGCGCTCCATGGCGACCCGGAAGTAACAGAGTGCGTTACTTCCGGGTTTTGCTGCTTGTGCATGCGCAGACGCTCAAAATGACATCATGCGCAGAAGCGGTGAATCGCGACATGCACAGACGCGGGTTGCATTTGCTTCAGGATGTGAACGGGGCTCCAGAACGGATCCTGTTCAAGGTGCTACTGTATATATAAGGGTCTGGTGACTTTTGTTTCAGTGTATCTGAAGAAGTGTGCATGCTCACAAAAGTTTATACCCAGAACAAACTTAGTTGGTCTCTAAGGTGCTACTGGACAATTTTTAATTTTTTTTAATATGTTATTTTACTGTTATTGATGGGTATCACTATTCCTTTTTTCTGGTTTTATATATTGCTTAATTTTTTTGGAAGCCTCTTTGGGAGTGTTTGCCCTAAACAGTCTTATAACTATATTGAATAAATTGATGGGCTCTGTACTCAGATATTCCAGTCTGAAACAGTACTGATGATTCTGTAAATGCCTACTCTGGTATAGCTTCCTTGACTTGATTCTCTTAAATCTATGTTTTTTCTTATATTCTAGTGGTATGTTTGAAGATAACTATTACCTATATTTGATAGAGCCTTTGGAATTGACTCATAGTACGGTAAGTTAATAGTGAGCTATGTAGGTGTTGTTTTGGTTTGTTAACTGATAGGCTTGAATAGAAGATAAGAATTTTGAAGGTTAGTAATATGTTTGCAATCTGATTTATGTACAACTGACTTTGTTTGCTATATTTGAATATTCATTACCTTATTTAAAGAATAAAGAATAATCTTCATATTCTATGAATATGCATTTAGATGACAAAAGTCTCTAAAACCTGGATTCTCCCGCTGATTGCTGGCAAGATGTTTCTGATCTTCAGTCATATATGTGTCCATTTTTGTTTATTGGTTGAAATTTAAGCAAGCAAATAATTACCGTCCCCTTTTTTGTTTCCCCACCCCTTTCTTTTGTAAGCTGATATATAACTTTAAATCTGAGCATTTGCATCTATTTCAAAATCTTAACTGCCAGTGGGTATTACTATATGTGTAGATGGAATTTCAGTTTCCCCTTTTCCCTTGAAAACTTCCAGATTCAGGGAAGCTCTGATTCAGTAGATACAATCAGTGAAGATAGCTTTGAGACTCTTTCAAATTAAAGTCCTTCCCCTTCTTTTGGTGGGCATCTCTTTAGGCTCCCGTAGGGATTTTTTGAAACTGGATTCTATCCAAACCCGATTCCTTAGAGCCATCCTTAGGATTCCCCCCTCGGTAGCGGGTGCGGTTATGAGATTAGAGGTCGGCTGGCAAGCTCTACGGTACATGGCCTTGAAGACGAAGCTCTGGCTATGGCTCAAGCTTTGTTTTAAACCAGTGGGTATTGCCCCCTTGATATTGAGGGACGATTTCCAATCATCGTGGGAAAGGGAGGTCATCAACGAGGTTCAATCCTGCGGATTGTCTCACCTTTACTTTGAGTCTATGACGTACAATCAAGCTAGAGCTGTGGTCTCCCGGAGACTGAGTGACATTGCCAGACAAGAGGACATAGCCCAGGTAAAACCAGGGACGTTCCTAGGGGACCAGATTTATCGGACCATACCAGCCCCCTACCTTGCAGAAATTCACTATGTGGAATACCGCAGACTTCTTACAGCGGCTAGATTAAATGTCCTTGACTCTGCGATATTGTGGGGAAGGTACAGGGGAGTACCATACGCCCAGAGAACCTGTCATTGTGCCATGGGTGTGGTTGAGTCCACCGAACACATTCTCTTGATTTGCCCTTCTTATGCAGAGCTTAGACAAAATTTTATAGACCCACTCCTATGTCAATTTAGCTTCCTACCTGGAGAAAACCAGGTTTTACACTTGCTGAATAATGTCACTAGAGCTATACCTTCCTTGGTGGTCAAATTTCTTTTTTTAGCTTTTAAGCGTCGCAAGACAATAATTGACTGTATTGATATGGGGCTATCTGTTTAGCCCATTTTAGTGTTGGCTAAGCTCTAAAATCTTCCTGGATGTTTTAACTGTGTATTGACAAATGTACTTTTTTCTGACTGACGGTCGAATAAAAGGTTGATGATGATGATGATTCAGTAGATAGACTTTAGGCAAACTTCAGAGGATCACGACTATTCCCTTGTATCTGAAGATGTGGTGTGGAAAATAGATATAGGTCCCCGGATGTGAGGCTCTCTGCCCCAGCCTCTTCCTGCTCACTAAACCCTGTTTCCTCTTCAGCTCCGGAAACTTCCTCCTCCCAGTCTTCTCCGTCTAATCGCTTACTGTCGTCCCACCTCCAGTCTGCTGGCTCTGAGCCTTCTTTCCCTGGGGGTTCTTTTAAGGGTTCCCCAGCTGGACCATAAAGAAGGCAGATCGCCGAAGAATTGATGCTTTTGAATTATGATGCTGGAGGAGACTCTTGAGAGTCCCATGGACTGCAAGAAGATCAAACCTCTCCATTCTGAAGGAAATCAGCCCTGAGTGCTCACTGGAAGGACAGATCCTGAAGCTGAGGCTCCAATACTTTGGCCACCTCATGAGAAGAGAAGACTCCCTGGAAAAGACCCTGATGTTGGGAAGGATGGAGGGCACAAGGAGAAGGGGACGACAGAGGACGAGATGGTTGGATAGTGTCTTCGAAACTACAAACATGAGTCTGACCAAACTGCGGGAGGCAGTGGAAGACAGGAGTGCCTGGCGTGCTCTGGTCCAGGGGGTCACGAAGAGTCGGACACGACTAAACAACTAAACAACAACAACAACCAGCTGGTGCCTCCCCCCCACTCCTCTGCATCTAGCCAAGTCCATGACGGAAGGAGAAGGGAGATTGTTTCATCAGCACAAGCATTGCTGCTTGCCAGACAGAACAATAATAACGGCATGACATTGAATTCCTCATTATATCTCATAGTGTGGCTTTGCACATTTGGATTAATTGTTACTGCAATATTAGTTAATTTAAAGGGCGGAGCTTCATACCCATGAACAATATTCCATAAATTAGAATGTCTTGAGCTTGAATTTGTCCCATGAATGACAGACCTGTTTTTCTCTTTTGTTACAGAGGAGTACAGGTAGACCACATGTCATCCAGAGGACGTTGGGAACAAATACTTCCAAGCAATTGGAAGACCTTGGTATGGGACTTTTGATACCCTGTTGCAGTGATATTTAATGCTATACAGTGGTACCTCAGGTTACATACGCTTCAGGTTACCTATGCTTCAGGTTACAGACTCTGCTAACCCAGAAATAGTGCTTCAGGCTAAGAACTTTGCTTCAGGATGAGAACAGAAATTGTGCTCCGGTGGCGCGGCAGCAGCAGGAGGCCCCATTAGCTAAAGTGATGCTTCAGGTTAAGAACAGTTTCAGATTAAGTACGGACCTCCGGAACGAATTAAGTACTTAACCTGAGGTACCACTGACAACGACTTTGTCAGTTATAAATCATTTAACTTTCTGCTGTAACAGAAAGGAAGTTTAGGGAAGTTTTTAATGTTTAATGCTGTATTGTTTTTAACACTTGATTGGAAGCCGCCCAGAGTGGCTGGGGAAACTCAGTCAGATGGGCGGGGTATAAATAAATTATTATTATTATTGTTATTGTTATTATTACTACTACTACTACTACTACAAGGGCTGAAACAATTGGTGGTTGTCTGTATTTGAATGCTGCAGCATTAGAAACCTCTTCGGATGTTCTTTGAATGTGTGCAGAAATAAAATGCGGAGGTGAAGCAGGACTGCGCCTGTTTCCATCAGTGTCTCCATCCTTACTGTTTCCAACCCTGAGTGTGGCATATTGAGCAGAAGATCCGAAGAGGGA
This sequence comes from Podarcis gaigeae, assembly GCF_964106915.1. Classification (NCBI taxonomy): domain Eukaryota; kingdom Metazoa; phylum Chordata; class Lepidosauria; order Squamata; family Lacertidae; genus Podarcis; species Podarcis gaigeae. The sequence goes on from NC_139678.1 coordinate 130,706,969, forward strand.
TCCTTTGCACATTTGGAGAACACACTTAAGAATCCTTCCTGTGGTTAAGAGCCTCATGTAACCAGGATTCCTGATTGTTGGGGTGATAATAAGCATGTTTAGCCAAACATGTGAAAACTCTCCTTTCAGTCCTTCCTTCTGAATGAGCAAAGGTGGGAGGTGGAGTCGGTGGAGATGGGGACTTGCAGGGTGGGTCTGGTGAATATGCTTCTGCTCGCTCTCCATGCATTATTCTCCCACACTTCTGAAGAATGCCTGGAGGCAGGGGTGACCTGAGGGGTTTCAGCCCCTTAGGTGAAGCACCTTGTTGCCATGATGGGGGGGCAGGCAAACTCCATGATGGGGGGCGGGCAGAAGGGGAGATTCCCCCCTCCCTGGCTTGGCTGCGAAACTGGGTGGCGGAACACCCCCCCCTTTTACCAACTCAGCAGGAGGGTAGGTGTTCCACAGAGCTTTGCCACCAGTCCCTCTCTGCCCCTAGATTTGGGGAAACCAGCTGGGCAACAGAAAGTGGATGATGCCTTGGAGGGGTGCCACCAGACACAGCTGCCTCACCCTGCCTTATGGGTGGGCTAGCTCTGCCTGAATGAGACCAACATGCTCAATTTCCCTGCAGAACTAGGTAAAGGTAAAGGGACCCCTGACCATTAGGTCCAGTCATGGCCGACTCTGGGGTTGCGGCGCTCATCTCACTTTATTGGCCAAGGGAGCCGGCGTACAGCTTCTGGGTCATGTGGCCAGCATGACTAAGCCGCTTCTGGCGAACCAGAGCAGCGCATGGAAATGCCGTTTACCTTCCCGCTGCAGCGGTACCTATTTATCTACTTGCACTTTGACATGCTTTCGAACTGCTAGGTTTGGCAGGAGCAGGGACTGAGCAACGGGAGCTCACCCCGTCGCAGGGATTTGAACCGCCGACCTTCTGATCGGCAAGTCCTAGGCTCTGTGGTTTAACCCACAGTGCCACCTGGTTCATGATCTTCCTTTCTTAATATATCCCTTTTTCTTTTGCAAAAAATAATAATCATTTTTAGTGACAACCTGATATTTACCTTAATGATGAAAATGTTAGGATTTCATTGTCATCTACAGATGAAGCAATCAAGTTCCAGTTGTTTAATTTTTTTTGCCAGTGCTCATGGAAATGTTGCATTTCAAAATGTGTAGTTTTTTTATCTATATTATTTTTGGGTCAGTAGTTAAACCCCAGTAGTAAATTACTCTCTGGTTCTGGTATTGCCACCCATACTGATTCTCTGGAGGAATCTGTCCCTTTTTGATTTCTGGTTAGTTAGACTCTGTGACCTCTGATGCCACAACTGATGAAGCACTGGTAGTGTGAATCAGTGTGTGGTTTTGGGTAGTCATGGACACCAGGGATAGGATTAAGGAGGCCGTTCAGTGGTTCCAAGGTGAAAGATCTACATGGAGAAACTGTGTCTGAGAACAATTTTGGTAAACGGTAGTAAATAAAGTTGTCAGCTAAGCACATTAAACAACAAAAATCATGTCTAAATAGACAGGTTTTTAGCCTTTTTTAAAAGGGTGAAGATAGAGAATTTGGGGGACAGCACAGCTGATTTTGTAAGCTAATCTGCTGCTCCCTACATATGACCCCTGCAATTGCAATTTGAGACAGCAGTAGTGGTAAGGCCAGCCCTGTATTGAGGGCAAGAAAAAATATATAGATCTAGACAGCCCATTTCTTCAAGAAGCACCACAGTTTGCTTGCACAACATGGCTAAGAATGGTGGATTTGAAATAGACCTCTAGGTTACCAGATCTTGGGGAAACAAAGGATGGAGTCCATCTGAGAGGAGAAACAGGAGAAGTGCCAGTGCAGGGTTGGAAAGGAGAGACAAACTGTTAGGCGCACAGGAAATTGATTAATTGGCCAGTTTGATAAAGCCATGGGTAATATTCCATGAAGCTGAAACTTCTTTGCTATTATTTTTTTCTTCCATAGATTATGACTCTACTTCTGAATGGCCCTTCCTGTCTGAGTTGCAGTGGCTAAGACGGAAAAGAAGAAGGAGAGCTGTGAGTGTTATCAGTAACACAATTTTCAAATACATGTCTTCACTTCATGTATGTTCCTGGCATAAGAGAAAAGAATCAGAAGCTAAAATTATCTTACATTGGATATGTAGCTGCACTCAGATTGATGATTTGCTGTTTCCTACCAGTAAAGATTGAAGAGACCCAGCGTACAGTCTGTAATTGCATATTTAACCCAGAAACAAGTAAACAATTTTGAAAGATGCAAAAGAAAAGGAGGTGTGCGTACAGAGATCAAATTGAATTGTTATGTAAATCACTAATGATATCATCAAATGGTGCACAAAAAGCTGGTGTAAAGAATGAAGAAAATTATAATTTAATCCTGAAATACTGCAAGCGCTCCTCTTTAAATAGTAGTTTGCTCAGGATTTGGGATAAATTCAAGGACTCGGTTAGCTAAATCACCATTTGCTGCAGGAATGTATGTTTTAGATTTTAATCTTAATATAGAATTAGAGCCTTTTACACCAGGGGTTGCCAATTTTGTGGGGACCAACAGGCGCATTTAAGTTTTAAGATTGTGCCACCAGTCTCAAAATGGCCAGAGTGGGGAGCATGGCATAGCACAAAATGGCTGCTATGTCTGTAAGAGCAGAAAAAAGATAGGACCACAAAATGGTGTGGCCTCTCCCATCAGTGGCTGAAAAGGCACCCACATCAGCCTCTATTGCACATGTTCACAGAAGGAAGCTTTCTGCACCTCCCACATGATCAGAGCAGAAGGGAAGGTGGTTGTCTAATCCTGACACCCAGTGTAGTGTTGGTATGTTGAAGGGAGGGGTGTTCAGTGTAGGAGAGGCCGAGCCAGAGCAAACAGTAACTGAGCAGGAAGAGCAGTCTCTCGTGTAATGTGTATTTTTGAGAAGATACCTTCCACTGGGTGCCATTGAATGTACTGGTGAGCACACTGGCATGTGTGGATGCCACGTTGAAGACCCCTGTTTTGCACTGCCAGGCAGGAATGACTAAACATATGAAACTGCCTTATGCCTTATGAATGTCAGATCAACGGTACTACCCTGACTGGTATCTGATTCCAGGCAGATCTCTTTCCCGGCTCTTAACCGTGGAAGCTGCTCTGTTAGGGCAAATGGTTCAATGCCCCATTAACCTGGCCTTCAGCTAGCACTTGCCTGCCCTTTTACTTGCAACCAGCCCAGGGCAGGAAGGGACACAGGTGGCGCTGTGGGTTAAACCACAGAGCCTAGGACTTGCTGATCAGAAGGTCAGCAGTTCGAATCCCTGTGACGGGGTGAGCTCCCGTTGCTCAGTCCCTGCTCCTGCCAACCTAGCAGTTTAAAAGCACGTCAAAGTGCAAGTAGATAAATAGGTACCGCTCCGGCGGGTAGGTAAATTTCCGTGCGCTGCTCTGGTTCGCCAGAAGCGGCTTAGTCATGCTGGCCACATGACCCGGAAGCTGTATGCCGGCTCCCTCAGCCAATAAAGCGAGATGAGCGCCGCAACCCCAGAGTCGGTCACGACTGGACCTAATGGTCAGGGGTCCCTTTACCTTTTTAGCCCAGGGCAGGAGGTAGCCTGGCCATCAGCTTCCTCCCCGATAGCCTTGGTGTTGCTCTTGTAGCAGGGGGAAGGATAGGGACAAAGCTAGAATCGGTTGGATCTGTCAGTCACTTGCTCTGGCTCCACTAACTGTTGGCCCCTCTGCCTTTCCCCCTTACTAGTTCCAATGAGCACCAGCAACCACTGCCCACTGCCTTAGGTATTATTGACTGAAGATGCCAGGGACTAAGCTTGGGACTTCGTAATAAAGTTTAAGCTCCACTCCAATGGATATAATTTGTAAAATGGCCATGGAACAGATCAGAAGAACAAACATGCCAATGAAATGAATATATTATAGTTAGAAATACTGTCATTAAAATATATAATCCTAAATCAGTTGAATCAGGTTTAGGTACACAGAACAGCATTGCATGGCAATTGATAAAGCAACCCTAAATTCATTTTTAAAAATCCAACTATAGCTTTTAAAATCCTTCAGGTTTCCCGCGGCATATTTGAAGAAATGAAATACTTGGAGCTCATGATTGTTAATGACTATAAAATGGTAAGCTGGCTGTATTAATTAATTCTATCGTTATCTAATTTAGTTACACTATACCCTCTTTTTTACACTTACTGTCTGCTGCAAATGTTATTTACTGATACAACTTCCTGTATTTATTACAGTTACTGAAATCCTACCTTTCAGGAGGAGGGGTAGGATAGAAATGATAAATGATGATAAATGATAAATCCAGTGTTTTGTTGGTGTTATCTTCATTTATTACCCATCCTTCGCCTTAAGGCTCTAGGTGGCTCAGAACAATTTAAAATGCAGCATTAAAAATAATTCAAAACAAATTACAATCACAAGAATATTGTTGGTTCTAAAAATACACATCTCAGGCCAAGGAAAATAAGATAAATTGTCACCTTCCTGATTTATGTTCAGATTGCCCTGGCCCTGACCACCCATCAAATTTGGAACCTGAGACTGATCCTGATAAGGATCTGGCCTGTGAAGCCAAAAATGTTCCCTACCACTTAAGGCCTACATAATTTAGTTATCATGTTCCGTTTTAAACGCTTTACTGATTTTATCTGTGTTTTAGTATGTATACTTGTTTTTTCACCGTATTGTGAATAATAGCTGCTTTTATCAACAATTTTATTATGTACACAGTTTATATAGTTTTGTGATTAAGTCGTATATAATTTTTTCCAAGTAATATATAAATCTGTTTTGATAGTCTGATCCACAGCCTTGCAATAGTATTGTTTCACTTAAAGGCGGAATTGAGAGCAAATGCAAAGGAGACATGGGACCACTAGCTCCAGGAATTAAATATATTTTCAAAGTGAAACTGATGGGGGAAAGTTGTGCAGTTAACCATTTTATAGTAGTTCTCCCCCTTTTTTTCATGACAAATGCTTGTGAATTCCATAAACGTTAGCAGTTCAAGAGAAAACACTGATTAGCAGAGCCACTGTTTGTTCTTTGCATTGCCAGGAGGCAAACCTCTTGATCAAATTATGATTTAACATTTTTCTTCTAGTTTAAAAAGCACCGATCATCCCATGCTTACACGAACAACTTCGCGAAATCTGTGGTAAATCTTGTGGATGCTGTAAGTATTGCAATAATTGGTACAATTAATGCCTCAGGATTCAACATTTGACTTTGCAGACGTTGGGATGAAAATAGTGGTGATAAAGGATGTAAACTTCCACAACCTTGGGAGCACGAACCAGTATATACCAATGGCAATCCTACTAATCCTTATGTAGCCAAAAGGGAGGTATCAGTAGGCCTGGAGGAACCTCTGTAAATCTCCAATATTAAAAATTGGGCTGGGTGGGGCTATCAAATACCCCTAAAATCAGTGAGGACTAGGTATGATTAGTGTTCACAGAACTCTGACTGACTGGGTGTGTGGTGCTGGGGAGGCTACAACTAAAAACTAGGAAAGGAGAATGTAATAAAGTATCCTGGAAAAGGTTTCTGCAGGCTAAATGGAATAATGAGCTGGAACGCTCCATGCTGCAGCATTTTGCACTTGTGACTTTTTAGTGCTCATTTTATTTACATTTTGCTGTATCATTATACAAAAAAAAAACAGCGGTTTACAACAATATACAGTAAAACCAGAACCGAGCAATAAAATTACAAAAAGTTAAAAGCAGAAACAAATTAAAAACGAAACATCAAAAAACCATTGTGGGGGATGTACCGTATTTTTCCGTGTATAACACGACCCCATGTATAAGACGACCCCTATTTTTGGGAGCCCTCAACAGTTGTTGAGCTTCTTTTGTAAGTTCGTTGAGCTGTTGAGCAGCTTTTCGTAGATCTCCCGCTCTGGCTGACGGAACTGGTGCCGTAATACACCGCATTATTATTATTATTATTATTATTATTATTATTATTATTTATACCCCGCCCTCCCCAGCCAAGGCCAGGCTCAGGGCGGCTAACAAGCAATAATAAAAACAAATTGAATGAATACAACTTAAAAACAACATTAAAATGCAACATTAAAATATTGAAACATTAAAATATTAAAATGCAGCCTCATCGCAGGAGGAGAAGGAAAAAGAAAAAAGAAAGAGGGGGAGGGAATCAAATTGGCTCCAAGCCAAAGGCCAGGTGGAACAACTCTGTCTTACAGGCCCTGCAGAAAGAAATCAGATCCTGCAGGGCCCTGGTCTCATGAGACAGAGTGTTCCACCAGACCGGAGCCAGAGTTGAAAAGGCCCTGGCTCTGGTTGAGGCTAATCTAACTTCCTTAGGGCCCAGGACCACTAGGGTGTTGCGATTTATGGACCTTGAGGCTCTCCGTGGGGCATACCGGGAGAGGCGGTCCCGTAGGTACGAGGGTCCTAGGCTGTGAAGGGCTTTAAAGGTCAAAAGCAGCACCTTAAATCTGACCCTGTATTCCACCGGGAGCCAGTGCATACTGGCACTCACCAAATACTCTTCCTAAGTCTGGAAGAGCGAGTAAGCAGCTTCCTCTCCAACATTTCCCTGCTACCGCCACAGCACCAGCCCTCGCTTACTTAGCATATAAGACAACACTCAATTTATCACAAAAAAAAAATCAGAAAAAAGGTTGTCTTATACATGGACAAATACGGTACTCTTAATGGCAGAATAGAAAAGTTTTCAGCAGGCATTTAGAAGTTGCCACCCAAGACCAATTCAATTCAATAAGTAGGTCACCAAAAGTTATATGAGACATCAACACATCATGCCCAGTTAAATCACCCGGGCCAAGATACAATCCAAAGAAACATGCGACAACAAACCTGAAGTGATGTGGAGCCTACTGTAATAATGGTGTCTGGGTATATAATACCTTGATTAACATAATTTTCTAAATATTGTTATGGTCTTCTGTTAAACTTAAGGTTAAATGCTGTGAGACCCCATGATATTAATAATTAGCTAGGCTGGGCCTCCTCCAGAATTCCACCCCGACTAACTGGATAAGTTTATGAAACTAAATGGCACACTAAAGTAAAATCTTATTTTTAAATGTACCCACACACAAAGATAGGATTCCAGGACAAATACTTTACGTCTGCACCCTTGAACATACACAGAGCAGTTTCCTCCTTGCCCCCCATCCCTTAACCAGGGGCAGATTTGCAATAGAGTTGGGAAAGGTTGGGATGCCGTGGTGGTGCACAGACTATTATATTGCATTCTACATTATTCCTCTGTAGTACAACCTCAGTTAGGGCAGCTTCCAGATTTGTACGGTAGGCAATTGTGTTGGACTTGTAGGAAGGAATATTGCTGTGCTCCCGCTGCGCTGAACTTTCCAAGCTCTGAACATCCAATCTCACTGAACTTTCCCTTGTTGTTTGTATTAGAGCTTAGCGAGTGTTCTGCTGAGCCAAGGAAGGATTCCGGCTTGAGCAGCATATAGTTGCACTCCTCTTCCTCTGCCTCTTCCCGAAGTGATCTGTGGGGCTTTACACAGCATTTCCCACAGCATACTGTAGGAACTAAATCAGTTAGGGAACCTCCAGCCTGCAGACCTATTTGGGCCAGTCAGCACCCACTCATTGGGCTCACAAGAATGCTTGGGCCAACCCGTGTCTACCTTCCCTGCATCTGATGTCATCTGAGGGGCAAGTAAGGGGTTGCGCCAAAAGGATACTACCAATTGGCAGTGCCTTCAAAGCCTCTTCTGCACCACTGTCTGCAGACTGCCTCGCCAGAGTGGTGCATGCTCTAGTTATCTCCCGCATGGACTACTTCAATGCGCTCTACGTGGGGCTACCTTTGAAGGTGACCCAGAAACTACAACTAATCCAGAATGCGGCAGCTAGACTGGTGACTGGGAGCGGCCGCCAAGACCATATAACACTGGTCTTGAAAGACCTGCATTGGCTCCCAGTACATTTCCGAGCACAATTCAAAGTGTTGGTGCTGACCTTTAAAGCCCTAAATGGCCTCGGTCCAGTATATCTGAAGGAGTGTCTCCACCCCATCATTCTACCCGGACACTGAGGTCCAGCTCCAAGGGCCTTCTGGCGGTTCCCTCACTGCGAGAAGCCAAGTTACAGGGAACCAGGCAGAGGGCCTTCTCGGTAGTGGCACCCGCCCTCCCACCAGATGTCAAAGAGAACAACAACTACCAGACTTTTAGAATACATCTGAAGGCAGCCCTGTTTAGGGAAGCTTTTAATGTCTGATGTATTACAGTATTTTAATATTTTTTTGGAAGCTGCCCAGAATGGCTGGGGAAGCCCAGCCAGATGGGTGGGATATAAATAAATTATTATTATTATTATTATTATTATTATTATTATTATTATTCACTTCCCAAGTGCCTTGCAGCCAGTGCTTCAGAAGTGCTGCACAAAGTACTTTGCAAATCTTATGCTCAGCGCTTCCGAAGCTTAGGACAGGTAGGGTTGGTGAAAGGTGAAGAACTAGTGCAGTAAATAAGATGGCTCTACATAATCATTTGCAGTGTTGAATTTAGTGCGATGTTGATTCTTTTAAAGGAGACTGGAGGTGTATTGGCTAATTGTATTCCAATCTTTCCCACCTGCTTGACCCCTTTTGTCCTTCCACTGACTCTGACTGGCTAACTGTGCACGCTTTGACCCAGTGTTCTACTCCTGTGCCTGTCCTGTATCTGCCCACAGATTTACAAGGAGCAGCTGAATACCAGGGTTGTTTTGGTTGCTGTTGAAACCTGGTCGGACAGAGATCGTATAAATGTCCACCCTGACCCAAGACAGATGCTTCATGATTTTTCCAAATATCGACAGAATTTCATCAAGCAGCGTGCTGATGCTGTACACCTTCTCTCGTATGTAGCTCAAACTCTGTTTGATACATGGTCTCTCTTTCCTGAAGGCCTCTTTTTCTAGTTCTTATTCTGTCTGCTTATTTATATCTCATAGGTATATCTTAAATGCTGCTTCTTTTAGGTATTTTATTATTATATATTTTTTTAAAAATACAGAATGCAGTGGAATCATTTTTATCCTCTCCTTACTGTTGTCTGAAAGAGGAGAAGCCACTGTAGTTCAACAGTAAAACACATGCTTTGCATGGGGGGGGGGGGAATCCAGCCTTGGACCTTGACATTTCTTGCTAGGGCCGTAATGGAAATGAAATTCCCAATAATTTACATGTGCCAAATAAGAAGATATTTGTAGGGCATCGTATATATGTGAGATAACGCTTTTTAATATTGTTTCGTTTATCTTGTTCTTCAGGAATGTGACATTTCATTACAAAAGAAGCAGCCTGAGCTATTTTGGAGGAATTTGTTCTGTGTCTAGAGGTGTTGGAGTAAATGAGGTAACATTTCTCTTTTGAAGGTCTTGTGAGGAAGGGAAAATTTATGAAATAGTTCCCGCATCATATACCTTCTTTTTAAACAGTGCTTCTCGTCATATGTTCAAAAATTTCAGATTTTTTTCCATAGATATTCCTAAAAGTCTCAAGCCTGAATTGCAGTCGACTGAAAATAATTTGACCTTTTATTCTAGAGTCAGCTTAGCATAGAACACTTGAATACAGGCTGAAGGCAGCCATATCTCACTGTAAGGAACACGGGACAAACCCTCTATGAGAGGTGAATTAGTTCTCTTTATAATGCTATTCATTAGGAAAAAAAAGAAAGGAAATCTTCAAGCATTTAAGGGTCTAGTACACTACTGATAAAGTGGCATGCTTTGGGTAAAGCCCGTGTTGTGGATTATTTGCAAAACTGTAAGCCTTGATTTCTGTCAATTAGTTCAATATCGGTCGTTGTGCTTGGAACTTAGGGTTTAAGTAAGATTCCGGAATTAGAATTTCTCTAATGCATTAGGCCTTTTGGACCATGCTGTCTCCTAGATTCCTCATATTGGAATCAAAATGGACATTGAGGCAATAGGTAAATAGTTCTTCTCATGCAAGGCATCGTACCTGTTTTAGCTGTTTCTGCCCTACGTGCTGGAGCCCTCTGTGTTATATTCCATATTGTTCTGGGGGGGGGGGATCCCCCAAACCTAAGAAGCAGCTTTTCAGGTAGCTTGGGGGAAGGCCTGCAGTGAATAGGGTGAATCCGTGAAAATGAGGTGTCCATCTTTCCACTTCCTTATTACTTCCATTGAACGGAACCGCGCGTTTCTGTTTTGATTTCTTCAAGTCAGTGCACCCAAATGGTTGCGTCGAAGTGTCGTTTGACTGCAGTTGGAAATCGAAAGATACTTTGGTTGGCCTGCAACTAAGTGTGAAATAACCTTAAAATAGTCCTCTGCACATACAAGATTTGTTGCTGTTTTTTTGAAAGCTCTACACCAAAGGTGGGGAAACCTGTAGCTCTAGAGATGTTGTTGAACTACAACTCCCAACACCCCGTCATTGTGCGTTCTGGCTAGGGCTGAAGTTGAGAGTTGCCAACTTGTAACCCTTCAGATACTGTAGATGTCAGGAAAATTGTCTAGAGCAAAGCTTTCCAAACTTTTCATGTTGGTGGCATGCATCATTTAGACATGCATCATTTCACAGTACAGTAAAGGGTAAAGGGACCCCTGACCATTAAGGTCCAGTCGTGACCGACTCTGGGGTTGCAGCGCTCATCTCACTTTATTGGCCGAGGGAGCCGGTGTACAGCTTCTGGGTCATGTGGCCAGCATGACTAAGCCGCTTCTGGTGAACCAGAGCAGCACATGGAAACGCCGTTTACCTTCCCGCCGGAGCGGTACCTATTTATCTACTTGCACTTTGACGTGCTTTCGAACTGCTTAGGTTGGCAGGAGCTGGGACTGAGCAACGGGAGATCACCCCGTTGCAGGGATTCGAACTGCCGACCTTCTGATCGGCAAGCCCTAGGCTCTGTGGTTTAACCCACAGCGCCACCTGCGTCCTTCACAATACACTAGTTCAGTTTTACTAGCAAACCTGAGGAGCACGGGGAGCACCTACACACTGCAGCTGACACACAATTGCTTTGCGACACACAGTTTGGAAAGCTGTGGTCTGGAGTTTTATTTTTGCATGAATTTGGGGTATTCTCGCACACAATAATGAATCTCCCTATCCTATATGATGTCAGTTTTTGTGGTGAGTTATTGAGGGTTCTTTTGGCTGCATAAATAAAAGTTATTCCCAAGGTAACTATGTAGCATATGTTATACTGACATTACTGCTTCCAAGTGAAATCTCTGGCCATTAGCTGCCATGGCAACAAATCACCTGTACTTGACCAACCCTTTCGTTATGTAAAGGGCCATTCTCTGAACAAGAGAGAATGTACCAGGCTATCTATTTTAACAAGTAGAGAGTTATCTGGTTCATAAAATGCTGTCTACAAAGAATGTTGAGTACGATTCTTTAAAGTGTAATGAAGACTGTAACTGTTAGGAACAGTGCAAAAACAGTTAAATGTATAATTCACTGCATGAGCAAAAGATGGGAAAAATCATATTGTTGCATGCAGAATGGGACAAAAGGGTGCAGAGAGTTGAGGCTTTATGCAAGACGTTAAAGTGGGGATTTACAATGCCTAAACATACATTTCCACATCCCTTCTCTGCACTATAGCTTTAAGCTGGTTTTACTTATATGAATGGACCAGCTCCAAAATACCTTATCATACTGTGTGTCAACATTGTTGTTATTTTTTAGACTCTTGTATTCATTTTGGGAAAATAATTATTTAGGAGGTGTCACTAATAAAACTGGACCCAAACATACATTTTTCATTCCAGAAACAGGTGTTCCTACTGTTTAAATGAAGAGTTTCAGGATACGATCCTAAACACACGTGAAAATAATTCGGATTAGTGAGATGTTTCCACTGTTTTAGAGTGTGAATTCCATACAGAATAACTAGTTAAGCAAACACTTTCTCCTAGAAATTGCAATAATTGATAGTACTTTGGTGTGTTCTCTACCTGAATCTCCTTTTCCAACAGTACGGCCTACCCTGGGCAATGGCACAAGAACTCTCCCAAAGTCTGGCTCAGAATTTAGGAATACAGTGGGAGCCAGGGGCCAGAAAACCAAGTAGGTATTTGGCATACAATCTCTTTTGTTTTTATGTACAAATTGAATTTGTAAAACTTCTACATATTTTGGACTTTTCATTATGTATAAACAGGGGTCAGCAAACTTTTTCAGGAGGGGGCCGGTCCACTGTCCCGCAGACCTTGTGGGGGGCCGGACCCACCCCCTCCTGAAAGGGCCCCCCTGCTGATGCCACTCACGCTGCAGCCGCTGCCGCCGCCCCGTCTTCGGCAACATCAACGTCCTCTGTTTTGGCGGGGTGCAGAGCTCTGCGCCGCTGCCTCTTCCTCCCACTTGGCCGCCTCAGTAGGAAGGAAGGGGCGATGCCCAGAGGCGTCCACGGCTTCTGATTGGCTGCAGGAGCTTCCTGCAACCAATCAGAAGCCGTGCCATGCCGCGGAAGTCAGTCTCCGCGCGGCGAGGCCTCCGCACCTGTTTAGCGCGGAGACTGACTGAGCAGGTGGCAGGGTCTGCAAGGTTCGCAGGCCAGATTAACGAGCCTGATGGGCCATATCGAGACCGTGGACCTTAGTTTGCCAACCTCTGTATAAATAAAGGATTGGGCTGCAACAGCTGTTCTGTCCTTTCCTTGCCAGACCAGTACCAATCTTCTTCTGGGGTTAGTTGGACTCTATGCAAACACCTGGGATGTAGTGTGCAGAGGGGAAGGAGATCAACCAAAATCAGATTGAGGCACCTTGCAGAAGCAGACATTTTATTTGTGCAACTCTGTTCAACACATAAAGTTCATATTAAAGGATCTGGAATGACCATTTGTGTAGCAAATGAGGCTTCCACCCATTGCGGTGTTGTAAAACAATGCATTTTATAACCAGCAGCTAATTACTTTTTTGTTGTTATGGAGTAAGGAGATGCTGTGACTTTATTGACTTTATTGTTTTGAGGAACTTGTTGTTTGCTTCATATGCCGTTACAGTGATTGCAGGGTTGGTTGTTTTTTAATGGTATCGTGATTATTGCAAGCCGCTTTGAGCTCAGCATTTGTTGTTTGAAAAGTGGAATACAAATATTAAATGAATGTAAATCAACTAACATATGTCCTTGGTTGAGGCTTGCTGTGGCTTACACTTGCTCATTCATGTTGTGATAAACTGTGACATGCAGATGTGGGCATTGGCCTTGAACTGACACATAATGACTTGAGCATACACTCAGAGGCTAGAGAGCTCAAACTGCATTCAAGCTGGCAAAGGAACGATAGAGACTAGAAAAGAAATGATCTCTACTGGATTTTGTTAATGAACCTCTAATGGAAAACAACAGCTCTTTTCTACTAGGGGTACTTTATCCTAAAACGTATCTTTATTTGGTTATGTAGTGCTTGCTGTATTCAACACTTCAGACAGATACGGGAGCAGAAATGCTTCTTAACCACCCTCCTCTCTTTTTATTTTTTATTACTCATATATATTTTTTAACTACTTTCATTCTTGGTTTTGCATTTTTCATTTTGTTTCAGAAGGATGTGAGTGCACAGAATCCTGGGGTGGATGCATCATGGAGGAAACAGGGTGAGTTGTAATAATTGGTACCTGTTACAGATTTTGGTTTTTCCCGGTTCTTCAGAACTAAAATAAGCAGTCTATGTTTAGACTCATTTCTGGGGTGCATGCAGCATAGCAAGAATTATTTACAGGGCTTGGTAAGACATAAATGGGACCACATCTCCCGGTATTACCCATGGAGAGCCTCAAGGTCCATAAATAGCAACACCCTAGTGGTCCCGGGCCCTAAGGAAGTTAGATTAGCTTCAACCAAAGTCCAGGGCCTTTTCAACTCTGGCTCCGGCCTGGTGGAACGCTCTGCCTCATGAGACCATGAGGCCCTGCAGGATCTGATTTCTTTCCGCAGGGCCTGTAAGACAGTTGTTCCGCCTGGCCTTTGGCTTGGAGCCAATTTGATTCCCTCCCTCTTTCTTTTTTCCTTCCCTTCTCCTCCTGCGATGAGGCTACATTTTAATATTTTAATGTTGTATTTTAAAGTTGTTTTTAAGTTGTATTCATTCAATTTGTTTTTATTATTGCTTGTTAGCCACCCTGAGCCCGGCCTTGGCTGGGGAGGGCGGGGTATAAATAAAATTTATTATTATTATTATTATTATTATTATTATTATTATTATTGACCAGTGGCATAGCGTGGGGGGTGCAGGGGGGGCCGGGCGCACCGGGTGCAACATCTGGGGGTTAGGGTTAGGGGGCGCAAATCCACGGGTTAGGGGGCGCAAATTACTTGCCTTGCCCCGGGTGCTGACAACCCACGCTACGCCACTGTTATAAACCATGACTTAACATCAGTGAACAGCAAACTAATGCATCCTGCTCAATATTCCCACTTTGCTGATATCCTAGCATGAGCAGCAGACTAAGAACCTGGGAGCACCATGTCATCCCAACTGAGATTGTGGTTTGTTTCTCCCTAAACACACAACAGTCAGCAAGCAAGCAAAGAATGTGGTTTATCTAGTGTTTGTCCAGTAAATTATTTACTGTGAAGCATTTTCCTCATTCTTTTTTCTTTTTCTTTTTTGGCCTTTCAGTGTTTACCACCCCAGAAAATTCTCAAGGTGCAGCATTGCAGAATACAAAGATTTTTTGCTTCGAGGGGGAGGTTCCTGTCTTTTCAACAAGCCAACAAAGGTACCTTGATTTAGGGTGGAACTGGATCCCAGCATAAATTATCCCTTGGGGAGAAAAGTGGCTTAGGGATGGGAGCAATTTTACACGGTTAGGAAAGGGTTAAGGAGATCTCCCTCCACTGGCCCCTTATTTAATTTGAAGACATTTGTCAATGAAATGCTAGAGTTGGAGGGTCTGCATCTCCACCAAAGGTCTGGTGGAGCTTTGTCACCATGCTGGTTTATAGTGGGTGGGTGCAGTCATGCTGGTGCAAAAATATATAATATTATATTGATTAATTGAATTTAGATACTGCCCTATACCCTGAGGTCTCAGGGCAGTTCACAGAATAATTCAGTATGCACCTGGATCATTTAATGATAAACAGTTGTGATCTTTTAAATAATAGTGCTTTGTGTATTTGTGTTTTTCAGTTGTTTGACACCACTGAATGTGGAAATGGGTATGTGGAACCAGGAGAAGATTGTGATTGTGGTTTCCAAACGGTACCATTTTTTATACACATATACCCAGTTACTTTATCCTTCCCATCCATAAGATGAAGTGTCCCTTAAAATGAAAGCTCAGATAATGCTTGCTTAACCATGAGGCTCATGGCGTATATTTTAACTACTGTAGCAAAATAATTGAGTCAGTGGATCCTTATAAAAAGGAACTCATTCTTTTAGTGAGAAATTCATAAAAGAATTTTTAAGCTCCATATTGTTTAAAGCCTTGAGTTGTTCACCTTAATTGGACCATTTGAATCCAGAATCCTAAATAAAACGTATGTGTTAAAGTTAATTATTATACTTACTTTCTTCTTCTTACTTTAGTATATAATATTCCTTGCACTGGATCGCGGCATAGTTTTATGGTGCAACCATATATGAACACTGTCAATTTATCATTTTAGTCAATACATGATTGAATTGTTTGTATGATTGTTCGCGGTAGTTAACTTTGATTTTTAGTATTGATTGATCAGAATGTGTTTTCCGCAGGATTGCAAAGCAGATCTGTGCTGTAAGAAATGCTCACTTTCTAATGGAGCACATTGCAGTAATGGTCCATGTTGTAATGAAACCTCCTGTCTTGTGAGTTTGTTTTTTAAAAACTTTTTTACCTTTGCTAGAAATATGGGCTAAACTGCCCTCTCTATGTGCTGCAAATGGCTGAAGCTAATTTAAGAGACTTTTAATGGGGCTCAGTAGCTGATACCATGTTAAAACATCAGTATGCAGTGAATTGATAACTACATATCATAAGCAATAATAGTGCAGCATCTGATGAAGTATGTTTGCAATGTTCTCTCAGAGCTCTTTACGTCGGACACCTCTGCTGTATAGAAGTATACACTCTGATAGAATACTACAAATGCTCTTATTCTGCTTTCCTGTTCTTTGTTATTAGTAACACAAAAAACATTAATTGCTCTTCTCCTGGTTTCAAGATACAGAGGGAAGAGAAAGCTGAGTGTAGTCAGATGTGCATTCTGGACTTTAAGAACGCCAAAAAGCTTAAAAGTGAGATTCCATGGTCAGAAATACTCAAAGAGAAGGGATTCCATGGTCAGAAATACTCAAAGAGAAGGGAGTCCAAGATGGATGGGAGTTTCTTAAAGGTGAAAATATTGAAGGCACAAAGGCAGACAATTCCAACAAGAAAGAAAAGTGGGAGGCATCTAAAGAAACCAGTGTGGCTGCATAAGGAGCGTAGAGATAGGAGCTGAGATTTAAGAAGGGCATTATTAGAAATGGAAGAAAGGGGAAATCACAAAGGAGGAGTGGGCCAAAGCTCAGGATGAGCTCAGGCTTGCAAGTAAAAATACTAATAAAGGTTTATTCGGCTATGAGCAAGAGGAAGAACAAGTGGTAGGTACTCTGCCTGGAGAAGGCAAAGAAATGCTGTTGGGTGACAGAGAGAAGGCAGAATGAAAAATGACTCCTCCAACTCCACCCCCTGTCTCTTCCTCCTCTGGGGGATGGTAGGAATCACTCTGGGCACTGTACCTGTCACAGCTACTCAGGCCCAGGATTGGTGTCTGAGATGAGAGCATAGAATCAATTTTTGCAGCTCCAATGACACAGCACTGCTTCCTGACAGTCCTATTTCTGTGATTCACAGGGAATGCCTCTTGCAATGGGCCCTCTGTGTGTGTCTTGCAATGGGCAATCTTTCTCCTAGGGACACCCCTCCTGTGTTGCTGTTCCAGCACAGTCCACTCAGCTCTATTGAGAAACTCTGCATCTTGTCCAGGGGCTTGAGGTGTGGCTAAGCAGCCCTCAAGCTGCTGTACCTTCTCTTCCATCAAGACAGCGAGTTTGCACTTGCTACAAGTGTACTTTTGCACGTTCTTCAGCAGGAAGACAAACCAGTGTTGCAGGTCACTGCAGCATCTTCTCTCAGCCTCCATGTCTTTTGGTCTTGTGCACACCATGAGACAGTACTCCGCCCGCCCCCCAAAAGTCTCTGCTAAATGCCCTCGCAAACACCCCTGTTCACAAGCTCCTGGTCACGAACTCCCAGCAGCTGCAATGAGCTAACTGTTGCTGGCTGCTAAACTGCCCCTGACTTCTTTACACAGAAACAGCCACGGAGGCTATCACTGAGAGCAGAGGAGTGATGCCTAGAGGGGCTGCTTAATCTCTTCCTTTCTTGTCACTTTTCCAGTCAAAATCAACACCTCTCTCCCACCCCACCCTGAATCAATTTGCCTTCTCACCAGTGGGGTAAAAAACGCATTCCTCTATTTAATCATTATTCCTGCTCATTAAAGAAAAGCTATGCATGCTTGGAGTGATTTTTATTTAAGCCATCTTAGTTATCAATAAAAAATCTTCTGACTTCCAGTTCTTTCCCCGAGGCTTCGTATGTCGCTCTCCAGTGAATGAGTGTGATATTACAGAGATCTGTCCTGGGGACTCTGGCCAGGTAATTAAGTTAGATGCGTTCCATACTACCTTGTAAAACAGTGAAATCATTATTATTATTACTTTCATGAGGACTGTAAGATTCTTTCAGCGAGTGGGAGATGTGGAGAAGATTAATTTATTATTATCTAATTTATTATTGTGCATTCCTAAAACCTAGCCTGAATTGTGTTTTCCTAAAAAGAAACTCAGGCATCTTTAACAATCTTTGCTCATGTTTGTGTGTGTGCGCGCGCAGTAGATTATCAAGTAAAGAAATGCCAGGGCAATTAATTGTAAGAGAATCAATTAAAGATGCACAGACATGCTTACCCCCATTTTTCTCTGATGTAACAGGTATTATTTTAAAAGAGGCATTCATTTTTGTGCGAAAGAGAGGCAGATGCTTAAAAAATGATATGTGCAGTTTTATAGTTTATACTCATGCTAAAGATAATTAAGCATTTTAAAAATCTGCTGCCTAGTTAATCATGGGTGTCTTTTCAATCCATTTAAACTAACCAATTAAGCAACCAAATGTTGCAGCCAACCTCAGTATTCATAACATTTTGTTTAATTGCTCTCTCTTGGTATTCTTTTGTCTGCCTATATACCAAATGTGTTGTCCTATAATTCAAACCTTTGTAATGAGATGATCCCTTTCATCCTTCAGTGCCCACCAAATCTTCATAAGCAAGATGGATTTGCTTGTGATGCAAATCAGGTAAGTAAGTCTTTAATATATATAGTACAGAATATTTATTTTTTGCCAGGCTATATTTTTTATCTCTTGGTCTTTTTATTTGCTGTTTGCTGTTTGCTTCATTCATTGTTTTTATGTTGTCTTAATTGTTAAGAGGCTTCTAGCCACTTCATGTTTTTTTTTATAAAAAAGGTAAGTTTTTAATGTTTGCTGTTTTGCTGTGTTAGATGTTTTAATTTATTGCAAGCCAGCCAGAGTGGCAGGGGCAACCCAGTCAGATGGGTGGTATATAAATAAATTATTATTATTTTCATTATTAAAGAAGAAAACTCAAACTACAAAGTCTTTAGATAAAGAGTGCATGTCTCCGCGCTCTGCTGTAGAGCTATTATGAAGGGCCTTCTAAAACTCAGCCACCTCTGCCACCTTGCACCTTTGCCACCTTGTGAAGTCGTCCGCTAACCGCTAACCGTCTCCCTCAGTTGTGGTGCCACTGCAAGGTTTTATGGCTCAGAAAACAGGAAGGAGCACTCCTCTCTGTTTCCTGATCTCCAGCACCATTGTGCCAGGCTCCAAACCAGAGGAGGAAGAGGCTGCTTTGCAAGGTGTGTGGGAGGGCTTTTCTCTGGGATAGAAAGCAGAACGGTAGGGGGCAGACTGCCTTGAGTGTATGCATTGCCAATCTCTCTGTGTGTGTGTGTGTCTGCCCCCCTGCCTGTGCGTATGTTTCTGAATGTGTGTGTGTTCTGATATGAGTGTACAAGGCAGTGTGTGTTGGCCAGTTTTGCAATGCCCACAGCTGACCTATGGGCCTTAAAGAGTTCCACAATCCTGAGCACGTGGCTCTTGGGCTGAAACAGTTTGGCCACCCCTGCAATAGTAGTATCCATTGCTCAGCCTGCATATATACTGTATTTTTCACTCTATAAAACACACATTTTCCCCTCCAAAAACTAAGGGGAAATATGTGTGCATCTTATGGAGCGAATGCAGGCTCCTTGGCTTCAATGAGAAGCCTCCGAAGTGCAGTGGGAGCGCTCCTGCTGCACTCCGGAGGCTTCGGGTTCCTTTTGCTGAAGGGTAGGTGCCCCTTCATCTAAGCCGCAGCGCTCCTTCAGCTAAGCGGGAGGAGAAATGGAAGTGGCTCCGTTTCTCCTGCTGCTTCGCTAAAGGGGCGCTGCGCAGAGAGGGGGAGAATTTTTTTTTCTTGTTCTCCCCCTCTAAAACAAGGTACGTCCTATGGTCAGGTGCGTCCTATAGAGCGAAAAATACGGTAACCCACCCTCAGCATTTAAGGAATCAGATTCTAACCTGCACTCAGCGTCTTCTAGGTGTGCTCCATTACGTCTGGAATGACCTCTCTCGCAACATTCTCTCCCTGTCCTTCGAATCCCTCATAACTTATAAATGTTAGACAATAGCAACATGACCATTCTGAGGTTGTTGGATACTGGTATCTGTGCAGCATCTGTCAATGGGGAAACAATCCAGTTTTTCACATGTTAAGATTTTATAGTCCTCTACTCTGAAGAAACGGGACGCGGGTGGCGCTGTGGGTTAAACCACAGAGCCTAGGAGTTGCCGATCAGAAGGTAGGTGGTTCAAATCCCCGCGACGGGGTGAGCTCCCGTTGCTCGGTCCCTGCTCCTGCCAACCTAGCAGTTTGAAAGCACATCAAAAGTGCAAGTAGATAAATAGGTACCTCTCTAGCGGGAAGGTAAACGGCGTTTCCATGCACTGCTCTGGTTCGCCAGAAGCAGCTTAGTCATGCTGGCCACATGACCCAGAAGCTGTACTTCGGCTCCCTCGGCCAGTAAAGCGAGATGAGCGTCGCAACCCCAGAGTTGGTCACGACTGGACCTAATGTTCAGGGGTCCCTTTACACCTTCCTATGAAGAAGTGGCTCTCTTACTGGGAACCATCAAATTGTAGGATTTGGAAGGGACTCTGGGACGCATCCCGTCTCAGCCCACTGCAATGCAGGAATCTCCTACATGCAATACGGAGCAGTATTAATTTACATTTCCTAAAGAGACTGACCCAGGAAATTGCTCTGACCATTCCCTTTAGTAACAAAGCAGTGTTGAAAAAGAAAAAGAAAAAGGTATGTCTGTTGCTGATAAAATAGGTCAGCTTTTTCTTGTCCCTGTCTGAAAGACAAAATTTATATTAATTGCGGTTTGTTTCTATTTAGGGTCGTTGCTACAACGGAGAATGCAAGACGAGAGATAATCAGTGCAAATACATCTGGGGAACGAGTAG
The DNA here is from genome assembly GCF_964106915.1 of Podarcis gaigeae. Taxonomy (NCBI): domain Eukaryota; kingdom Metazoa; phylum Chordata; class Lepidosauria; order Squamata; family Lacertidae; genus Podarcis; species Podarcis gaigeae. The sequence continues at coordinate 130,727,570 of NC_139678.1, forward strand.
GTTGATTTAAGTATGCTGTATTCAGATGCATTTCTTTCTTGTTTGTGCTGCCTGCTTTCCCCTTTGGTATAATTTTTCAATTAAAATTGTACTTTTCAGTAATAAAAGGTAATTTTCAGAAAAGTCATTTTTGTAGTTTTTAATACACATGCATACACACGCATGCGTACACACACACACACACACACAGACACACTTCTTGTTGTTTAGTCATTTAGTTGTGTCCGACTCTTCGTGACCCCATGGACCAGAGCACGTCAGGCACTTCTGTCTTCCACTGCCTCCCGCACTTTGGTCAAACTCATGTTAGTAGCTTTGAGAACACTGTCCAACCATCTCGTCCTCTGTCGTCCCCTTCTCCTTGTACCCTCCATCTTTCCCAACATCAGGGTCTTTTCCAGGAAGTCTTCTCTTCTCATGAGGTGGCCAAAGTATTGGAGCCTCAGCTTCAGGATCTGTCCTTCCTTTCCTCTATTTAAGTTTTCTTAGGGACAGGAAAGGCCTGTCTCCATCTGCATTCTAGAGCCATCATGGTACTTATGGCCACATTCTATATATATATATGAGACAGGCCTTTCCTGTCCTAAGAAAACTTAAATAGAGGAAAGTCTGCTGCCTCCTCCTTTCTCTAGAGTCCTCTCAAAAGCCACTCTGTTTGGAGCCGAGAGACCCACCTGAATAATGTTGGGTGCAGTACCTGGGCTGTTAGCAGAAGACAGTAGGAAAAACTTTCCATTCATAAATTTCCTTAAATAATCTTAGGCTCTAAACCCAATTTTGTGTGATTCTCCTTTTCTGCAGCAGCCCTGCGTCCCATTCTACATTTTTCAGGAAGCTCCCTTGACCTTCCTCTGCCTGAGAATCTTTTCTTGGAGTAAGGAAGAGGGGAAATTTTATTTCTGTAACTTTCTTAACTTGAGCTTAGGATCTTTCTTCATACTCATTTTTCACAATGTAATTTAATAAACTTTCAATGTACCGTCACTATGCATCACATGCTTTCCGCTATGTAGTGGTAAAAAAATAACCACCAAGTTCCTGGTGCATGTATTTTTACAAAAACATTACATTTGTAACATGCAAAGCATTTAGGACATACACTTTTAAAAAGTAACTCTAGCACCCTCAGCAGTTCCTAATCTCCTGGCTACTTTTTAACGGGAGAGCATTTTGCTTGCCTGGGTATGTTAGTAGAAATTACTGTCACTTTTTCTTCCATAGAGGCTTCAGGATCTCATAAACACTGTTATGAGAAGCTAAACACAGAAGGCACGAAAAAGGGAAACTGTGGAAAGGATGGAGAGAAATGGATTCCATGTAACAAGCAGTAAGTTGAACCTTTTTGAATGAATATAAATGTCGTGGTTAGAAATTCCAATTACTGTTTTGTTTTTCTGAAATAAGAAACCGGCCTGAGTTCCTTTGGGAGGAAGGGTGAGATATAAGTTCAATAAATATGCAATAAAAGTTTCGGTAGAGAATTTAAACACATTTAGGATACAAGACACTGTCTGTTGTGCTCAGCAGGGTTCTGAATTTCACAGCCCATTTCTCCATCTGATGCAGAGCTCATATTGTCTTTTAGTTATTTTCATTGCTTAGAAACACTTTGACCTGCTGATTTGTAGTGCTTTGTGTCACCACTCTCTACTATGCTGTGATCTCCTTTTAAAATTCTTTTACATTATATAATCTGAATAGATGCATAGTCCATAAAGAGTGGAGAATAGGATCTGGCTGGTGAGTCGGGTCCTCAGCTAACCCACCATCTACAGGCCATTTTGTCAGGTAGACAGGGTAACCCACCTGTCAGTGGTCCAACAACACCATAACATCAGGTGGCCCAGCTTCAAATGAAATATTTTTTCCATTTCTTTGCAGTTTGGCTTAGGCTCAAGGGGTTACTGCAAAGGAAGGTTCCTTCAGTCTATATCAGTGGGGATTACAGTCAGTGCCCATCAGCCGATTTCCCCCTTGCATTTGGCAGGGATCCGTTGTACTCGAGTTCCTGACCAAGAATTCTAAAGTGTAGTCTGTCCCACTGACCATTGGCTGATCAGTCCTGATTGCAATCTCAGCTTCAGCAGGATTCAGCTGCACTTGGGAACAATTTCCATTTTACAAAACAGGTCGTTAATGTAGTATGTTTTTATTTTATTTTACAGTGATGTGTTCTGTGGGTTATTGCTTTGTGCAAATCTTGATGGCGTTCCACGAATTGGTCATCTTCAGGGAGAAATTATCCCAACTTCTTTTTTCCACCAAGGTGTAGTAGTGAATTGCAGGTGAGTCGTGTCATATACAAGGTGTATTAATGCATTTTTAGCACTTTCAGTTGAATAATTAAGGTATATTTTGGAAGTTAACTTCTCAAGAACTAAAACCAAAATTTTGTTTCATAAAACTTAAGTTTAGTTTACATTTCTGTAGTACATGCCCCAAACATTCTCTTTTAAGTATTGGCATCATTGCCTTCTAGACACCAATTTTTAATATCAATGTTTCTAAAACTTACCTGCTTTTGTTCTTGCTGCCCCATTGAAATAATTCAAAGTTTTACTATGACTTCAGCGTAGTCAATATAGTACTTGCTTCTGAGTATTTTGAGATCTGTGAGCTAGTTACATTTGCTTACTTTATAAACTTTTCAGTCATGCTAAGAGCATAAAAAAACTTCCTCTTCCAGTTGTGCCCACGTACTTCTAGATGATGATACAGATTTAGGATATGTTGAAGATGGAGTTCCGTGTGGTCCTCAGATGATGTGTATGGACAGAAGGTGTCTGTCTATCCAGTCTCTGAATATTAGCAGCTGCCCTATTGGTGCTAATGGAAAAGTTTGTTCTGGACATGGGGTAAGTCCCAACTAAGTTTTGCCCACTTTCCTAGTCCAGCTAAGATTAGTACATATTCCTAGTTTAATTAAAAAAACAATATTGTAGTGTTTCTCACCATTAACCTGTATGTGTCTTCACACTGGACACTGAGAAAGAGATATTGCTCTTTCCTCTCAGTACTTAGTTCTGTTTACCTTCATAAATGCTGGCTGATATTCCAGCAGGTGGGTTGTTTTTTCCGGTTGTGCCTAGAGCTGGAGATCTGGAAAATAAAGGCCACAATTTTAATTTCATTTAAGAAGTGAGTGTTGCTGGATTAGGCCTTTCTCATTCAGCTGTCTCTTGTCAGTAACTAACCAGCTGCCTACAGGAAGCTTTCAATCTGCAAATGAGCACAATAGCACTCTCTCACTCACGTTCGCCAGCGTACGGTATTCAGAAGCAAATAGCCTTTGATACTGGAGGTAGAACATAGCCATGATGGCTAACAGACAATGATTGACGTATCATCTATGAATTTGTCTAATCCTCTTTTAAAATGGATGGCTCTCACCACTCTTCCTCATCCAGCCAGTCCCTTACAGGCATTTTGGACTGCTTCATCTGGATCTGTTTGCAACTCCTTCCAACACTCGAGAGGATGAGAGTGGTGAATGCGAGTCCTTGGCCAAGAGTCTCCATGTTGGCCCTGGTTTTTAGACCTACTCAGGCTACGAATGGAGCCACCATGACCGCTTCCTCTTTGCTTGGGTTTGCTGATCCAGCGTCCTATATGATATCTGGATCTGAAGTGGGTGAATGTAGAAGAATGGTGTTTGAACAGCAGTGCCTGAAGCTCAGCTTATTGATACCTTCATGGCATCCTCCATTCTTCCACAAAACAGATCAGTCAAAGTACCTGAAAGGCTTTCATTGCCTTGTGTGCCTCAAAGATGATTTTAGCTTCTTCTGTGTCCATTCGGCAGGTACATTACAGCTTTCAGGACATCGTGCTACCATCCTTTTGCCCCAATCCAGTCCACCCTCTTGAGAAAGTTTGGCATTGGATGTTTGATAGGCACTTGAGAAATGCTTGAATCAGGGGTGTAGCTAGCTGCTCCAGCACCCGCAGCAGCGGGGCAGGGCAATCTGCCCACAGAGGCAGCGTGGCGATCCGCCCAGGGGGGCACCGTGGCAAGCTGCCCACTGAGTCTGCCTGGTGGACACAAGCCCCACGCTGCCGTTTCGGGCAGCGCGGGCCCCAAGGCACTGTGTCACTCCCAGGAGAGATGCATGGCTCAGGCATGCTGCAGGCCAGGCCCCGCGGTAAGTGCTGCCCCTGATGGTGTGCCATTTTGTCACCCCATTAGGGATGACACCCAGGGCGGACCGTACCCTCCGCACCCCCCTTCCTACACCCCTGGCTTGAATTGTACAAAGGACTTCCAGCAGTCAGAGAGGGTGTTTGTATCTCTCTATCCATGAACTCCAAGAAATAAGTTTTCATTCTCCACTCTGGCCAGTTGACTGTGGGCCTGCTTTGCATTGGTCTGTGACTCACTTAAACTGCTGGTGCAGTCTAATATCACAGCAGTCTCAGGCCACTTGGCTTTCACTGTGGATGCCTTTGCATCTAATGCTTCTGTTTTGGACGTTTGCTGAGATGCAACTTGATCTTCTCCAAGCGCCTTTGTTTCTTTTTTGTTGCTTCTCTAAACCCCAAACTCATTACAGTGATGCCCCGCAAGACGAATGCCTTGCAAGACGGAAAACCCGCTAGACGAAAGGGTTTTCCGTTTTGGAGGTGCTTCGCAAGACAAATTTCCCTATGGGCTTGCTTCGCAAGACGAAAATGTCTTGCGAGTTCCTGCGGGTTTTTTTTCCTCCCCCCCTTTTTCTAAGCCGCTAAGCCGCTTATCAGCTGATCCGCTAAGCCGCTAATAGCGCTAATCCGCTATGCCACTAATGGGCTTGCTTCGCAAGACGAAAAAACCGCAAGACGAAGAGACTCACGGAATGAATTCTTTTCGTCTTGCGAGGCACCACTGTACAAGCTTGACTTGTCTTCATCTGCTGGTGCTTCTTTTAGGAGATGTGTGTTGCAGCAGGTGGTTCCACAGAGCTGCAGGTGCTTTTCTTCCCCTCTGCTTATCTTGGGACTGCTTGAGTATATTCCATCTGATGGACAGACACCATAGAAAATGGTCCATTGTATTCACCTGAAAGGTGTCTGTCCCCATGTTGTTCAGTCTTCGTTCTCTGTCCTCAACTCTGTTGCATTTCCTGCCTTTGGGCATGAGGTGGCAGCATAGCCCATTTCATGGGCATATGTCCATGAAAACCACCTTTCAGGTGACTACAACAGACTGTTCTCTAACAGAGGAAATCCTATACCCAGTAGAGTGTTCCAGAGGTTAAGCACATGGGAGATTGCAAAGATCCCTGGGGTTGGCAAACTTCTGATCCCCTTCTGACCCCCTCTAGGCAAATGGTGAAGCTTTACTTAAGAGTAATAATAATAATAATAATAATAATAATAATAATAATAATAATAATTTATTTATACCCCGCCCATCTGGCTGAGTTTCCCCAGCCACTCTGGGCGGTTCCCAATCAAGTGTTAAAAACAGTACAGCATTAAATATTAAAGACTTCCCTGAACAGGGCTGCCTTCAGATGTCTTTTAATGATAGGATAGCTGCTTATTTGCTTCACATCTGAAGGGAGGGTGTTCCACAGGGCGGGCGCCACTACTGAGAAGGCCCTCTGTCTGGTTCCCTGTAACCTCACTTCTCGCAATGAGGGAGTGGCCAGAAGGCGCTCGGCGCTGGATCTCAGTGTCCGGGCAAAACGATGGGGGTGGAGACGCTCCTTCAGGTATACAGGACCAACGCCATTTAGGGCTTTAAAGGTCAGCACCAACACTTTGAATTGTGCTCGGAAACGTACTGGGAGCCATTGCAGATCTCTCAGGACCGGTGTTATGTGGTCCCGGCGGCCACTCCCAGTCACCAGTCTAGCTGCCACATTCTGGATTAATTGCAGTTTCCGGGTCACCTTCAAAGGTAGCCTCACGTAGAGCGCGTTGCAGTAGTCCAAGCGGGAGATAACTAGAGCATGCACCACTCTGGCAAGACAGTCCACGGGCAGGTAGGGTCTTAGCCTGCGTACCAGGTGGAGCTGGTAGACAGCCGCCCCGAACACAGAATTAACCTGCGCCTCCATGGACAGCTGTGAGTCCAAAATGACTCCCAGGCTGCGCACCTGGTCCTTCAGGGGCACAGTTACCCCATTCAGGACCAGGGAATCCCCCACCCCCGCCCACCCCCTGTCCCCCAAAAACAGTACTTCTGTCTTGTCAGGATTCAACCTCAATCTGTTAGCCGCCATCCATCCTCCAACCAAAGGAAGGGAAGTCCCACGGTAGTCTGGATGTCTCCCGCATCCCACCCAGGGAATGAGACACGGATCACTTTCTGTAAAGGCTCCTTCAGCTGGGTGTGCAGTAGGCATCCAGCCTCACCTATTTCCTTTGGGCTTCTGAAACACATTTATGTAGAAGTCTGTACAGTCGTTTTCTGCTCATTTTGACGTGACAGGTTTGTGTCAGGTGTGCCTTTGTTTCTTTGCCTCCGCTAATGCTCTCTCTTGCTTGTTCATGAGACTGGAAGTAGGGAGGAGCTGGCTGGTTTGTCAGAGTTTGATCATGTGTCACTATTTGTTCTGGACGGGGGGGGGGGGGGAGAGAGAGAGAGAGTTAACCCACTGTAAGTAAAGGTAAAGGGACCCCTGACCATTAGGTCCAGTTGTGGCCGACTCTGGGGTTGCGACGCTCATTTCGCTTTACTGGCCGAGGGATCCGGCGTACAGCTTCCGGGTCATGTGGCCAGCATGACTAAACCATATTATATTGAGCGTATCTTAAAATAAAAAGGTAAAGGGACCCCTGACCATTGGGTCCAGTCATGACCAACTCTGGGGTTGCGGCGCTCATCTCGCTTTATTGGCTGAGGGAGCCAGCGTACAGTTTCCAGGTCATGTGGCCAGCATGACTAAGCCGCTTCTGGCAAACCAGAGCAGCGCACAGAAACGCTGTTTACTTTCCCGCCGGAGTGGTACCTATTTATCTACTTGTACTTTGATGTGCTTTCAAACTGCTAGGCTCTGTGGTTTAACCCACAGCACCACCCGCGTCCCTAACCCACTGTAGCCTCCAGCAAAAGGAGCCTTCACAGCAAGTGACCAATGTTTCAGTTTCTGTTTATGATGAAATGCAGCAATAGCATGTGAGTGTGAGTGCTTCAAAGCACACACTGAACCAGCCTCTGCACAAAACTCTTTTTTACATTAGTGAACAGGCTTAAAGGAATGTGTATGCAGATCAAGTTCTCCTGCGGTCAGTAGAACAGCATGCAGATCTGAGAGCATCTTTTTTTCTAGTTCTAAACTATAAATGGTAATCTCTATTAGAGTTAAGTTCAGTATGTGGCCAACATAACTAAGCCGCTTCTGGAGAACCAGAGCAGCGTACAGAAACGCCGTTTACCTTCCCGCCAGAGCCGTACCTATTTATCTACTTGCACTTTGACGTGCTTTCGAACTGCTAGGTTGGCAAGAGCAGGGACCGAGCAATGGGAGCTCACCCCGTTGCGGGGATTCGAACCGCCGACCTTCTGATCTGCAAGTTCACAAAAATATAAATGTATAAATGGATATATAAATGGATAGTATAAATGGATTTCCCCCTAAATAGGACTACTTACTCTACCTAGGAACTTTAACAGATGAACCAAGCGTATGATTATTTTTTATTATGTGGTAACCCGATTTTTCTTTTAGGTATGCAGCAATGAAGCCACCTGCATTTGTAACTATACCTGGGCAGGGACAGATTGTAGCATGCATGACCCCAAAAGGAAAGAAGAAGCAGAGAAACCAAATGGACCAAAGGGTTTGTGTAATTTCAGTTTTTCTTCCCACCCCCAACTCTTATATAATTACATTTTTGAGCAGGAAAATTTGGAGCAAAGTGCCCATGCACAATGCAGGTGTGTGTGTGTGTGTGTGTGTGTGTGTGTGTGTGTGTGTGTTTCTAGGTAAATAGCATTTATGCTAGGTATTCTAGGTGAAAAGCATTTATGCTTTTACCTGTAGCGTTCCAGAGGTGCTCACAGAAAATCATTACCTACCATGAAAACATTTTAGCTGTTGCCTTTTCTGTTTAATGACATAGATAATATAGGTAATATATTCTATTTGAAACCCATTGATAATCTTATATCCCAGTATGACAAGGGGTTTGTTTGTTGGTTATTTCTATTTTTGATACGTTATAACCATGAGAAGAATGCTTCAATCCTTTACTAAATGCAAATCTCTATTAGAGTTAAGTTCGGTATGGAGGACATCAAATGCCATTTACCACACAATCCTGTGCATGTCTATTGAGAATTAAGTCCTGTTTAGTACTGTGGGGGCTTAGCAGGAGTAGCAAACAAAGTCCCAGTTCTGTTTCACGACAGCTTCCACTATCCCTTGCCATTGGTCATAGTGGCTGGGGCTAATGGGAGCTGGGAGAGCACCACGTTGGCCACCCCTCTGCCGCCTTAAATGTTTTGCCCAGTTATGCTATGGAGTCCCTTCTTTCATATGACTTCCTGAAAGTTTTTTGTAGACTATATCGCTGAAGAAAAGTAACAAAAGCATCAAGAAATATTCCAAATGTTAATTATTCTTAATTTTTTTTCATGCTGAAATAGATCTTTGTTTTCTTGTTGCGTGCTTAGCAGGCTTTAAAGTTTGGGGTTTTTAAAAAGCCCTTTGAATCTATTAACCATAGCATCCTGAAAACCCAGTACTAAAAAGTGAACCAGCCGTAGCTTGACTTTTTTGGGGAAATTGGTTTTAAATTTTCTCATTTTCAGTGCACCCTGTTACATTTCCCATATTTTAACCTCTAGAATTTGGGAGACAGTTTTTTATTTACAATATAGCCCAGAATAGAGAAGATACTGTTTTTTCAATGTATGGATATTTTTCCTGGGTTGTGTTGGTTCGTTGTTGTGAGTATTTTGAAAATCTGTATTAGTACTTGAAGTTGATTAACATATGGTAGATACACCACTGCATGCAGAATTTACAGTGCATGCACTTTATTATAACATTATCATTTTCTCTTAACGAAAGAAATAAATATTGGATCCTAGTGGTAATTCAGCATATTAAACTTTTAAAAGTTTTGTAAAATATTAAAGCAAAGTTTCCAGAGGAAGAAAGCTGGAAATAGTGCCTTGGTACCTCATTCAATTTGGGGAGTTGGCACCCCATGCTTACTGTAAATCTCTACACTGATCTTTTTCAAGGGCCTCCCAATACTGAGCCACAACATAGGAAGAAGAATAAGTTAAAGCTATCTCTTTGTCCATTCTTACCACCTTCCTAAATGGATGGTCCAACAATATAGAATGTGCAATCCCTAGGGATTCTGTTCTCTAGTGGGAGGGGCAGTTGCCATCTTCCAGTTTTATTCCTCCGTAGGATACCGTTGGCAGACTTTCAGTGAGCCATTCCTGCTATGAGGTGAGTCTTTCTTTCCTGATTCCTGTTTCTAAACCCTTTTAGAAATAATAATAATAAAAGAAATGGGTTGGGAAATGCTTTGGGAATGTGTAAGAAAGAAGGGCATTTGTAACTCGGAACACAAAATGAATCAAGATCCTAGATTCAGGTTAATCGAGACCTGATGGAGAGAGTGGAGGAGCCAGTCAGATTGAATGGGACCAATATGAGGAAGTGTGCTGTGCTGCATTAGGAAGAGAATTAAAACCAGGGTCCAAAGAAGAGACACGTGCTGTGTACATGGCAAAGAATTGTGCATACAAGCCAGGACTTTGATTCTCAATTTCACCGTAGCAGTTTTCAATGCTGAAGAGCAGTTTGAAAGGCAGCTTTTATCTTTGGCAGTGAGGTGTGCTAATACAGTGGTGCCTCGCAAGACAAAATTAATTCATTCCGCGAGTTTTTTCGTCTTGCAATTTTTTCGTCTTGCGAAGCACGGACTTTGGAAAAGCTTCAAAAATCACCAAAGTCTTCAAAAACCTCAAAAAAGGCTACCGCACCGCGTGCTATGAGTTGCTCCTCGAAGTGAATGCACGGTTTTAAGAAAAAGGAATCAAACTTGCAAGACAAAGGAAACAAACTTGCAAGACGTTTTCGTCTTGCGAAGCAAGCCCCTAGGGAAATCCGTCTTGCGAAGCAACTAAAAAAACGAAAAACCCTTTCGTCTTATGAGGCATTCGTCTTGCGAGGTACCACTGTACATAATTGGGCAGCAAAACTCTGTTTGCATATCCATACTTGCTTTCATACTTTTCTTGTATCCCAGTGAAAAAATTCCCGGTGATGGTCCATTATCTAAGGATCAAAATGCCCTAGATCTGAAAAGATAATCTGCTTTTGAGTTATACTCTGCAGCATTCCAGCATATGCCACTAATTTATTATTTTACTTCTTCATAGCCAACCAGTCACTTATTTAAAAGCATTCGTGAAACAAAAATATTTTCTGAAAGAAGTAGGTCAGAAACCATGCTTAAGGTTAAGGTGACATGGATTCTGTTATGAGAACCTTAAACCTGTTTAGCTGTATTTGGGACTTATGAATAGGTGAACATATAAAATTATCTTCTGAAATCAGAGTGCATTCGACATTCAGACAAAAATATCATACTCTTTCATTGCATAAGATTTTTCTCTGCTCTCCCTGTCTTTAAAATTGTGAGCATTCAGCAAAACCTAAACAAGATCTTCAAAGAAGTACTGTATCTGTTAAATGTTTAACCATGTAAATCAGGAAAAAACCAAATTTGTAGGGGTTTTTTTTTAGATTTGTCTTATAGATAGATTGTCTTATCAATTATAATACCATATATTTATGCATTTTTTAATTATTACAGATGTTATATAAACCAGTAAGTTATGTTAAGATAATTGATTAACTTCTGTTCCTGGTGCATAATTGCATTTCTGTCAGAACTTATCATCCATCAGTTGCTTTTTCATTTTCATTTCCAGGATCTAAAATCAGTGTCAGTTTCAGATATAGATAAATACACTTAACTCTGAAATATATAATCAGCCAGAAGGTCCCTAATGGATTATAATAAAAGTTAAACTATTTTCCTGAAAAAGCTAATTTTCAGTGGGCTATGGTAACAAATTTAACTGTGAAATCAGGATAATTTGCCAACATTTTGTAATCAGATATCCATATTTCCCAAATTCATCTAAGAATAGAGCTTCCATCTAAAACGCAATTTACATTCAAAAAATCTTTACCCTTCTAGTTGTTTCTGTAGTTGTCTCTAACCAAAACTACAAAATTAGGCATTAGAATGGAGGTCCCATGGTTTTTGTTCTAAATTGTAGTTCAAACACATCAAGCCCAACCCATTTGAACTTTAACATATGAGAGACAATGTTTTATTCTTTCATGGCATGGCTTCCTATCTCTGTGAATGAAATAATCAGTACAAGTAATGAGTCGCAGGGATAAAAACCAAATCATGAGTACTGATTGCATTTGTTTGTTTTTTAAAAGTCATGGTAGGTTTTTTTAAAAAACAAAATGTTATGTGTAAACACAATGCATAAATTGAAATATACCTTCTTTCATTTCAAAGCGTGATAAAGATAGAAGGAATTTATTTAAAAAAAAGAAATAAACAACATTCAGTATAATAGTTGGGACTCTTGAAGAAGAATAAAGGTCAAGAAAAATTATAGGGTGGTGTTCAAATAACATCCTTAAGGACATGTGCATGGTCAGTGGAAGTTTTGACCTACACTACATAATAAATGGTTTATGAACCTTTGGTCACTACTAAAAGATGATTGCATGCAACACAGAATTCAAAGCATTGCTGACCCTAAAAACTAGTAATACAGTTCTTTAATCCTGGCCCTACTTTTTCAAGAGTTCTTGTCCCCAAACAATTACCGTATTTTTCGCCCTATAGGACGCACTTTTCCCCCTCCGAAAATGAAGGGGAAATCTGGGTGCGTCCTATGGGGCGAATGCAGGCTTTCGCTGAAGCTTGGAGAGTGAGAGGGGTTGGTGCGCACTGACCCCTCTCGCTCTCCAGGCTTCAAGAAGACATCGGCAGCCTAGGCAGCCCTGCGGGAGTTCCCGCAGGGCTGTCTAGGCTGCGGATAGTAGCCTGCTTCCCGGAGCGTCGGGCGCACTGAAAGCAGAGCGCCCGGCACTTCGGGAACACATCCGCAGCATGGGGAGCCCTGCAGGAGTTCCCCGCAGGGCTCTGCACGCTGCGGATAGCAGCCCGCCGCCCTGCGCGCGGGGCACCCTGAAGCAGAGCACCCCTCGCGCCGGGCAGACATCGGCCAGCCCCACAAGCTCGGGGGACAGCAGGGAGGCGCAGCGCCGCCATCCTGCTGTTCCTCAACCTGGTTTGGTTTCCCCGACCTGCTTTTGGGGGGGAAATAAAGGAATTTTTCCCCCTTTATTTCCCCCCCCCCAAAAAAAACTAGGTGCGTCCTATGGGACGGAGCGTCCTATGGGACGAAAAATACGGTACATATTTGGGCGTTACGTAATAGACCAAAATGAAAAGAGAGAGTCATGCCACTAATCTTGGTGTGCTAAAGAAGTATGTTTTCTGGGTAGCTTGTAGGAAAGATAATAAATTTGATTTCATTTGTGCTGGATTCTGGAGACAGTAGAGAAAGGTAGAAAGCAGAGAAGGTAGAAAGCAACATCTATTAATTCCATTGTTTCCACTTGGAAATGTATTAAAAGTTAAAAATAAACTAGTGGTCTTTTTATTTGTCTCTAACACTTCCTTGCTGTTCCCTGCAATCATAAGTAGGCCTTATAATGAAAAATGACAACATAGAAACCTTTAGAGAAAGTGGTAGCCATGAAGTTTATATGATGCACAAGTTTGGTACATTGCTACTTGGAATGCTGTATTCCCATAAAATTGGTCAAGATGCTTCGTCTTGCATAACGAAACGTAAGGTGCAGTGAAGAATAATTCGGCCCATAGTAAGAGAGCGCAAGGAATTTTCAGGCGTGTTTCTAAAACACTCATAAATGTAAACGATGCATTTCTTGTGCTTTATTGGTCGGTATGCAGTATACCTGTGATGTTACAAAACAGTTTCGTCATTTGTGAAGGTTTAAAAATCGTGTCCCCTCTTAAAATGGAAAGGAGGGCATTGCCATAGAGCTTTAGTGGCCTTTGGCGATATGCATATCAGCCGTTCATTCGTTACAACAGGAGACCCATGCATTTACAGTCTATCCCCCTCTTCCCCAGAATCCTGGCCACTTTGTTCTCAGAGCAAGTAACCCTACATGCCAGACCGTGTTAAGGAAAGGGATGGCTGCCTTAATATATATAGAACATGAATGGTTTTCCTTTTTTCTTTTAATGACCAGTGTGTTGCAGTATATGGAGCTGAACGCCAGCTTGGGTGGGGGGGAGTAAGGAGAATACAGAACTCCAATGAGCCCTATGCCATTTCCATTCCCCCCGCATGTGGCTGCACCCATGGGGGTACGGATCACACCTATTACTTACAAAGCACTGCTCAGTTACAAAATAGAGGCAGCTTTTAAATAGGGGACGTGCATCACATTAGGCAAATATAATCTCTGATAATTCCGTAATTCTAAATGGCTGTAAAAATCAAATGGAAGAAAGTATTTTTTTATCATTTTGGGGTGCCATTTAAAATTCTTCTTTTCAGACATCTTCTGTGTACATGATGACTTGCTTTTTAAAAAGTGTTCCCTTTTCCCTCTATACAGTGAGCATGGCCACTAACAGACTTATAGGTGCAGTGGCAGGGACCATTCTGGCTCTGGGGGTGATTTTTGGAGGCACAGGGTGGGGAATAGAGTAAGCATATTTCTTAGTCTAAGAGTTTCATGTTTGGTGCCTAGTGTGGTGAGGTAACTGTACGCATCTGAGCCCTCTGTGTACTATCCCATTAGCTTTGTGTTCTGTGGTGACCGTATTTGTCATGTGATTTGGATGTCTGTGTCATGTGATATGCTCATGCAGTGTTTAACCCTCTCCTGTCTGGGACAATGTGGGGCATAAAACAATGTATGTGAATCTTATATAACGCAGTTCGATGTTTACATGTTTTCTATGCTCTAAATTATATAAAAAGATTTTTTTTTAAAAAAAAAAAAAACATTAGTCATTGCCAAATGCTTTCTAATAGACAACTTAGACTATTTGATAAAATTTGGTTTGTTGCCATTGGAATTAAGTGTAACAGCACGTAAACAATCCAAGTTGAATAATAAGAAAGTAGAACAATAGCCAGCTTTTAATAACTGTTGACTCTTCTTTCTTTAGGGTTTTTAGCAGTCCTAGACCAATAGTGTTCCATGTTCCATGTTATGTTCTGATTCAGTAGGGAAGCTCTGTACATGACAACGGGCTTCTGCACATTAAGCCAACAGATAAACAGATATTACTGCTGGATGTGCGACCTCATCTGTACCACAGTGCTCATCTGGCCTGGCTAGAGGTGTCTTTTGATGTTTATCCAAAGTCATCTGTTACACGTGTCTAAAGATGGATTGGGGCTTTAAAACTATGGATATTTGCTATATTATTTTGAGATAGATCAGTTTCGGTTATGAACACATTGATTGACATTTATGCCATCGATCCATGGGATTAGAAATAGACATGGGATAAAATCATTTGATATTCTTTGTGGAAATATATCACAGACCAGGTTTAACCTTTCACTGCAGTTCTTTCTTTTTGCTTCTTTTCATTTTTAACAGTGAGCAACTCACCTGCATTTTGCTGACTGTTCCCTTGAACATGATCTCTTTTTTTAATAGGGTCAACAAGTTATTTTGCTCCTGTAATTTCTATAATAATTTTAAAATGTATCTGCACACTCTGTGTATCAGCCTCAGGTTATATAACGGCAGGAAGTGACAAGGACACTGGTTTCGTATATCCACGATTTTCTATCATTTGTCTTACATTAATGACAGTAGAGTTTGTATTATTATTATTATTATTATTATTATTATTATTATTATTAAAAATTGAGTTCAGGAAGTTCATAGAAAGTAGGTTTCCCATCTGCTCCGCACTTCCCCCAAGAGGAAGGAGGCTGGTTTGAGGAGGAGAAGGAAACTTAACATTGCATGAATTTCCTTAACTGTGAATCCTACACATTGTCTACTCATTACCGAGCCCTGTTAATTTGAGCGGGACTCCCAGGTGGGCACCTATAAGATTTGCAACCACTGATTTATCAAAGCCCAGTTTGGGGCATTTCCCCCATCCTAGAAGTTCCCTCTGCCCTTCGTTCTGGAGGATATCCCCCCCAGCCTTGCTAACTAATGCAGCGAAGGGAGGCAACAGGAACTGTTACTCCTGTGTATTTAAATTAACTTACTTCAATACGCACATAGTTATTTCTGGTAATAACGATTATAACAATCTGAATTTTTCAAAGTCTTCTTTGATCTGGAAATTAAGCAAAAAGGCAGAGAAAGCAGGTAGAAAGAAACAAATTTTGCATGATAAAGGAACCCAAGCTCACCTCATTTCCACTGGCAACGCCTAGGAAGGCTGTGGAATTGCCTTTGGAGTGATAATCCAGGCTTAATCCAGACAAGACTGAGGGTGGGGAAGCTGGCTGATTTAGGAGGAGTGACGTCACTGGGACTGCACGCCTCCAAAGGACCAGCTTTGGGGGTTGGCTGTGGAAGTGCAGGTGAGGTCTATGGCTAGGAATGCCTTTTAGCAGCGTTACATTAGTTTGTGTGGGCAAAGGGTCCTTCGGATAACTCAATCCCAAGCACATCGAAGGCTTTAAAGATTTAAGACAGCATTTTGAGTCGGGTCTGAAAATGCACAGGTGACCAGTACAGCTGATACAGATGCTCCACTCATCTTCCTCTCATCAGCAACCAAACAGCAGCATTCAGTACCAGTTGAAGTTCAGACTGTCCTCAAGGCAGTACCATGCACATCACATTTCAGCCTTAACTGGTGACTGCTGCATAGATTAGCAAGGTCCAATCTCTCCAGAACAGTGTTGCTATGTGATCAGCATTGATTTCCTTATAGTCAAACTCCCATTCTTGGGTGGCAGAAGGTAATCTTCAGTTCTAGAGTCCACCACATGTTTTACGCCTGCAATTTTTGTCTGCTTAATAATTTCTGGGATGTGTGCATAGAGGTGCCCAGTGTATTTGTTTTATACAGTGTTTGCTTTCTTCTCTGTTTATTTGGCAAATATTTGTTTTTTGGCAACAAACGAGGTCTGCTTTTGTGTCAATAATCCTTGTATAGCTGCAGAATATCTGAAACACCCAACTCATAACAAAATACAGATGATAAAAACATAACCTTTGCTCTACTATCTTATTTTTATTTATTTATAATGAAGGTTACAAATCCTTCCAAGACGAATTTACAATTAGCATTAAAATAAATTCTTGAAAACCACAATAAACAATATCAACACATAAAGTCGGCAGCATCCTTTCCCACAGGGCAGTTGGTGACAGGTGGCCTTTTGGGTGATGGAGTAGAAGAGTCCAGATGGAGTAGGCTTATTGGCCCATTTGCTTGGTTGGGTCCTTCTCACAAGGCAGTTGGTGGGGTGGGAGAGAGACCATCTAGAGCAGGCTCCAGGAATCCCTCCCATGGGGCAACTGATGGTGGACGAGCCTGTGAGAAGGTGAGGAAGATATTTCACCTGGAGTGTTCTTTAATTTTTTCCCCCACCTGCCTTCCTGGAACTCACTCCAATGCAGCAAGGGTGAGTCTGGTGAAGTGATGGGGTTCTCTGCAGAGATTGCCTTTGGGCATGGTCCTTTTAGCAGGGGGAGATAAGGCAGCCAGCACTTGATCACGAGCAGGTAGAATGTCTCCTGCTGTATTTGCACAGATGGACAACTGGACGGTGTTGTTCTTACAGCATCGGTTATATTTTGTGGGGAAACTGATATCAAGCAGCTCACACACCCCGCCCCCCACTCCCTGTCCCTCAACAGGTAATAAAATCAGATGTTCCTGTGCTAACCCTCTATATCCAGGAGGGGAAGGGATCTAGGGATAAATTTCCTGCTCCTGGGCATTAGGACCAGGACTAAAGTAAAGTAAAAAAGCCAATGCAATTCTGGGCTGCATCAACAGGAGTATAGCATCTAGATCAAGGGAAGTAATAGTGCCACTGTATTCTGCTCTGGTCAGACCTCACCCGGAGTACTGTGTCCAGTTCTGGGCACCACAGTTCAAGAAGGACACTGACAAACTGGAACGTGTCCAGAGGAGGGCAACCAAAATGGTCAAAGGCCTGGAAACGATGCCTTATGAGGAACGGCTAAGGGAGCTGGGCATGTTTAGCCTGGAGAAGAGGAGGTTAAGGGGTGATATGATAGCCATGTTCAAATATATAAAAGGATGTCACATAGAGGAGGGAGAAAGGTTGTTTTCTGCTGCTCCAGAGAAGCGGACACGGAGCAATGGATCCAAACTACAAGAAAGAAGATTCCACCTAAACATTAGGAAGAACTTCCTGACAGTAAGAGCTGTTTGACAGTGGAATTTGCTGCCAAGGAGTGTGGTGGAGTCTCCTTCTTTGGAGGTCTTTAAGCAGAGGCTTGACAACCATATGTCAGGAGTGCTCTGATGGTGTTTCCTGCTTGGCAGGGGGTTGGAACTCGATGGCCCTTGTGGTCTCTTCCAACTCTATGATTCTATGATTCTATGGTTGCTTGCTCCACAAAATGATTTCAAGCAGGTGACAATATTCGGCTTCTCAGTGTTGCAAAGCCTACATTTTCTTTAAAATATTGGTGCTACTGTTTAAATGTGAATTTTTAGCAGCAGCATGCAAACAGCATATAGCAATATAATCAGAAAGTCATAAACCCTATGTAGATATGCTTTTTCTCCTTGTTCCCTGGGTTGTTATTAGGACCAGGTGTATTGAATCTAATCTCACAGCATAATGTTCTTTACAAAATTCATGTACTCTGATAAGCAGTGACATTCTCTCATCGATGCACCTGGAGAGTAAAGGGGTCGAAAAGAAAGAGCTCTTGGACCCATTAGTTGCCCCTGCTTGCTCCACTTCTGTGGTTGCTTCTTCTCCGAAAGTAATTCAAACACCGTTAGAGATTGGATATACTGTAAGCTTTTTAAAACAGTTGACTGTCTTATCAAAGCAAAAAACAGCAAAAACACCCTATGACTTCTAATATTTGAATGTTGCAGCATGGTTAGGTATCTGTAATAGTAATAAGTAATAAGTTTGGATACATTTGAACTGGAGTTGGGACTTTCAGTAACAGCAGATATTCCGGTAAGGAATTAATTTGGAAATGCAAACAGGGTGGTATCCAACTAAAACATACTTGGAATTGGCCCATTAAAATCAGTGGAATAAGTCCATTAATTTCAGTGGGTTTATTCTGTGTATTCATGTTTGAGCAAGAGAGATTAAATAAGTTTGGCCCTTTTTCACAATGTTTGTTTAAAGTAATTGAATAGCACACTTATTTAAAATTGCTTGATTACATTTCCCTTGATGTGAATTAATTAAGTGGTTGGTTCTTATGTCTTTCTTCCCATAATCCTTTGTCACAGGTCCTAGCGCCACCAATCTTATAATAGGCTCCATCGCTGGTGCCATCCTGGTAGCAGCTATTGTCCTTGGGGGGACAGGATGGGGCTTTAAGTAAGCAATGCCGCATGTCTTCTCTTCAGTGGCTATGGCATATCTCTCTTCTGCTTACATCACTAAATTTTGAGTTCCTGCTACAAGATCTCCGGTAATATTTTACTGTAATAAATCTGTGTTTAGTGAAAGGGCTAAAATATGCGTTAGAAAATCTCAAAGTTGTCACCAGGATGCAAAGTTGTCAAAATAGCAAAACCAGTAGATTAAGATTAATGGCCTCAATGAATGTGAGCCAAAATGCTGATTTAAAATGGGGAAAGTACAGCGGTACCTTGGTTTACGAACTTAATCCGTTCCGGAAGTCCGTTCTTAAACCAAAGCGTTCTTAAACCAAGGCGTGCTTTCCCATAGCAGCGGGGGACTCAATTTACAAATGGAAAACACTCAACAGGAAGCGGAATATGTTCTGCTTCCAAGACAAAGTTCACAAACCAAAACACCTACTTCCGGGTTTGCCGCATTCTTAATCCAAGTTGTTCATAAACTAAGCTGTTCTTAAACCAAGGTACCACTGTACTGTTTATCTCCTTGTCCTGTTACAAACACCTTATAGGAAGTTTCCCATTACGGTAGGACTTCTAGAGTCTAGATGTAGCTGCGCCTGAACATGCCCAGATATCCAGGAACTAGAATATAAAAATATACACCAGATTGACAAATTGTATGAATTTGACCTTCTCAGGGGATCTCTTCCAGTAGTAAAGCACTTTTCAGTGAGCTGCTTTAATCATGCAAAGTACAGCCCTTGAAGGTTGGTTTCTCATTACAGGTCTGCTGGCAGCCTGCCCTCTTCATTCACAGTAGGCATGGAATGATCAACCTAGCTGTCTGAACTGATTTTTAGAGCAAAATTAGAAAATATGGAGAATGCATGGCTGTTGTCCTGTAAGCAATAGTTGGTATCAATGCAGCACCTTGGCATGACCTTGTCTTTTGAAAGTTTCTTTGTCCTCTGTGCTTCTGCTTAGCTGCTGCTTACTAGCACAAGGGAATTTTCAGCACAGTGAAGCCATGTCGTGCATGTTATCTTGCTAGAAGTAACACAAAGCATTGGAGGGGAGGGAGGGAGATGGTCTGATGGGTTCTCAATAGGCATGCATTCTCCATCATGCTAGTTCTGCTGTTGAAGACGGTTGTTATATACAAATGCATTTAAAAGATGAAAAACCGCTTCGGGTAAGGGAAAGGTTGAGACCTAACTCCTTCTCTGCCAGTCTCTACTCAAACTATATATTCCCTTCTCCCCCCCATCCCCAACAGCTTCCCCCACTGTAAGGTTTTAAAATTTGCTAAGGCATTGAGATGACAAAAAATTAAGACATAGTAGTCAGTGCCTGGTGAGTAAGTTCGTTTATGGAAATTCGTTTGCAATCTCTGTTACTCTTTTGAGAAATCCCTTTTTCTCAGAGAGTTTACTTGGGAACCATCCCTTTCATTTATAAGATAGCAGCTAACATTAAGATGCTGTGAGATGTGAACCGCCCTATTGATGAAGGGCAGTATAATCAGTAAATAAATAAATATGTTCCACCAGTTGTAATTAGAAGTGAAGATTACTGTGACGCAATAGTCCAACAGCATAATAATAATAAAAACAACAACAACAAATTTTTGTTTATATCCCGCCCTCCCCAGCCGAAGCCGGGCTGAGGGCGGCTAACAACAGTAAAATAATACATCATTCTAAAATCATTCATTATAAAATTAATTCAAATCAAGCCACTGGCAACCATTGGGCTAGAGTTCTGTGAAGATTGCCAAAGGAGGGAGTCAGGCTGTGCCCTGGCCAAAGGCCTGATGGAACAGCTCTGTCTTGCAGGCCCTGTGGAAAGATGTCAAGTCCCGCAGGGCCCTAGTCTCTGGTGACAGAGCGTTCCACCAGATCGGGGCCAAGACCAAAAAAGCCCTGGCTCTGGTTGAGGCCAGCCTAACCTCCCTGTGGACCTCCAAGATATTTTTGTTTGAAGACTGTAAGGTCCTCCATGGGACATACCAGGAGAGGCGGTCCCGTAGGTACGAGGGTCCTAGGCCGTATAGGGCTTTCTTAAGGACACCAAGATGGCTTCCTCTATTGTAGTATTAGAAGCATCTTCTCTATCTCTTTGCACACCCTTCCTACCAGATGGCTCTTGCTGTCAGTATCTGACAGCACAGATCATCTGGGGAGAGAAGGAAACACTTGGATGTGTCTAAGTTCTCCCTTTCTGCATTGCAGGGCGTTGGACTGGATGTCCCTCAGGGTCCCTTCCACCTCTTCAATTCTATGATTCCACCTCCTCCTACCCTTCCCATTCAGTAGATGATCTGTACTATCTTTCACTATATATAGCATTGTAGTTTGGGGAAGGTTCTGTGAATGCAGCAGCTACAATTACTGTTGCTAGGATGGCCTAAGAGCCACATTCGTTGGCGGCCCAACCTTCTGCGGGGCTCGTGCCAGATTCCACACATACTCTTGCCTAAGCACACACATGCACACACACACACACACACACACACACACTGTTTATGATCTGCACAAAGCAGGTGTTATCACACTCTCCGCTCATCAAATGATCAATCTGATATTTGTGGAGTGGATGATTTGCATATCTTTCAAGGTGCTGGGCTCTGCCCACCCCAGTGCAGTGTCTACATAAAAATAATTATTTTGCCGCTGCCACCAAAATTGTGGAGTCTTGGTGGCAGAGCAGAAATAAATTGTTCAGAGGTTGGGTTAGGTCCCCAAACCTTATGCCATGCTTCATGCCATTCAAAACATTCACTCGAAGGTGTTAGTTTTATTGAGATGAACCCCATTAAATTAATAAACCACCCATTATCCATTCTGAACCACCTGTGATTTTTTATCATTCACAAATGCTCTCAATCTTTCAACGTAAATAGTCATAAAGAGTTACGCTAAGATGGTATTGCTTGAGCATTTATTTATCACATCGTTTTTTTACATACAGAATTATGACATAAATTCAGATCTGATCAATATTGCAGTTTACATACGGCGAGGAAATATAATGCTTACCTAAAACCAACATTCAGTTTTTGTAACTGATCAGTTATTGGAGCTCAGATCCATGAGGCAAATTACTTGCCTCTTAATGGAGTTCTAAGTTTTCCATGGAAGTTTGTGCATGCTGACACTCTGTATCATGGGATCACCATAGTAAAATCATAAGTCTTTGTTGTATGTGTTGAATATAGAAAATTGACACAAAACCCCATCAGTGAAGTACATATAAAAGATTCAAATTTTGACTTCAGGCACATATATTTCTATTTTAATAAAGAATGTGGGGGGGGGTTGTGTGTGTGTCAATGTACTTATTGGGTTATTAAACTTCATGACCTTTAATTTTACCACTGATATTCTAAAAGTGAATAAAGCAAAGTCTGTGTTTAAATGAAGGCTTGAGCCATACCAGCTCTCCCTCCCAATTTCATTATAAACTACATAATACTATATTGATCCTTTTGACTTTTGTCCATGCACACTTTAGTCATTCATCTGTAGCATATATTTCCCACTTAGATAATACTTTGCATCCTGTGTGTCATTCTAGTGTACAATATATATACAACGAAATAATTTGGTTCCCCGGTATGGACAATGGTTCTCTAGAAGTATCACAAGAGTTCTCTTATTAATTTAAAATGAAAGTATTTTATTCTGTAGCAGAACCTCAAATATTATGGCCTCGCCTAGCTCACAGCTTGAAGTGCATGTTTCTTTGGGGTAAAACTGAAAGAAGTATTCACTGTGTGGAAGAGGCCTAGCCCAGGTAGGCCTCCTTATATTTTGCTGCTTCATTGAATATGTGTGAGGGTTATTGTGGAGCCGAGAATGTTTATGATAATTTGGTAGGAATGGAAGAAAGAAAATTCACTGCAAAGCAGCGGGACACGGCTCTGGTTTCAAAGGTTTTGATGGTGTTGTTCACTGTGTTTCAGAGCTGTATCCAACACAGCAGGCACAGAACCATACATTTAGTTTATGAATACTCATTTTTCTGAACTTTATTTGGGTTTGGATCCCGATATGTGCAAGCAGAAGGCCACTCACTCCAGCAGAGCTTTCCTTGGCACCTTGTCTACATTGCAGCCCAGCATCTTCCGAAAAGCCACTTCTGATTATCTGAACAGGATGGGAGAGGGGGCATGGGGGCCTGGCAGAGGGAGGAGGCTGGTGAAATTCAAGAGGAGGCAAGGAGTGGCTTTTCAGGCGGCCCAGAGGACCCCATTGAGGACAAAAAGGGTAGGAAATGTCTGCTTAAGCAGTCTTCTGCTCATGCAGGTCCAGATAGAAACCATTTTGTATCCAGCCTTCAGATTTTAAAGTAATACTGTTCAGTTGAACAGTACAAATTTAGGTGTTCATATAAGAACTTTTTGATCTGTTTTCTCAACTGTGAAAGGTTTCATTTAAATAACCTTTCTGTTTAACATTTCTAGACACAACCAATTTTTCTGATAATTTCCTTCATGATTTTCCCAAACGTTTTGCCCTAAGCAGCCTTATAATAGAGAACAACACAAAGTTGATGATGTTGTATGGGTCCCCTGGGAATATAAGAAGAGCTTGCAGGACAAGCCCCCAGTTTCTATGTGTGCACCCATAAACGACTGAAATACGTGTGCATGGTTTTTACAATCCTTTTAATTAAAACAAACAAACTTGAATTCTTTGTAGCATAGATAGTTGGAGAGAATTGTACTGAGACGCTGTGCATGATGGAATATGTACATTATTCTTTTTTAGCAGTATCTTCTCTCTTGCGGTGTGATGTGGCAGGTACTTGTCAAAGTGTTTTTAGTGTACGTGTTAAGGCAGGAAAGGAATCAGTCTTGACCTCATGCAGGGTGAAGAAGCAGCACTGTGTTTTTGTAAGACTGGCAGTGTTGCTCGATTTCTGTCTCTGTAATATGTTGTGCAGAAGCTTGCCCTTTCCTTTCCTCTCTTTGTACCAGAGATGATCCAACTTCTTTGTTTGTGGGAGACTATATTCTGTTTTCCTGACTGTTGCCCAGGGGCTGGAAGCATTGACCTCAGTAGTGAGGCTAACTCCATCAGTAAGAATATAAGTGTGCAGGGAATGTAGGCAGGCACAGGTGTGGCCACACATTGAAAATCTAAATGATTGGTGTATCATTGAAGTGTGTCCCTCAGGAGCCACATGAATTTGCTTGAGTAGCAAAGTCTGCCCTGTGGACTGTTGGCAACCAGCTCTATCATCTCTTTAAATCATGAATGAGCAACCTCTGGCCCATAGGTATAGTTAAGGCCCACCCCAGGTCCCAGTTTGGCCTGTGAGTTTCCCCAAAGCCATACCCATCCACTCTGAACCTGGCATCACATGGGCAGCTACGATTGAACAGTTGCGAGCCTTAACGTCTGATCAGCTGATGGATCATGACAGCAAGCTGCTGTAGTGCAGCCGATGGAAAGCATAATAAACATTTGAGGGCTGATTGTGTACCAGCAGAATAATCCTGGGTGGTTTTAAAAGCTGCTGAAGGTGTGAAAACTCAGGTCACTCTAGTTTGCTTGCCATGATCTCACATCATGCAATTAAGCCATACATTTTGCAAATAAGGGAAGACCACAAGCCTTGTTTCATTGTTGGGCTGATATGCTACAGATACGGTACATCTCTTTTCTTCCAACAGACACAGCAAGTACTGTTTTCTAATGTTAGCCTTGTCAATATACAATAATTAAAGGATCCAGTATGAGGGAGGGCAGAGGAGATACATTCTTTATATTCTTCTCACTCGTTTCATTTTGTATGAAGATCTGCAGATTTTTTTTTTTTATATAATGGAGGGTAAAATGCTTAGTATTGCCAATGTACTATTTTACAAACAAAGATAAAGTGATGATGTGCATCCTAGGTTTTTTCTTTTTTTTTAAAAAAAAGAAGAATAAAGACATTTTTAATATTTTGAAAAGAGGAAAATATTTCCCGGTCGAAAAGACAGTTTCTGAGTCTGCAGGTACATTTCTTTCTTGTTTTGCAGTGCAGAAAATAGCTATATCCTTTCCCCACCCTCCTTTGCTTTCAGTTTTTAGAGGGACATGAGATAAGATGGATTCTACTTAGCGTTTTCTCTGGGGGAGGCAAGAATAGTAGCTTGGAAAGTATGGAAACCAACCTGAGGTCTGGAGATGTGATCTCATGTCTACAGCGTCACAACTTTTCATGATTTCTTAGAGGAAAAATAACATGCAAACTTTTATTACCAAGACGGTAGTTAGCTTATGATGTAGTCTTGTGCACGCTTACTTGGAAGAAAGTCCCATTGAAGTAAATGAGACTTGCTCTTGAGTAGACATGCAAAGGATTGTACTGTAAGTATTAGTACTGAGAGACGGAATCTGTCCTGACAGAGCATTTCTAGCTATGTAGTTTTCACGTCTATTGAGATCTGAGTTTTATAATCTGTCAGTTACATTTTGTATGTTGTAAACCAAAGCAAAAAGCCTTGCCCATAATTGCACTGTTCTGTTGCTCTTGAACCACATTGTTTTAGTACCTCTATCAACGCAAGGTTAATTGTATTATTGTGAAAAACTGACTTGGAATTCATATAATTTAAAATACAGGTTTTGGCATTGCTTTCAAACTTTCTCCATCATGAAAAGCATTGTGAGGTATAAAAACATTGTTAGCAAAGACAGTGTCTTTATTATTCACACTAAATTTCAGAGTTATCCATTACTCTGTCGCGGCTAGAACAGCGAGAGTCCTATGGTACCTTTAAACACAAACAGTGCAAACCCGTACGTGTCTGCATGTCTACTCATTGTAAGTCCCATTGAGTGCAATGGAGCTTACTCCAAGGTAAGTGAAAATAGGATTGTAAACTAACTGATTCATTATGAAAAACAAAATAAAAAAATTCCTTCCAGTAGCACCTTAAAGACCAACTAAGTTAGTTCTTGGTATGAGATTTCGTGTGCATGCACACGAAAGCTTATACCAAGAACTAACTTAGTTGGTCTTTAAGGTGCTACTGGAAGGAATTTTTTTATTTTGTTTTGACTATGGCAGACCAACACGGCTACCTATCTGTAACTGATTCATTATGGTTTAAGCTTTTGTGGATTAGATGCACAAAATGTTATTCTCAGTTATATATGCACGTAAATACAGTAAAAGAACATTCAGTGAAGCCAGTAGGCTGTGTGATACGAAATGCAACAGGTCTGCAGAGAATCATGGTCTATCCACAACAGCTGCCATTGGTGATACTTATCTTTTGGGCAATTTATGCTGGTATTCCAAGGTAGAAAAGTAAAATGAAAGCAAAAACCTGATCTCACTGCGTTAGAAATGTCAGAGCCACCATTGCTGAATGAGCAGTAGTGAGATTACTCCATTCTATGGGAATAGTGCAATCACTGTGGTTAATAGCACATATTTGGGGACATATTTCTGTGTACAAAAGGCAATGAAAAAGGGTTCTTATGCAATAATGTACTGATCTGAAAAGTGCATGTTTGAGTTAGTTACGTGGCACAAAAGCGAAGCCTGAAAATAACTGTCTTTTTGCCGTTATCCACAACTTACCACAATAAGCGCAACAACTGATGTTTAAATTCTATTCACTGCAGCCACCGTTGCAGGAGCATGCAGTGGAGGAGACCCAAGGCTTTATGTTCCTTGCCGTTAGGGAATCTGTGAAATCCTGCTCTATGTTTTACTGCATGACAATTTGGTGGCGGTAGTGGTACACATGCCCAGTGTTAAGACTAAATGCATGAGCCCCTTGCTTGATGCCCCACATAAAGCCAGATTATGGGGAGGTTGCATCCAGTTTTTGTGTTGCCTTGTAATGTCTTGCTGTTTATTTATATACAGTACTGGTATAATAGGAGAATGGACGTTTCTACAAAAAGTTTTGTTTGCTAACAACAGCAGCAAAATTGCAGTGGCGCAACTAACACGTTCTGGTGTCCATTCTTCTTCACAAGCAGTTTCTTGGCATCTGCTGCTGGAGACTGGAAGTATTTTGTTCCCTATTGTAGTAAAGGCTCACACAGGGGACCCACAAATTGTTTTATATTTTGGCTTCATTGAAGCCTTTCAGAACAGCGACTTTTGGCAGCAATAAATAAATAAATCTATGGCATATCAGTGATATTACAGAAAAGGGGGTGAATACAGCTTCATATTCTGTAGAATCCTTAAGAACTGGTATCAGAATTGAGCTTTAAAGCCCATCCTAATATGAAACGGGTTTATTTCCAGTTTACACCTCAAGCGTCTTAGTGTGAGCCCTTACTACATAGTGTGATGATGAAAACATGACCTTGTTTTCAATTATGCCTAACTGACATATTTCTTGTTTCCCTGTCTTACTATTTGTCTCCTCTTTAACTGGAAGAAATGTCAAAAAGAGAAGATACGATCCAAGTCAGCAGGGTATCTAAGGAACTCATTGGAAGAGCTTTTCTGTGCATGACTGGATTCCAGATGTGGTGGCTTTTTGTAGTAGCTGCACAGAAAGTACATCACTGCAGAAGAAAATTAAGACGAGCGATTTACTACAAATGGCAAGTGGAGATACTTATGAAAGGGCTGAAGGAAAACTTGTCCTTTTCGGAGATTCAAATTTAAAGACTCCCTCCACTCATTTTTCCTTTTTTAAGGTGATAAGAAACGGGACAGATGTTATAAATGAACTATTTTGGCCGAACTTTTTTAAATACAAAGAACAGAGCAAACAAATCAAGTGCAATAAGTGAACTGTTTCGAAACAGTCAAATAGGTAAAAAGTTTCATAACTGATAACTTGAGTTCGCATGACCTTTTAATATTAACGACAGACTCCAGTGGCATGATAAGCTAACTTTTGAAATGGTAAACTGCATGGCATATATACAGCAAACGAGCTAACAAGCTGACCCCAAGCCAAGTCTGCATACCAAGAAAACAAACCAAAACATAGAAATGCTGATTCTGGGTACTTAGGAAATCACGTTCCACCAAGATACACTATTCTCCAAGTTGTACAACCCCTTCCTAATATATATTCCTCATTCATCTCAATTTTATTTTGGGGGCAACCTTATTTATGGTCCTGCAGGTCTTGTATAGTTTTCAATATAAAAATGAGCAATTTTTGCCATGCCATTCTCAGATAATGACACATTTTCCTAAGGGTTTTGTTCTGTATGTGAGTCTATCTTCTCGGATTGTAAAGCTTTCTTAAAACATTGCTCCCCTTTTAAGTTTTTGTAGCATGTTGTATAGCGGGGGTTCTGGGCTTGCTCTAAAAGGCATATCGCATGCAGACACAGGGAGTTCTAGCAGAAAACAGGCGTGCTTTTTAAATTTGTATGCTTGAAACCAAAAAACAAAAACACCCACCCATCCAAAACCTATTAATATGTATAAAGTGCATATGTATGCAATGAATCTTTTCAAATGCATTATTTGCTGTCATGCAGATATTTTGTATATAGTGTAAGAAGTCAACACCCTCTCAAATCAATCACAGAAGTGCCAAGCTTATAACTCTTTTAATTTTACCATCTGTTTTCCTTTCTCTATCTCACATTATACGAAAGGAAAAGAAGCCTAAATAAGCCTTAAATACCCATAAAAATATTGAGAGCTTTTAACAGGTTAAGGCTTTCCCATGTATTGTTTTATAGTCCCCAGCACCACCTCACCTCCCAGGTCCACATCCGTTGATAAAAGTGATCCCAATAGCCATGTCTCTTTGAGTTTACCTACGTAGTATGTATCTTTCAAGTCACAGCCTCGAATGTTACTTCCTAGACTATTTGTTGTTACTGTCATGGCTCAGCTCCCTTTGGCCAAATAAGGAAGGTATCATTGTATATGTTCAGGTAGCACTTCTCCATGCTTAAGCAAGGGGGGGGCTTAGGTGTGCATTATTCTCCCTCCCCTGGCCCACAAGCCTCTGAGCACTGCTATCAGGTGTAATCACAGATGCGAAGAGCAGCAATGGCCAGTGGCATAGCGTGGGGGGGCAGGGGGGGCGGCCGCACCGGGCGCAACATTTGGGGGGGGCGCTCGCACTCGCAGCTCTCTGCCCCTACCTGGCTCACTCACTCTCTCTCACTGCAGTGCTGGCTGTGCGAATCCGATCCGAGTCGCTGGGTCACCGCCCACTGTGGAGGGGGTGGGTGCCAGGCGTGCGGAGCAGAGAGAGAGCGAGGGAGGGACTATCTGGGGGAGAGACAGTGCAGCGGCCGCCCAGCGCAGCGCTGAGCACGGGAGAGAACCACACCCGACCAGCCCAGGCAGCAGCAAGAAGAAGCTGGCAGCAGCGGCAGGTTAGGGGTTAGGGGCACAAATTACTTGCCTTGCCCCGGGTTAAAGGTAAAGGTAAAGGTACCCCTGCCCGTACGGGCCAGTCTTGACAGACTCTGGGGTTGTGCGCCCATCTCACTCAAGAGGCCAGGGGCCAGCGCTGTCCGGAGACACTTCCGGGTCACGTGGCCAGCGTGACATCGCTGCATCTGGCGAGCCAGAGCCGCACACGGAAACGCCGTTTACCTTCCCGCTGGTAAGCGGTCCCTATTTATCTACTTGCACCCGAGGGTGCTTTCGAACTGCTAGGTTGGCAGGCGCTGGGACCGAGCAGCGGGAGCGCACCCCGCCGCAGGGATTCGAACCGCCGACCTTTCGATCGGCAAGTCCTAGGCGCTGAGGCTTTAACCCACAGCGCCACCTGCGTCCCCTGCCCCAGGTTAGGGGGCGCAAATTACTTGCCTTGCCCCGGGTGCTGACAACCCACGCTACGCCGCTGGCATTGGCACCTGCCATTAGCATGCAACAGTAAGTTGCATTGTGAATAAGGCTGGCTGGGCTACACCTCTGCACGGTGCTTGTGAAAAGGCTTTATGCCGAAGTCCAGATCAACGTCCTGCTGCACTGCTGCTGCAAAAACGCTTGCCAGTTTTCCACGCCTTTAGTGGCAAGTCATTCTGCATTCAGCCAGCTATGGCTTTCAAGATGGCAAGTATCTCGTAACCCGATTCCTACTGCATCAGATGGATATGCTTAGAAAGTACTGTACATGCTTGGTCTGGTTCTCATTTATGTCAGCTACTTTTTGATTACAATTGACCTTTGGTTTGTACTCCAAAAGCTTTTGTTCTGGTTACAAGTATTCAGCGTATTCAGGTATCCTAGTATAATTCAGCTGCTCCGGTAAAAATGACCTCCAGTGTATATTGGTGTAAACATTTTGCCCTTTTAAAATTATTTCCCCCATTGCATAATTTGGAACGGTCTTTAAAATGAAGCAGACTGTGATACTTCTAAATTGACATTGAGTTAGATTTTGAATTTAACTGTAGGCATTAAGTTAATGAAGTAATGGGAGGGGAGAGATTCTTTTCATTCCTCAAGATGCAGGAGCAGTTGTAGATTATCACAGTGGCCCTCACCCTATAATCCTATAACGTTTTATGGGCAAGTCACAGCGGTTTAGTGGGTGACAGTTTTCAGAGTTATATACCTGATTAAAATGTGCTAAAGATGCAGTGGGAAGGCGGTGTTACTGGAATGCATATTGATATATAGCATTCACAATGCTCTAATAAAGGCAGTCTTGCAGGCTGTGTATCTTACTTCCCTTCTTAGATCTGAGTCTCTAAAAGCAAACTATTACCTGGGTCACACTTAGTGGTAAGGCAAACCATAGCTTAGTGCAAATGCGCTCGTTTCCAGAGAAGAGCTGAAGGCTGCATTGCACCTATTGGGGTCTTGCTACTGATCTGTGCTAAGCCGTGGTTTGGCTCAGATGACCTGCTAAGCCAAACCATGGTTTAACTCACTGCAACAAGAGGACCGGAGCAGGAGCGCGTGGCTGCAGTCTCTGGAAGCCTTCATACTTGGGTTGAGCCATAGTTTGGCTTAGCGTTACACGCAAACTGAGCCAGTGTGTTCCCTTTCAGGTCTTCCCACTTGCAGCATGATATCAATCAGCAGAGCTATCTTGCTTCATGTCACTTTGCTTTTGACCATATCTGGGATAAGGGTATCGAAACTGGTGCTGGGGTCTCCTCCTTGGTTCTGTTCTGGGAGCGACGTGGTAACCACAGTAGACAACGCCATTCAATATGGTTCTAAAAATCAGATTGTTGTATTTTTTAAAAAATCTTGAAGTGATTCAAAAAAAAAAAAAACATTGTAAATGTGCGATGTGATGTTTTTAATCAGACCACACTGGTCCCCAATTATGTATATATGGTAAGAGTTGGTGTAACTTTTTGTTACACTGGCAGTTTCATAAGAAATATTATTTCTTGTCTAAATTTCTCCTCTGCTGTTCTGTTATGTGTATGTGTGTTTAAAATACACAAATTTTATGTATAGAATGTAAATGACCACGCAACCACATAGCTCACAGAAGTGGATTGTAATGTTTTCTGTGGTACTAGAGTTATATAATCAAACCTGTTAAGGTAGGTACTTACTTTTTTAGAAATTTCATTTACCACATTTTTAAGAGAACATATGTTGCCTATGTTACTTGCCTTTTTTTTTTTTTTTACCACAACCAGTGTCATTTTAATGGTGTTTTGACAGAATAAATGTTAAGTTACCATTTCATCCACTATTCTTCTGTTCCATAAAAAGGATTCATCCTGACAGGAAAATGTATGGAAATTTTATATAGCTTATGTTGATATGCTGCATGATCCCACTGAACTGAGCAAATTCTCTACAAGGGGAAAGCTCCACTACGCAAATTGAAAATATATATATATACATATATAAATATTCTAGGTGCATGTTATAATAAATTACATAGAACTGGAGTTTTACAAAGTTTTCTTTACTATGCAATGATAGGTATTGCACAAACTTAAAATTCAAAGACAAATGTCTGAGGAACTTTACAAAAGAATACTTGAATTTATTTTTGATCTAAGAAGCTTTCAGTCATATTTTATATTCATTGTTGCTTCCACTATTAATCTTCCTTTAAAATTGTTTGTAATTCTTTTTAAAATGCACAATATGACAAACCAGTTTTTGTTTGAAGTTAATACTCATTCATACCTTGTTGGCTGCTGATGAATGGAAATTCAGTTGTCATTGTTCTGCATATTAGTTAAATGAGTATTAAAGACTTCATGAACATGGAAAGTTACAACTTCTATATCTTTCTTCCTTAAATTAAATTTCTATGTTCCACATCCAAAACGTGTTGCAGTTAAAAGATCGGATAGTACTTAACACTGGAGGCAACCGTTAATCAAAACAGTTTATATATTCACTCACGGGAACGCTGTCATAAATCTCTCCCATTGGTAAAACTGTAATATTGAGTTGATTTCTATCAGACATCAAAAATAAGAGTACGACTGTAGCTTAGCATTACTCGTACCTCTGCAGGGTCATTTCACACATTGCAGAAAAGATGGTCACTGCGTTTCTCATTCCATATTTCTTGTGACATTTGGAGCACATTCACATGTCTGGAAACACATAGTGCCCATGGAACTGCAAACAGCCAAGGCTCCCAGGAAAAAGTTGGATGTGTGGTTTTTTTGAGAGACGGAAATTCCACTGAAAAATAATAGTGATCCATATGCTCAAGCTGCAGTGGTAAGAAGCAGCCTTAATGGTCTGACCCTGTTATTCGATGGATTAGAAGCATAATGTACACCAAGGAGGGAGGAGGGCAAACCAGAGGCTGCTTGAGTCCACACCAGCCCTGGTGCAATTTAGCTAAACATCCTGTAACGGTTCTAGGGGTTGCTCGTGTGTAAGTTGCCGCCACTCCTGGCTAGGTTGCCTGGTTGAACCCTTTCTGTCTGGACAGCCTCTCACCCGTAGCTGTCTCAATCGCTGGCAGAATCCGTCAGTGGGCGTTTCTTGAACCTCTTCCAGCAAAGAAGTTCTTTGACGCCAAGTCTCCTCCTACTCTCCCTGCGGGGAAGTCTTCTGCGCAGGGAGGGTGTGGGCAGCGGAGGACCCGTGCTCTCCCCGCTGGTCTCTGGCGAGGAGTCCTGGAGCCTCCTCTCCGCTTCCCCCATCTGCCCCCCTTCTCCACTGGTGTTACGCTGATTTCCTTCCCCAGCAGATGGGCTGCCTCTCTCCCTACTGGGACCCTCTCCGGCATCCCTCTGGAGCCTTCCCTCCGCCTCTGGCTCCGATGGCAGTTTCCTGACACATCCCAATCACTCCAATCTGATCTAGCGTTTCCTGAGCACTTGGTGATCACCATTAGTACTCTGGAAACAATAGAAAGTTGGAGTCCACGTTGTTGGCAGCGGTTGCCAACTGCTCAGGAATCATCAGAGTGGGAAACAGGAAAGATCTTGAAGAAGGGCATTCCCAGTGACTTCGCTGACTCCATTGGGGAAGGGAAGGGGGCAAGGGAAGCCCGTCATATTGTATCAGCTGCAGGGGATAGTGTACCAGGATAGGATGCCCTCCCCATAATCCCTTCTGAAGAGTGGGTTCTCTGTGGGGGATGCAGGTGGCACTGTGATCTAAACCACTGAGCCTCTTGGGCTTGCCGATCGGAAGGTCGGCGGTGCGAATCCCCATGACAGGGTGAGCTCCCGTTGCCTGTCTCAGCTCCTGCCAACCTAGCAGTTTGAATACACGAGCTGCAAGTAGATAAATAGGTACCGCTCCAGCGGGAAGGTAAACGGCGTTTCCATGCGCTGCTCTGGTTCGCCAGAAGCGGCTTAGTCCGGCTGGCCACATGACCTGGAAAGCTGTCTGTGGATGAATGTCGGCTCCCTTGGCCTGAAAGTGAGATGAGTGCTGCAACCCTATAGTTGCTTTTGACTAGACTTAACCGTCTAGGGGTCCTTTACCTTTTACCTGCAATCACCCATACCAAAATAAGGGGCATCTACAACCACAACACCTCTGTTGGGATACAAAAGAGAGCCTTTAAGCAGAAATGGCTATGCTAGACACAAGCTTGCCCATTACAGTATTACTACTACTCGGCCAATACTACTATTCAACCAGGGGTAGCCAACCTTTTTATACCTACTGTCCACTAATGCATCTTTCTTGATGGTAAAATTTCCTTACTGCCCACCAGTGCTCAATGGAAGGAGGATTCAGCTTGTGCCGTAAAAACCCCTACCGCCCACCTAGAATCCTGAAACACCCACTAGTGGGCAGTAGGGACGAGGTTGACAACCCCTGTATTCAACCAAAATAAAACCATTACTGTTTTGTAATACACACTATTAACACAAGAACTATGCCCTATATCCAGGCATCCCCAACCTGCGGCCCTCCAGATGTTTTGGCCTACAACTCCCGTGATCCCTAGCTAACAGGACCAGTGGTCAGGGATGATGGGAATTGTAGTCCAAAACATCTGGAGGGCCGAAGGTTGGGGATGCCTGCCTTATCGCGCGCTCTCGCACATACACATC
Source organism: Podarcis gaigeae (assembly GCF_964106915.1). Classification (NCBI taxonomy): domain Eukaryota; kingdom Metazoa; phylum Chordata; class Lepidosauria; order Squamata; family Lacertidae; genus Podarcis; species Podarcis gaigeae. The sequence continues at coordinate 130,761,541 of NC_139678.1, forward strand.
CATTTTGCTGAACCATTAGAAGAGGTCTATAAAGCTGCAGGTGGCTGTCGAAGTTTAAAAAGATGTTATGTAAAGTAACTACTATAGATAAAAGAGTCATAGAGATGAGCATATTGGTATGAGTCAATAGGATACACATAAGGAGACAACTCTACCTCTCTTTCAAATCAGAACCAGTGAAGGCGGCGAAGGTCCTACATGAGTGTCTGGAGGTGGTTGGAGGATGGATGGCGGCTAACAGATTGAGGTTGAATCCTGACAAGACAGAAGTACTGTTTTGGGGGACAGGAGGCAGGCAGGTGTGGAGGACTCCCTGGTCCTGAATGGGGTAACTGTGTCCCTGAAGGACCAGGTGCGCAGCCTGGGAGTCATTTTGGGCTTACAGCTGAACATGGAGCCGCAGGTCAATTCTGTGTCCAGGGCAGCTCTCTACCAGTTCCATCTGGTACACAGGCTGAGACCCTCCCTGCCCACAGACTGTCTCGCCAGAGTGGTGCATGCTCTAGTTATTTCCCGCTTGGACTACTGCAATGCGCTCTATGTGGGGCTCCCTTTGAAGGTGACCCGGAAACTACAACTAATCCAGAATGTGGCAGCTAGACTGGTGACTGGGAGCGGCCACCGAGACCATATAACACCGGTCTTGAAAGACCTACATTGGCTCCCAGTACGTTTCCGAGCACAATTCAAAGTGTTGGTGTTGACCTTTAAAGCCCTAAACAGCCTCGGCCCAGTATACCTGAAGGAGCATCTCCACCCCAATCATTCTGCCCAGACACTGAGGTCCAGCGCCGAGGGCCTTCTGGCGGTTCCCTCATTGCAAGAAGCAAAGCTACAGGGAACCAGGCAGAGGGCCTTCTCGGTAGTGGCACCCGCCCTCCCACCAGATGTCAAAGAGAAAAACAACTATCTGACTTTTAGAAGACATCTGAAGGCAGCCCTGGTCAGGGAAGCTTTTAATGTTTAATAGGTTTTTGTATTTTAATATTCTGTTGGAAGCCGCCCAGAGTGGCTGGGGAAACCCAGCCAGATGGGCAGGGTATAAATCATCATCATCATCATCATCATCATCATCATTATCATTATTATTCCTGAAAGAATTAGCCATGAAATGTTGCAGATAATACCAACAGAGAGACTTCTGCTTTGGAGAATAAAAAGGAAGATATGCTGAGAACTGGTTCCCTTTCCTGGAAATCTTCTCTGTGGCCACGTAGAACACAAGATTCTAAAATGTTATCAAGACCACATGCAACAGGCATGTCTGTATTATCCGATTCCCTCACCCCAATTTGCTTACAAAGCCTCCACACCAAGTTCATCAAATATTTGTTCCCCCAACTCAACGTACTTCCTTTCAAGTGGAATTTATATGTCTGCACATAAATACTACACTTGCCACTTCTTGACCTGATCAGTGATTAAACATGAATAACATGCTTATGACAGGAGTTCAGAGGTGGGCAGGGGGAGCAACTGGGGGGGGGAGCTCCTTATTTGGGGAGGGAGTACTTGCCCCTTTGGCACCACCCATGGTCCTGGGACCTGCTGTGGGGGGGGGGGTTAACACATTTAATACTACTACAGTGGTGCCCCGCAAGACAAATGCCTCGCAAGACGGAAAACCCGCTAGACGAAAGGGTTTTCCGTTTTGGAGGTGCTTCGCAAAACGAATTTCCTATGGGCTTGCTTCGCAAGACAAAAATGTCTTGCGAGTTCCTGCGGGTTTTTTTCCCCTTCCCCCCCCTTTCCCCAAGCTGCTAAGCCGCTTATTAGCTGATCCGCTAAGCCCGCTAAGCCGCTAATAGCGCTAATCCACTAAGCCGCTAATGGGCTTGCTTCGCAAGACGAAAAAAACGCAAGATGAAGAGACTCGCGGAAGGGATTCTTTTCGTCTTGCGAGGCACCACTGTACTAATTATTATTATAATACTAGCCTGCAGGCTTGAGGTTCCCAACCTCTATATTAGACTAAGCCCCATTGCTCACCTCTCTCCCCTGTTCTGTGCTAGGCTTTCATCTTTCCCCCCAGTCTGTGCTAACTTTTCAAAACTATGCAACATCTTCTGGAGAAGAAACTCCAAATGTGATGCAGAAAGTGGAGGTTGCTGCAGATTTTTCCAGGTGCCATCCTTGGAGTTGTGGGAAAAGATCTAAACTCTACTTGGAGCCAGCAGGTTGACAAGGAGACTCTTCTAACACTTCCTAATAGAAGCCACCAAACTTTGAGGAGAAAGGAGGAAACACACAAAAAAATGGTGGTATTCCTGGAGGACCCCCAAAAAACTGGCCCAAGGAAGCAACAATCCCAAGGGAAGAGTTGTAGCTGAGGGTGAGCCACCTACAAAAGTTTCTTGCAGGTCAAGAGATTCCCAGGGCTTTGGCAAATTTGTTAAGGGAGGGGCTGGGGAGTAGTGATGCTTGTTGTTGTTTAGTCGTTTAGTCGTGTCCGACTCTTCGTGACCCCATGGACCAGAGCACGCCAGGCACTCCTGTCTTCCACTGCCTCCACAGTTTGGTCAAACTCATGCTGGTAGCTTTGAGAACACTGTCCCACCATCCCGTCCTCTGTTGTCCCCTTCTCCTTGTGCCCTCCATCTTTCCCAACATCAGAGTCTTTTCCAGGGAGTCTTCTCTTTTTTTTTTTTTTTAAAAAAAAGCTTTTATTTTCAATGCAAAATCGTAACAAAAATTACAAACATTGAATCCAAAATAGTACTATACAGACAAAAATCCCCGGCACATAAAAAACAAAACAAAACAAACAAACAAACAAAAGAAAAAAAAACAGAAAAAGAAAAAAAAGGGGGGGCAAAGGAAACAAGACTAAACAAAAACGAAAAAACACACATCTACAAAGCAAAACCATATCATAACATACATAAACATAAATTGACTTCCTTCCTTTGTTCTAAGACCTCCAAAGATATTTACTCTTACTGTATTGTTGTGTCTAATTAGATTACTTCCATCTTTATGCTTTTTTACATCATTTTTCTTGTTCTTTAACCCTGTAAAGCATCATTCATTACATACCAATATACTGACTCCAGAACAATGTTTTTTCATATACTCTTTAGCACAACCCCATTCTTTTAATAGTTTCTGGTCCGATTGTCCCCTTATGTAAGCTGTAAGTCTTGCCAGATTTATGTATTCACAAAATTTAATTTGCCAATCTTTCACTGATGGAATTTTTCTGCTTTTCCAGTTTTTAGCTATAAGCATCCTGGCAGCTGTTGTTGCATAAAGGAATATTTTCCTTTGATTTTCGGGGATATCATTTGTAATTAAACCTAAAAGGAATGCCTCCGGTTTTTTACTAAAAGATATTTTAAACATCCTTTTGAGTTCTTCATAGATTTCATTCCAGAATTGTTTAATGGGTCGGCATTCCCACCACATGTGGAACATTGTTCCTATTTCTTTTTTACATCTCCAACAGGTATTCGATTTTAATTTGTAAATTTTTGCCAATTTTACTGGAGTTAAGTACCATTGGTACACCATTTTCATAAAATTTTCTCTTATTGTATAACATGCCGTGAATTTGATGTCATATTTCCATAATTTCTCCCATTGATCCAGCCGAATTACATATCCTATATCACATGCCCATTTGATCATAACTTATTTTATTTCTTCATCCTTTAATTCCCATTCCAATAATAAATTATACATTCTGGATATATATTTTTTTGAGTTTTGTAATAATACTTTTTGTAATTTTGATTCTTCTTTTTCAAATCCTATTACTTTATCCTGGTTAAATATTTGTGCAATTTGGTGATATTGAAGCCATGTGGTACAGTATTGGGTCACCTCGTCATATGGTCTTAGTTTTAATTGGCCCTGTTCTTCCTTTAGGAGCTGCTGGTAAGTTGCCATTCTTCCTGTAGTATTTTTCTTTTTAACTGATATTACTTCTAGCGGTGAGACCCACCATGGAGTTTTTGGTTCTAACAACCTTCTATGTCTCACCCAGACCTTGTATAATGCATTTCTAATTACATGGCTTAGAAATTCTTTATGGACTGCCACTTTGTTATAAATTAGATAGGCATGCCAACCATATCTGTTGTTCCATCCCTCCAAATCCAAAATGTCGCTGTTATCCAATTTGATCCAATCCTTGATCCAAGTAAAGCATGCTGCATCGTAATATAGTCTCAGGTCTGGGAGTCCAAAACCTCCCCGCTCTTTTATGTCAGTTAGTAATTTATATTTGATCCGTGGCTTTTTGCCTTGCCATATAAATTTTGTTAAGTCCATTTTCCATTTCTTAAAACAATCATCTTTACCTATTATGGGAATCATTTGAAAAAGGAACAGAAGTTTTGGTAAGATATTCATTTTAATAGCCGAAATTCTACCCCAGAGTGTTAATTTCAGTCTTGTCCAAGTTTCCATTTCTCTTTTTGTTTCTTCCCAAATTTTTTTATAATTATCTTCAAACAAATTTATATTTTTCATTGTTATTTGTATGCCTAAATATTTCACTTTTTTTACAATTTGTAATCCAAATTTTTCTACCAGTTCCTTTTTCTCTTGATCTCCCATATTTTTGACCATTAGTTTCGTTTTTTCTTTATTCAAAGCAAAACCTGATACCCATCCAAAGTTTTCCATTTTTTCTAGAGCCTTTGCTATGCTTTCCTTTGGATTTTCCACCATTAAAACTAAATCATCCGCAAATGCCCTTATTTTATATATTTTCTCTCCTAGGGATATTCCATTTATTTCTTGATCCAATCTGATTTCTTGATTTAATATTTCCAAAACCAAAATGAATAGCAAAGGTGAAAGTGGGCACCCTTGCCTGGTGCCCTTCTGTATTTTAAAATAATCAGTTGTGTCGTTATTTATTATTATATTTGCTTCTTGTTGTTCATAAATTGCTTTTAACCCTCTTGTGATTTGGTCTCCCATGTCCATCTGGTCTAGTAATATTTTTAGAAATTTCCATGATACTTTGTCAAACGCCTTTTCCGCGTCCACAAAAACAAAGGCTACCTTCTTACTTGGTTTCATGTCTAAATACTCGATCATATCAATCACTGTTCTTATATTGTCACTCATTTTCCTGCCCGGCAAGAACCCTGCCTGCTCTTTATTTATACAATCCTGCAAAACTGTCTTTAATCTTGTTGCCAATATTTGTGCATAGATCTTGTAATCATTGTTTAGTAATGATATTGGTCTATAATTGGTTATAAACTCTTTGTTTCGTCCTTGTTTTGGGATTACTACTATGTGCGCCTGTTTCCAGGTGGTGGGAATCTTCCCGTCTTCTAATATTCTGTTTAAGAGTGTCTTCATAGGTGATAATAATGGTTCCTCTAATTTTTTGTAGTGTATTGCGGTGAGACCATCTGGTCCTGGGGATTTTCCCAGTTTCATCTTAATTATCGCTTGATGAAGCTCTGTCGTGGTTATTGGGGAGTTTAGCTCTTGGATCTTTTCTTTCTTAATTTTAGGTATATCCTTTCCACATAAATACTCTTTTATTTCAACCTCTGTCTCGTTTCCTGCTTTATATAACTTATTATAATATTTTGTAAAACACTTTTTAATTTCCTCAGGGTTGTCTAAAGTTCTCCCCTCTTCCACTATTTTATCAGTCAATTTTTCCTTTTGTCTTTTTTTCAGTTGCCAGGCTAGCATCTTTCCGGGTTTATTTGCAAATTCGAACGACCTTTGTTTCATCCATTTAATGTTATCCTCAATTTCACTATTTAATATTGCTGAAGCCTGAGTTTGTAATATTTTTAATTTTTGGTTTATTGATTCATTTTTTGGTTGTTTTGCTAATAATTTTTCGTTTATTCCTATTTCCTTCCTTATTTGTTCCAGTTTTTGCTCTCTGTTTCTTTTCCTTATTGCGCTTTGTTGTATGTAAAAGCCTCTTATGAAAGCTTTACTTGCATCCCATATTATCCTGAGGTCTGTATCCTGTTCTTTATTTAATTCAAAAAATTCTTTCAATAGTTCTTGCGCTTTTTTTACAATCTTTTCGTCATTTAATAATCTTTCATTAAGTCTCCATCTTTTATTAATTTTCTTGTATTCCTTTAATTCTAATGTGACTGGGTTATGATCTGTAATAATTTTGGTCTGTATTTCTGCTTTTTTAATTTTAGTTGTTAAATTGTTTGATACCCATATGCTGTCAATTCTGCCCGCTGATTTTTTAACTTCCGAAAAATGTGTATACTGTCTTTCTCCTGGATTTTTATATCTCCATGTATCAATCAAATTTAAGTTTTCTACCATCTGAAAGAAGGTGTCTGGGAGTCTGCCTTTTTTAGATTTTCTTTCTCTCTCTGTCCTGTCTAATTCTATTGATGTGACACCATTTAGGTCTCCCATCAAAATAGTTTCCTCTTCTATAAATTCCAGTAAATTAGCTTCTACTTTTCTGAAAAATTCTGTTTGGTTACCATTCGGTGCGTAAACTCCTACTATAATTAAATGCTCTTTACCTTTTGTTATTTTTACCCCTAGTATTCTACCCTCATCATCCTTAAAGATTTTTTTTGCGTCTAGTTTGGGGTTCACATAGATCACAATTCCCCTTTTCTTTTTTACATCTGAGGATATAAATTCTTGACCCAATCTCTTATTTTCTAAAACCCTTCTATGGTTTCTAGTCACATGGGTCTCCTGCAAGCATATAATATCCCACTGTCCTTTCCTCAGTACATGTTCTATTTTATTTCTCTTCCTTTTATCATTTAGACCGTTAACATTCCAAGATATAATTTTTAAATTCATTAATTTTTATTTGTTATCTACAGTAGTTTCGTTGAGTAGGTAGAAAAAGAAAAAGAAAAAAAAAAGAAAAAATTCAGAAATTTTAGAATTTTGATAATCTGCTTCACCAATCTCCCCCCCCCCCTCCTTAATACGCGCTTATCTCTCTATGTTTCTTGTGATGTCTGCGTTGTTTCCTCTCGCTCCAATGTTGGCTCTCCAGTTAATTCTTTTTTGTACTTCCTCCAGAATTTTCCCAGCTAATCTACTGATCTAAGAGTTTTTCTTCTGTCCTTATATGTGAAAGTGATACCCTCAGGAAATTCCCACCGGAATCTAATCGAATTCTTCCTGAGTGCTTCTGTTACCGTCTTATAGTTCTGCCTTTTCTTCAGAATTCTTTTTGGAATTTCCTTGAATATTTTGATAGGGCTATCGTCTATTACTAACTTCACTTGTCCTTTTTGATGTAATATTTTGTCCTTTAAAAGTCTTGAGTTGAAAAAAATTAAGCAATCTCCTGGCCCTTTATAAGTGTCCGATCTTTCTGATTTGATCCTGAAAATTTTATCAATATCCAATAGCATCTCTTCTACCTCTACTCCCAACCAGTTTGCGATCTCCTGTGATAGTTTCTCTTGAATTTGTTCATCATGAGTTTGTGGGACACCTCGGAAACGAAGGACCGTCTCCTTCTGACGCATCTCCATCAATGATATATCATCTAGCAGCTCTTCATGGGCTCTCTTTAGGTCGTTTATTTCTTCCTTCGTTGAGTCTTGTGATTTTTTAATGTCCTTATTTTCCATTTGCAGTTTCTTTGTCATTTCCTCTTGTTTGGTAGATTTACTCTTAAGTTCTTGTACAGATTTATCCAGTTCTTTATTTTTAAGTGAGAGGTCACTTATTTGTGTTGTTAGGTCTATTATTAGCTTTGAGTTTTGTTGGATGTTGCCAGTTAGTATGTCCAACTTATCATTCAGGCTCTTTTCCATCCCCATTATAAGGTCTTTTATGTCAGCATTGGGGTCTGTTTCAGCTGTTGATTGTCTTCTCACTTGTATACCTGACCCTGATGTCAGTGTGGTTTGGTATTTTCTAGAGCCCATATTTGTCATTCTTCCTTTTGGTTCTGATCTAGATATCTTTATTTCAAACCAAGAATGTATATATTCCTAAACTTTGAAAATGCTCTGTTTATAGTCTGTAATTTGGTCCTTTTACCTGATGGGATTGAGAGTCAGTTAAGATTCTGGTGGATTTGCCCTATGTTGTTCTCAGTTCATCTCAAATATTTAATTTTTTTTTTAAAAAAAGAAAAGTCAAAAAAAAATTCAAGTTTTAGTAAAAAAATATTTAAGTATTTTTAATTACTTTGGCAATGATCAGAGAGAAGAAAAAAACAAAAACAAAAACAAAACCTTCGCAGTACTTAACATCCGTCATAAAAACTTATTTTCTAGAAGCTGAACTTGGTATTTCAAATGTCCTTTCTTGTATAGCTAGTTTTCTTTGTGGTTGTACTTCAAGCCTGTGTCTTAGCAGCGTTTTTTAAATTATGGGAGTAATTTTATTTTCCGCCACTAGGTGGCGCAATTTTCGAATTTACTTGTGAGGTGGTCCTTCTTGTTTTGCTTCTCTAGCCTCTCTTTGTTGCAGTGACTGTTTCCTCCACTATTCTTCTTCCGGCTTTTTCCCTTCTGAGGGCGATGACTCATTCTTCCCCTCCCAGCGCCATTTTCGCCAGCTGCTTTCTTCCCTATTCCAGTCTTTTCCTCCTTCTTTCTCTCCCTTTATATATCTTTTCTTCTTCCCTTTCACTTCTTTATCTTAATCTTTATCTTCCCACCGCTGCCTGGTCTCCACGTCTTTTCTATTCCTTCTCTTTTTGCACTGAGTCCTCCACGTTTCTCCCCCTCCTTTTCCTTTTTCACTCACCCCTTTGTTTATGCTGATCTCCTTCTTAATGGCCGCTGCTTTGTTGTCGCCGCCGCTGCTGCTGCTTGCTACTTCAGCTCCTTGTCTCTCAACAGAGCGTCCCCCTGTAGAAGCAGGTACTCAGTATGTCTCTGTTTATATTTTCTGCCTCTTTACAAGGCTTATTTTCCACAACTTGATAAATCTCAGAACGCTGAAGCTCCTCTCTCCATTAGCTTTACTGTCCTTTGTAATATTAAGTTAGTCCGTACTCCTTTGTTTTAATTTAAGCCAGCATAATTACCTAGTTCCTTCAGGAGTACTCTTGATTTTACAGTTTTAGTTTGGAGCAGCCTGGTGCTTTCTCATTCGGGTCTCAGGGGCGTCTCACGGTCGGGTGTGTGATCTTTTCTGCGCTGAAGTTCTTCCACCTCCCTCCACTTTTTGTGCTGGGACGGCAGAAAACCCCTTTATGCGCTGCTTGGATCTGTTTTCTTCAGTCTGGGACCTCCTCTCAGACCTCTTCAGGGTTTGCGTCGCCCTCGCTTCCCCGTCTTTTTATCCCGTAGCCGTGATTGGGAGCGCTCTTACTGCAGCAGAGCGCTTTCCCTGACCCGGCGTTGAGCGCACCACGCCAGGAAGTCTCCAGGGAGTCTTCTCATGAGGTGGCCAAAGTCTTGGAGTCTCAGCTTCAGGATCTGTCCTTCCAGTGAGCACTCAGGGCTGATTTCCTTCAGAATGGATAGGTTTGATCTTCTTGCAGTCCATGGGACTCTCAAGAGTCTCCTCCAGCACCATAATTCAAAAGCATCAATTCTTCGGCGATCAGCCTTCTTTATGGTCCAGCTCTCACTTCCATACATCACCACTGGGAAAACCATAGCTTTAACTATACGGACCTTTGTTGGCAAGGTGATGAGTCATGCTTATAGATACTAATTCCAGCCTTGTTTAAGTATCCAAAACAGCACCACCAAGGAACTGGAGAAAGAGAGTAGCAGGCCTGGGGGACCTGAAAGTTTGCAGGATAGTGAACTTCTTCTCAATGTTGATAAGATAAAAAGACTCTCAGTTGAAATATTGGATCATTGTCTAGAAGGACTAACTAAAAGCTAATTGATGAATGGGCTGAGCATGGCTCTTTGCTAGCACCTTGCTCATCGGAAAAGAGTCTTCAGCTCTTTGATCTACACTGACAATCAGCTGATCAGCAAAGCTTCAGGACACTGCAGGGGTCTTCAAAGCACCCCATCAGCTGGCATCATTGTGACTGACACACCCGCTAAATTTGGCCCAGGAGAGGTAGGGGACATCTGGCCCAGCATCCAGAATAATTTCTCCACCCCTGATGTATAGGATTCCAGCCTACCAAGTTGGAATATGCACAAAATGAAGCAGAGGGGAGGATTTATGCTTCCTTTACAAAATGTGGGTTGCTACCCCATTTCTTTCAAGTGATCAGAGTGGCTGGCATGTGGGTAAAAAAACCAATTTATCTTCCTCACTTCCTGTGATGGATTTCAACTTGGTTCCACTTACTTTCTCCCACCTGCCCCCAACCAGGGATTTTCTTGAGAATCCATTGAAACAGGGTGACTCACCTCCTTCATGGAGTTGAAATTGGTTCTTTTTATTACCTACGAAGAAGGCTAATGGAGAAAGCAGGAATGGAACAAAGGACCTCTTGCCTTTATTGCCTTGCCAGGAATTCTCAACCAGTGCCCCAGCCATAAGGGCTGACTTCTTCATTTGCAAAGTGGTGCTTTTTGCAAAATGCAAATGATACACTTAAACGCTCCCGGATGTCATTACAATTAATTGTAAAGTACCTTGTAGAATTCCTCTGACCAAAATGAGGAAACTGGCCTTCAAGTCACATCCAGTTAATTGCTGGCACCTTCATTACAATATTATTTCTAGGGTCCTTCGAAAGATGTGGCGTTGCTACATGCAAACAGAGGAGCCTGTATCCAGAAATGACATGATGGACTGTGCACCCTGGTTTCATGAATGAGGGCCACAGGTTCCCCAAACCTGCTTCAGTACCACAAATTTGCAGGTATGCTTGCTATGTAATCTATGTTGGTAAGATATGAGAGCTACACCCAGTTTCTTTGAACCACTGTACAGTGGTACCTCGGGTTAAGTACTTAATTCGTTCTGGAGGTCCGTACTTAACCTGGTCCTGGGGGGAGGTTACCGTGAGGCGTGGTCAGAGTCCAGTCCTGGGTCGAGGGGCTGGAGACTGTCCACAAAGGGCGAAGCGGGTTCCGAAGCAAGGAGCTGGGCGTGGTCGGGAACTCCGGAAGAACAGGTCTGGGTGCTGGCAGAAACAAGTTTCCGATGACGTTGCTCCCACAACCAGGGACTGGGCGGGCTGGCCTTTATCTCCTCTGAGGCCAGGGGCGGTCCCGGCCCACAGGTGAGCCGCCTCTCCTGGCCTTAAGGCGAGCACTCCTCCTGGGAGAACTTAGTTCCCTCCGCCTCTCTGCCCTGAGCCTCTGCAGCTCAGGAGAGGCTGGAGGGTTACTGGACCCAGGGGGAGACTCACCTTCCCCTGACAGGGCTGGGAGAGGCGCACCTGCAGGCAATGGGTCCTCAATCACCTCTGGAGCCAGAGTGGATGCATCTGGTGTCTGCTCCTGAGGATCCGGCACAGGTGCAGGCACTTCAGAATCAAGGCCCTGCCCCGGCTCAGCCGGCCCTGGAGGTGGGGACTCCTGTGCAGGCTGGGATCCCTCCGGTTCAGCCTCTGAATCAGATTCCCAGGCTATCACAACCTGAAACTGTTCTTAACCTGAAGCACCACTTTAGCTAATGGGGCCTCCTGCTGCCGCCATGCCGCCAGAGCACGATTTCTGTTCTCATCCTGAAGCAAAGTTCTTAACCTGAAGCACTATTTCTGGGTTAGCGGAGTCTGTAACCTGAAGCGTATGTAACCTGAAGCATATGTAACCCGAGGTACCACTGTACACTAGAGAAATACACTGCTTGGGTACACAAGGTCAATGCAACTATTATAAAGTCTATAGACATTGGGGTGGCTCTCAATTTTTATGGACGTATTATATATATTATTATATAAGCACAGTATGATTACAACATTTACACTGGCCCTGTTGTCTTCCACTCCTCTTGTAGGCCAGTAATAATCAAAATCTGGGAATAGGGAGAACAGACAGTTTTTACTCTTCTGGACCTTTCGGTCCTCTTTCTTCATTTCCAGTACACTCTCTCTCAGAAGATCTCTCTTCCCCAAGCTACAACTCTTCTTCTATAATTTCCTCATGTTGTTTCCATGTTGGGTTTTCCAGAAATGGTTTTTCCTCTTTCGGGTCACTATATAAAAAAGAAGTTCCCCAAGCCCTTGGCAATGGGACTATACCTATCTAAAATCTTTTTTAGAGGTAGATAGTAGACTTCTGGGCCATTTCCATCCCACTTGTTGCCCTGTTTTGCAGGATTTGGGTAGGGGGATTTTTAAATGCAGGGAACGTTCTGCAGTATGTCAATCCTGCTTTTCCTTGCGATAACGTTAAGAGAAAATGACAACAGGTCCCTTTCTGTGTTGTCAGTGACAGCACAGCAGACATCCACATGTGGCTGTTGCAGGAGAGAATAAAATGCTGTTCTTGCTGAGATAGTGGAAAGAAAGAAAGAAAGAAAGAAAGAAAGAAAGAAAGAAAGAAAGAAAAAAAACACGACCCAGTGAAAATTAAGCATTTTTTAGTTCAATTGGTTAAAAGGGGAGAGTTATGTGCCTGTTTAAATCTCCCTAGTTGAAACAAACAGGATAGAGGGATGTTTAATTTTTGTTTAGTGTTCTGAGTGAATAGTAATTTTTGTTAAAAATTAAAGTCCCCATTAAAATTGACCAAGGAATTCTGAACTTGGGCAATTCAGGTGGTGGTTTACTGCCCCACTCTACTGCTGTCCACTAGCAGCAGCTGCTGGGAGTGGAGAAATACCAGGTGGTTGCACAGTTTCAGCCGAGACGTTGCATTATCTCTTGAGTGAAATCAATGCCAAGTTTTCTTTTAAGTGCTTGTAAAATAAACCGTAAACCGTAGGAGGGCCAGGAAACCGTCTGCTTCAGGGACTGAACCTGAAATGGGAGGGGGGGTTTCTGCACAGAGCTTTGACGCAAGACAAATAAAAGCTATCCACTCCCACTTCTTTATAAAGGGGGGGAGGGGGGCATAAGTCTAATACAGCCTTACAATTCTCAGGAGAGACAAAGTTGGAACAGAGGCTTTCCCTGGGTGCAATTTCAGTCTCCAGAAGAGACACCCCCCCCACGCACCATATTCAGGAAGGTAAGTGGATCTCTTGTAAGTCTTTTTTTCCCTCCAGAGCAGAGACTGAAAGAGCTTGTGTTGGCTTCAGCACCAAGGAGAGCTCCTAGAAGTCAGACATGCAGGTGGCGTTTACACAGTCAGAGTCTGATGCTCTTTTTAGCAGCTGTAGAGTCTGCTTGCTGCTTCCAAGGTGTGCAAGAGAGCTTAGGAGCGGAGGGCCAGTGGAAATTTGACCCACCTTCAAGCGAAAATCAAAACTAGTTCATGAAAGCCTATGGCATAATACATTTGTTGATCAGTAAAGTACTGGAGGACTATTTGTTTCCAGAGGGGTAGTGTGTTGCGGCACAATCCGCTACGTTAGGCAGTGATGGAGTCTGGGCTAATGGTGTCTCAAGCAGCCTTCACAGGGTATAAGAACTACTGCTAAGAAGGAACTGCAAGAGAGAGAGAGAGAGGACTGGGGAATGCAGGAAACAGGCAGCAAGAAATGCAAAACATACTTCACTCCTGAGCTTTAAATGCTAAACATCCTCTCTTAAGGTAGAGATGTTACGAGTAAGACCAGCAACAACATGTTGTAGTGTCTTCTGCTTCATCAAAGGAATGTTCCTCTTCATGGTCCCAGACAGCTCTTCCCTCCACGTAGGGCATGCCCCATCTGTTTTTCTTTTCTATAGTTCACCCTATATTCTACGCCTGCTCAGTCATCATTGGGTTGTTTGGGGCAGAGGGTGGAGGTTGCCCCATTAGCTATTTTTTAAAGATTCTTTACACTTCTATAAACCCTTCGTTTCTCCCAGTCCTGTTGATACCTCTTTGTTGTTTCCTCAGTTTGCACTATGATCCTGGTGACACTCATCCCGAGTTTGATATTAGGAGAGAAAGAGGGAATTCTGCCTCTTTAACTTCCAATTTAGCAAGGACCAAATATATTTGTAAACCTGATTAGCTGAGATAGCAAAGGCAGGGGGAGCAATGGAAAAGAAAGGGGTGGCAATGAAGGGTTTTCCTATACCTAAAGTACAGCTCATAATCCATAAAGTACTTGTTCATCATATAGAGATTATGCGTAAAAAGACTGGTATGTATATACAAGGAGCATGGATCAAAGCTGAAGCGTCTCTCTTGCATTTAGAAGCAGGAATATTGTTGTCTTTATAAAAGTGAATTGAGGCTTCTTATTGTTCCAGAAGAGGAATTCAAATACACTTATCCATCAATATGAATGCACAAGATTTTATTCCCACCCTTCTCCCCGGTCGGACTCATGTTAAAATTTAGAAATACGGCAAGCTGTAAACTCATGAATGCATCTATTCTGCATTATAAACATGTCATGATACAGCGTTTGCCAACTATAGATTCTATATTTCTTATTATAAGAGAGAGAGAAAACAAGTTTAAAAATATATATTTGAGTAATGCACAGAAATAGCTGCTGTTTATGTACCTGAGTTTCAAAAGCAGTTATTACATATATTTTGATTTTATTCTAATGATCAAGGTGCAAAAACTAATAATAAATTTATTCTGAAGGACTTAGAAGGCATAGATTTGCAAAAATGAAAGCAAATCAAAAGTGTTAAAATAAAATCATAGGGTGTTATGCCTTATGCTCAGAGATCCCATAGTGAATAACTATACTGAGAGGACTGCACTCTGTTAGCAGAAACAATGCAGTTGGCGCTGTGCAGAACACAGAGATTGAAGAGGGGAAAGTGGTTTGAGACAGAAAAAAAGAGTATTCCAGCCACAGAGAGCAGCACCGCTATATAGGAACAGACATGGAGCAAAAGAACAGGAGAGTTTGTGTAGGAGACAGATGTTTGGAAGAGCCCAGTGGCTCATCTAATGTGGCCGCTTGCAGGAATACAAGGTAGCTCTAAACCTGGGATGGAGATAATGGAGCTGTTCAGCTGTTGCTGAACATCTTCCCTGGCAGTTGCCCATCCTGTCTGAAGCTCCGTAAGAATTGAAGTCCAACATCTGGGTGGTCACAGGCTCCCCATCACTCATAGAAATTATTCCTGTCAGAATAGCCCCAACAGCAAAACCAAAGGGACATGTCCCAACTTTTCATGGCAGAGGAGCTTGTCACAACTTCTCATGGCTATGCAACTGTCACCTTGTTTCATGGCTGAACTGCTCTTAGGCGCCACATCCCAACACAGAATTGGGTATACTTAGCTCTGTGTCAGATTGCAGCCAAAAGAATTAACTGAAATGTACCTAGCACGTCAAAGTGCAAGTAGATATATAGGTACCACTCCGGCGGGAAGGTAAACGGCATTTCCGTGCGCTGCTCTGATTTGCCAGAAGTGGCTTAGTCATGCTGGCCACATGACCTGGAAGCTGTCTGCCGATGAACGCCGGCTCCCTTGGCCAATAAAGCGAGATGAGCCCCGCAACCCCAGAGTCGGCCACGACTGGACCTAATGGTCAGGGGTCCCTTTACCTTTACCTTTTAAATGAGCAGCATATTTGCATCCTCAGCCCAATTATTATTATTTTATTTTATTTTATTTTTAGTTTATATACTGCCCTATACGTGGAGGTCTTAGGGTGATTCACAGAAAAGATTACAATTTATATAATCAGAATAAAAACAACAACCCAATAACGCGCCCCCCCCAAAAGAGCCACATTTTAAAAGGGTATAGGATGTCAAACAGATCAACCAAAGGCCTGGTTGAAAAGGAACTTTTTTGCCTGGTGCCTAAAGATGTGTAATGAAGGCTCCAGGAGAGCATTCCACAGATGGGGAGGCACTGCAGAGAAGGCCCATTTTCGTGTTGCCACCCTCTAGACCTCTCAAGGAGGCGGCACACGAAGGAGGGCCTCAGAAGTTGATCTCAGCATCTGGGTAGGTTCATATGGAAAGAGGTATTGCGGTCCTGACCGCAATAACAAAGGAAGTGCCAGATCATTGGTTCCTCTGCACTGAGTGTCTTTGGATTCTAGGACTTCACATAAGTCTTTCCCAGACCTATCTAGAGGAGCCAGACATTGATCTTAGAGCATATGTTCTAGCACGGAGCTATAGTACTTTCTTAAGACGGTTTGGGGATTATTATGCTATTTTTGCTCTTGACAGGTTCCAGAAAATCAATGGATTCTGGCACTACAAGAAAGCTTTTCCGCAACATGAGATTCACCCGCTTCCTGTTCATTGTGGGTTTGCTTCATGTGACGCCTTTCTTCTGCCATAGCCAGATGGACCCCATGGCTCTTGGCCGAGCTGATCCCAAATGCTGGGAATCCTCCTCAGCTGTCTTGCTGGAGATGAGGAAGCCGCCTGTTTCTGACTCTGTCAGTGGCTTTTGGGACTTTATGATCTTCCTGAAGTCGTCTGAGGACTTGAAGCACGGGGCTTTGTTTTGGCACCTGGCCCAGCTCTTCTGGGATATCTACATGGACTGCGTACTCTCCAGAACCCACGGCTTAGGGAAAAGGCAGTTGGATGAAGCCCAGAGGCAAACTGCAGCTCTCCCATCTTGGCTCATATTGAGTAAGCAAGGTTAGTACTCTGCACCCAGGGGACAGGAAGATAGCAGCAATGTCCAGAACCTTTATCAACCCTAGTCAGACAGGTGTGCGAAGGACGCATTTCATGGGCTTGCTCTCAATCTTTTTGTACCTGGGGACACATTTGGAAATCCGTGGTTTTCCACAGATCTGAGAGCAATGAAACAATCGCTGAGACGGCTAGAGCGCCGTTGGCGGATAACTCATTGTGAAGCTGACTGGACACGGGTTAGAGCTCAGTGTCGAGCCTACCAAGTGGCGGTAGCGACGGCGAAGAAGACTTTCTTCACCGCCTCTATTGCATCTGCAGAAAACAGGAGGAGGAGGTTCGCAATTTAGCGGAACCACCTGCTACATTGGGGCCCAGTACGGGCCACATGATCTCCTGCAATGATTTTGCTAAGCTTTTTGCAGATAAAGTCGCTCAGATTCGGGAAGAGATAGACTCCACCGTGGTAGCAGGGCTGGGGTGGGAGAGTGCTAGAGTCCTGTCTAGTCAAATTGCATGGGATCAATTCCAATCTGTTACCTCTGAGGATGTAGACAGGCTGCTTGGACGAGTGAAACCAACCACCTGTCTCCTTTATCCTTGCCCATCCTTATAAAAGCTTTGCAGGGTAGTGAATGCTTCTCTCTTCCCAGACCCGCCTGAAAGAGGCGGTTATCAAACCGCTTCTTAAAAAACCATCTTTAGATGCTGCCAATATGGCCAACTATCGCCCAGTCTCAAATCTTCCATTCTTGGGCAAGGTGATTGAGCGAGTGGTTGCTGAACAACTCCAAGCACGCCTGGAAGAAGCAGACCATTTGGATCCCTTCCAGTTGGGATTCAGGCTTCATCATGGGACTGAAACTGCCTTGGTCGCACTGGACCGTCTAGAGGGGCTGGGAGCTGGGGGCACTGTTATACAGTGGTTCTGCTCCTTTCTCCTCGGCCGTGTTCAGAAAGTGGGGGGGGGGGATGAGTGTTCAGACCCCTGGGCTCTCACCTGTGGGCTCTCCCCCATGCTTTTCAACATCTACATGCAGCCGTTGGGAGAGATCATCAGGGGGTTTGGGCTGGGTGTTCATCAATAGGGTTTGCGGTGTTCAGGAGCCAATTTGTTCCGGAGCCAAGCCATTTGGGAACCAAGGTACCACCATTGTAGCATTAAGACAGAAGAAACACTCAGGGTGCATAGAACTACCGCCACCCCACAAAATACCCAGGTAAAGCACCTACACTTTAAAACAAATAAAACCCAGGCATAAAAAAGCCCCCAAAACTAACAAATAGGTAACCTCTCTCCAATCTAGCAACTCCCCCCAAAACCTTCAAATTAAAATAATAACATTGGGAGGGAAAAGGTGGCATGGTAAGTGCCATTGGGGGTGTCTTAGGGTGCCATGGTGCCCACGAGTGTTTTGTAGGGGACTCGAGGCCTAGGTCCCATGCAACTAGTGGCAATGTCAGAAGAGGTCCTGGCCAAAATGAAATCCATGTGAACCAGAAACATGGCTTAAATTTGTCGTTAAATCTATTACTATAGATGGAGCACAGTTGTCACTGTAATTGAATTGTGCCCTTTGTAAAAGGTAAAGGGACCCCTGACCATTAGGTCCAGTCGTGACCGACTCTGGGGTTGCGGCACTCTTCTCGCTTTATTGGCCAAAGGAGCCGGCGTTTGTCTGCAGACAGCTTCCAGGTCATGCAGCCGGCATGACTAAGCCGCTTCTGGCAAACCAGAGCAGCGCACGGAAACACCGTTTACCTTCCCACTGGAGCGGTACCTATTTATCTACTTGCACTTTGACGTGCTTTTGAACTGCTAGGTTGGCAGGAGCAGGGACTGAGCAACAGGAGCTCACCCCGTCGTGGGGATTCGAACTGCCAACCTTCTGATTGGCAAGTCCTAGGCTCTGTGGTTTAACCCACAGCGCCACCCGTGTCCCCTTTGTATGGTGTGCCCTTTGTATGGTGGCACAATTCTAGAAATCCAGGGATTAATTCTGTCATGGTTATACATGCTGAAAACTATGCAACCAAAGCAGGCATAAAAGGGATCTCAGTGGGGATGGAGAAATCGCTTGGCTGCTCATAAGATTCACGAGGTGGGCATTAACATAGCTGAAACTCTCTTCTGAGCAAGTTCCTTCAAAGGGACTGCCTTTACTCCCCTTTCAGTTGCTTGAACAGAGAATGTGTAGACAAAGATATGTTGCTCACATTTTACCTGACTGATAAGTATTTCTCCCCCCAAAAAAATATCTGCTAGATTTCAGTTCATATAGGATGTGTGCTTAGATTGATTAGATATTAGTTTGCAGGCTCAGATTCTGAAACCCTAGCTGGCATAAACCATCGTTCACACTGGCACCAACAATAAATTTAACCGCAATAAGAAGGGTTGAGTTAGCTCCAGGAAGTACAAGAACACATATACACAAAACTGACTCCCTACGTATTAATTATGGTTAGGAGAGAGCCAGAATCACAATAACACTATTCGTCAGTTTCAGATCTCTGTCCGTAAAATGTGAATAATGGCAGGTGTTTGAGCAAATGGGAACTGTAAAATAACGATGTTATTCAGCCTGATTGTTAAATCATAGACTCGGTGAACTAAAATATAATCATTATTTTATTTTATTTTTTAAAAGCTGCAAACTTAACAAGGGCCACGGTTCTGCTAGCTCCTAAATGAGAAGGAAATAAATCAGGCTATCTAAATTTCAGCTGGGCTTTTGTTTCACTACGTAGTTAGCCCATGCTAATTTAACAGGAACATCCACTTCCATGATTAACTGGTGAAAAAGAAAAACTGATGGACCACACAACACAGAAAAACATATTATCTAGCATCTTATAAAAATGAAGCAAACTGCAGATTCTTAAGCATGGTAACCATTATAGCAGAAGCATCTTTATTTCATCTGAGCTTCACAATGGCTAGAGCTGTGCAAAATGTTCATTTGGATAGGTTGAGGTTGCCATATTTCAAAAAGTAAGAAACCATGACACAACGAAAGTGTTAGGAAGACCCCAAAATTATTGAGCTTTTTTGTTTTTAATCTCATGCTTAGTTAGATTTGATATTTTGTCCTGATTCTTTCCTTACTCAACTGATTGATAATAATAATAATAATGTCAGGACTGCCGCTAGGTCCCAGCTCACAGAGGACCAACGCCCAGTGGATGTTATATACAAAAGTCTTTATTAAGGTTTAGTTTCCATTTCCAAGCTCTGGGCGCGCAGACCCACGTCTTGACGCTAGACCGGCTAAGTCCCCTCTGACTCACTGCTCCACCCACACCAGTTTAAGATTCTAGCCCGGCTCCACCTCCTACGCTGCTCTTTCCTGCGCTGGGTCCTTCTGCCCTCTGGGGTTCCCTCCTTCCTGGACTCCTCTGACGCTGAGCCTCCTGAGTCTTGCCCCTCCCTCCGGCGGGCTTTAGGACCTGGCTCCCTTCCCGGGCTCCCCGCTCCTGTACATTTGAACTTGGCGCGCGCGCCCAGCCGGTGACTTTCCTTCTGACCGTTTCCCCGCTTCCTGATGTGGGTGTTGCCAAACCTGACTCCTCTCCTCCCTCTGGTGGTGAGGACACTGGTCCCGACTCCTGGGACTCCCCCTCCCCACTGCGCTCTGGTGGAGACGCTGGTCCTGATCTCCAGCTGCTGCTCAGGGACTCCCCGCTGGCCCCTTCCTCCTGGGGCTTCCCCCCTGGAGCCCCCTTCGCTCTGGCCACCGGCGCTCCCTTCTGTGAGTCCTCCGATTCGCTAGAGAGGCTTGTGGAATAACTCTGGCCACTGTCACTGCCTGCGCCCCCCTCGTACTCCTCCTCCTCACTCTCCATTTGCTCCCCCTCCTGTGTCTCTCCTTCTGAACCCCTGACAAATAATAATAATAATAATAATAATAATAATAATAATAATAATAATTTATTATTTGTACCCCGCCCATCTGGCTGGGTTTCCCCAGCCACTCTGGGCGGCTTCCAACAGAGATGAAAAATACACTAAAATGTCACATATTAAAAACTTCCCTGAACAGGGCTGCCTTCAGATGTCTTCTGAATGTCAGGTAGTTGTTTATCGCTTTGACATCTGATGGGAGGGCATTCCACAGGGCGGGCGGATTAATTCAATGTTGTGTGTGTCAAGTTCATCCAATGCCCAAGGAAGTGTACAGGTGAGGGATAGTCCAATCCATGTTCATTTACCACGCAAATCACTTTAACATAGATTAAATACCTGTTAACACTTGTTAATTAACCTAACTTGCAGCCACAGGCATGAAATACTTAATTTAAATTAAGTGCTGTACTTCCCCACTTATCCCTGTTAAATTGCCGACAATTAATGTTAATATCTCGTTTATATATCTTGGACACTAAATGGGAAGCCCTTGCACACTGTTTAAGTTTGCACATGAAGAGCAGCAGTTTCATTCACTCTGGTTTATTTTACCACATGCAACATTTGATCTCATGATCAGTGAACTATACTCAGTCGAGAGTGGATTTCATGCTCTTTATTCAGCTCATAGTGGTGAGGAGAAGTAGAAGTTCCCCCCAGAATGTCTGCCTTATATACATTATTTACACAATGGGCCCCACGTGATTGGCTAATTCCGGAATTCTCCTGTAGGCCAATCAGGTGGTGGATTCACTTCCACCTGGAGCTGGATTGGGTGGCTCCTGCAGACCAATCATACTGCTGCATTGTTCTAGGACCAATCAGACTGCTGCATTTTGGATCCTATTCAACTCAGTACATAACAATGAGGATGATTTGAAGTATGTCCGTTGGGAGGGATTAAGCATCACACTCCTCTGATTGTCCCATAAGTGCAAGCATTTTGACTTGCCAGACACAATGTTCCCCAGTCCACCCCCTGCACTCTGTTCCAAGGTTTCGCCCAAACTTCCCTACCCCCAAACCAATTTTGGGGAGCTCAGGGAAGCATCACAGCATACGTAGAAGTCCTTGTGCACAGTTTCCGCCGGCAGAACTCATTCGGCGATTCCCACGGTCTTCTTATAAATTAGCTATCATATCAAATAAGGTATATTTCTAAACCATGGAATGAAATTAAACATGAAATGACATGATAACGTCAGGAAAAGTGCTCTGATGGTGTTTCCTGCTTGGCAGGGGGTTGGACTCGATGGCCCTTGTGGTCTCTTCCAACTCTATGATTCTATGATTCTATGAAAAGTACCATTTTCCAGGTGCATCAGAAATACATGTTTATGTTGCTTTCCCTCCCAACATCTAGGCATCTTTTCACAAATTCAGATGACTCCTCTATGGAAAAAGAAAGAACTGAAAGAAAACTTAATAAGAATCCATGTGCACAAGAGCAGGTCTGCTTCACTCGGAAGAATTACTGGACATTTAACAATGAAGGCGAAACTCTTCTAGAGATGTACAGTTGCGTTCTTCATCCGTCCCTCTTTTCTCCCTTTAAACAAATACTGTTACCGTTTCGGTTTTTGCCTTTAATTGCATTTGAAGTTGTTTCTCGTGGAAAAAGACTGCCTGTACACTATAAGTACAATCTAGCAAAAACTCGTTGTAAATTTACATCCCATTAAAATGATTAGGAGTTCTTTGCAACTGACACCCATTTCATTCCTTTCAATGGTACTTGGTTGAAACTAACTTTTCCTGAACGATGTTTTCTTTGTTAAACTGGAGGTTGGTGCTTGTTTTTATTTTGATTTACTGTATTTTTCACTCTATAGGACACACTTTTCCCCCTCCAAAAATTAAGGGGAAATGTGTGTGCGTCTTACGAAGCGAATGCAGGCTCCTTGGCTTCAGCGATAGCAACGCGAAGCCTCCGTAGCGCAGAGGGAGAGCTTCCCCCGCGCTCCGGAGGCTTCACGTTGCTTTCGCTGAAGCCCCCGGAGCGCAGTGGGAACTCCCGCTGCGCTCCGGGGGCTTCAGGCAGCTATCCGCAAGCCTTCGGAGCGCAGCAGGAGTTCCCGCTGCACTCCGAAGGCTTGCGGATAGCTGCCTGAAGCCTGGAGAGCGAGAGGGGTCGGTGCACACCGATCCCTCTTGCTCTCCAGGCTTCGCTTCACTGGAGAGGCACTGCACAGTTTCCCCTCTCTGCGCAGCGCCTCTTCAGCCAAGCGGGAGGAGAAATGGAAGGGGCTCCGTTTCTCCTGCCGCTTTGCTGAAGGGGTGCTGAGCAGAGAGGGGGAGAATTCCCCCCCCCCCCGTTCTTCCCCTCCTATGGTCCGGTGCGTCCTATAGAGCGAAAAATACGGTAATTATGAAGCCCGGGAATTCTGTTTCTTTAATAAGTTTGTAAGTAGCTAGCTTCCCAATACAGAAAAGAAGAGAACACAATGCTTTTCATTTTCAGGTGCTGGCTGGTACAATGTGTGCTTCTCCCACATGCATGCTGACAAATGCCTCAACTGCACAGAAGTAAAAATAAAAATCACTTGTATCTCAGCATGCATAAGACAGAGGTCTCTCTAAGGGAGAAGAGCCCCAGTCAGACAAATCATGCACACCTTGCAGCCAAAGTCAGGTTCTGCAACAGTAAACTGTAACCTTTCTGTAGCCTTATTAGACTTTACCAACTGGTGGGGTCTGCGTTGCTCCCGGGAGGGAGAAAGGAAGTCAAATGACACCGAGGTTGATTCAGAGAAAGAGTTTATTCTGCTCTCCGGATAGCAGAAGGCACTTGCATGGTCAGTTCACAGCAAGTCCAAAGAAATGAGAAATTTCATGCAGTATATATATCCTCCAGGCACCCTCTCCCCCCTTCCCCAGGAATCCAGCCACGTCAGCTTATACACGCAGGTTGACATCACAGATGTTCCTGCTCCGGTACTCTTAACCATAAAAGGATTTTCCTCTTCCTTGGGGCAGGAGGTCACCAACTCCTGGCGCCGTTCCCAGGTCTCTTGTCAGACTTGACAAGGTCTGTGCGTCTTTGTGGTCTTTGTGGTCAGGATGTAGGATAAGATCCAGATTCGTCATCCCTGCTCTACTGGAACTGGCAAGGCCACTCATTGCTGTCACGGACTGATAAGGGAGAGAGCTTTGAGGACTTGTTTATACAGCTGGGTTTTGGCTCAAGAGCTCATGTTAGAGCATAATAGAAATGCTCCCTTGGAGGAGGAAAAATGGGGATTTGGGGTCAGTTTCAAACTGACTGCACAGAAACCCATTCCTTCATTCCCTCCTCTTCTTTTGGACAGCCTTCCGGCTCGTCCCAAAGCGCTGGCCGGTATTCTCGTGTCAGTGCTATAACCTGGGGCCGAATCATTTGTGACATCATTTTACGCATCATATTTTGCAGGCATTGCATTAAGCAGGGTATGTAGGAGCAGGATGTGTGCATGTATGTGCTTAATTAAAAAAACCCCAAACCACTGTGTTCCTTGTGTCACACTTTGTGGTTTCACACTGAATGTATTGATTCAAACAAAACCCAAGGGAGAGCCACACCCTAGTAATGTAATCTTGAAAGGCCTAGAGGCCACCATTATTTGCCACAAGCCATTTGGTAATCTTTAAGGAGTCAGCATTTCTGTTAAGCATTGTTGGCAGGGAAATCCCGAAGGCCTTTAGGGAGGTATTCTGATATGCAACGGCCGCAACTCGGACTTTGGTGGCAAAGGGGTGGAAGGAACAAGAAGCCCCGGCAATAACGGACTGGCATGACAAGCTACAAGAATTTGCTGAAACGGCGCAGTTAACAAATACCCTGAGAGGCAATTCAAAACAAAAATTTATGGAAAAGTGGGATAGATATAAAACATATGTTCAAAAATACAGTAAAGGTTCACTATCTATGCTAGCATTTGATTGACGTTGGAGTGAGACTGAGTTGAGAAATAAGACTAAGAGCACATATTGATATAGGAATGTATTAGATAACATGTAAAGAAATATACAATAATAAGAGTACATTCATTTGTAAAAAAGGAATATACAACGGGAAAGACTAGACTTCCTGTCTAGTGTGTTGGTATGTATATGATTTTTTGGGGGAAATGTTTTTGGTTTTTTTCTTTCTTTTTTTGTTTTGTTTCATTTTCTTTCTAGGTATATAAAATTTGTATATAATTTTTGTATACATGTTGGAAATTATAGTAAGTCCTGTAATGTAATATGACAATGTTTACGGATGTAATATAAGAATGTTAATAAATAAATAAAATGCAAGGTAATCTTTAAGGAGTCAAAGGACTCTGTGATGTTTTGAACCCAAAGCTGCTCTCGAGGGAAGGACCCAAAATACAAGGAAGAAGATAAACACCAGGAAGAGCTTTCTGACAGTAAGAGCTGTTTGACAGGGGAACGAAGGTGAGGGGCTCTCCTTCTTTGGAGGTTGTTAAACAAGAGGTCATGGATTCTTTAGCTGTTATTCCTGCTTTGCAGGGCCTTGGGACTCTTTGGGTCCCTTCCAACACTAGGATTCTATGAAAATATTCATTTATTCTTTGAAGCCTGAGTTGAGGGAGGTGGAGGTCGCAGAGGTGTTGGCAGGATCGTGATGACACTTTTGCCTCAGGCAGCGAAACAGGATGCACCAACCCTGGTCCACCCTCCCAGATTAAGGACTTGTCTTGGGAATGATAGAGCTTTAGGTATGACAGATCTATAGCTTCTCCCAGTCCACCCTGATCTAAGAGCAGTAGACTCGTAATCTGGTGAACTGGGTTTGATTCCCCACTCCTCCACATGCAGCTGCTGGGTGACCTTGGGCCAGTCACACTTCTCTGAAGTCTCTCAGCCCCACTCACCTCACAGAGTGTTTGTTGTGGGGGAGAAAGGGAAAGGAGAATGTGAGCCACTTTGAGACTCCTTCGGGTAGTGATAAAGTGGGATATCAAATCCAAACTCCTCCTCCTCCTCCTTATCCCTGGAAAACTGAGGACAGTTCAGTAATGGTGGCAGAACTTATCACCACCACACTGGGGGACCTACTGACTAGGGAAAGGGAGGTCTGCCCTAGCTAATTATCTTCCAGACACCTTCCTGGAAGCTTAGGGGTTCTCCCTTAAAATGGGTTACAGTCTGAGTATATTCATTGATGGTGTTTGTACATGCAAGTATTGAGCACATCTTGAGAATCTTAGAACATAAACAAAAAAAAGTAAGAGCCTCAATAATCAACACTCAGACCAATCATTCCTTGTTTGCAAAAATCATCCTTACTATATTACCTTTTATATATATATATATATATATATATATATATATATATATGGTAATATAGTAAGGATGATTTTAGGTAATATAGTAAGGTAATATTGCCTTAGTAATATTACTATAGTAAGTAATATTAGGTAATATAGTAAGGATATATATATATATATATATATATATATATAACATAAAGATCTGGCCACTGTTAACCACATTTAGGAAGAGATTGAAGGCGTGCTTTTATTCTGTCACTGAAATCGTTGGGATGATGTAAAAGTGCTCAGTTGATTGGACTTAACCTAAAGATATTGTTTCTTGAAAACTCATGCGACAGGAGACAGGAACGTTGAAAAAAATGTTAACATCAATCTATGATGGTTTAATATGCCATTGCAATATTAATATTAAAATTAGAATACAAAACCAGAGAGAAAAACTATGGAAGTTTTGAATGTAGCATGGCATGAAAATCTTCTGTTCCAGAATATAACCATGCCAGCTAACGCTAAATGAATTTCTGGACACTTTTGGAGAATTAGTATTATGTAGCTGTCTTTTTTACCTTAGGCAATCAAGCAGTGATGGAGACAGGAGAACCAATATCAGCATAACCATATTTCCTAGTTGGCAAAGTTACTTGGCTGATAAGATCAGAGAAAGACTTGCAAACATTTTTAGCTGTTAAGAGCAATCCTTCCTTAAGAACAGAGAGCTGACCTGGAAAAGAGAAGAGAGCGCAGAAATAATATGTGGCTCCAATGCACATTTTAACAAACAAAACAAATCCTTGCCTTCTCATGCAGAGCAAGGAATTTTCAGTTCCCATGTAAGACTGAGATTTCATAATTATTGTACTGGTTATAAATTTCATTTATGAATACAGTGGCTTCCTGTGCAGTACTGTGAAGCAATCACACACTATAGAATAAAAACATATTCAAACAACTGCATATATAAAATCAATTAGAAACCGTGATTTAGTGCCAACGAGCAAACGGATCTCAGTGTCTGGGCTGAACGATGGGGGTGAAGATATTGGTGTTTTGCAACTTTGACCTGTTGCAGGACCTTAGCCAGACCTTAGCAGAGCAAACGCAGAGTTCCAGAAAGCAATCAGTTGCAGGCAGGATGGATGAAGCAGCAACAAGACGCTGCTACTAGTAATTTGGTTACTTATAAAGGTAAAGGGAGCCCTGACCATTAGGTCCAGTCGTGACCGACTCTGGGGTTGCGGTGCTCATCTCGCTTTATTGGCCGAGGGAGCCGGCGCACAGCTTCCGGGTCATGTGGCCAGCATGACGAAGCCGCTTCTGGCGAACCAGAGCAGCGCACGGAAACAGCATTTACCTTCCTGCCGGAGTGGTACCTATTTATCTACTTGCACTGTGTGCTTTCGAACTGCTCGGTTGGCAGGAGCAGGGACCGAGCAATGGGAGCTCACCCCGTCGCAGGGATTCGAACCACCAACCTTCTGATCGGCAAGCCCTAGGCTCTGTGGTTTAGACCACAGCGCCACCCACTTTCCTGTTTACATAGATAAGCCAATATAATTACTCAGAGGAAGTAATGGAAGTGTGAGCATATACCCAAAAGAATGCGCTAATTGCTATACCTGATCTTGATTCATTCTGATTAACATAAGGGTCACTGAGACTGCAGAACGTTACTCTAAACTCATTAGTACACTGGTGCACTGCATAACAGCAAAGAGCAGTCTTGGCAAGTTTGAGTATTTAAAAGAAAGATATCCTCTTTTGGCCCTCATTTATAAAATGTCAATATAAGAGGTGCAGACAGAACTGCTGCATCTCTAAAGTGATACAAGAGGGCTACTTAATAACACACTTGATCAGGAAAGCACATTCAAATATATGATAATGAGCCTATAAAATCCGCAGGTGCCGCAAATCACACTCTTGAAAAAGGGACTTAGGACCCCCCCGTGTCGTACTCTCTGGATGCCTTCTAAAAAATAATTTTGCCACCAGGGAGATGAATGAAATTTGCATCTTTTAAATTGAATGAGGGGCACAAGTGAATGGGAACCTCTTGGGTACGAAAGAGTCCACAGCGCTCCTGAAGCTTATCTAAAAGCTGAAAAATAATGACATCAAAAGACTTAATCTTGTTCCTGGAAAACAGGCATGAATGAGATTCAGTAAGTAGGTGCTTCAAAAGCTAAAACAACAGGGCACAAGTTGAAAAGCTGACATATTCGCTAGCAACATTCAAGAATGCAAATGTGGGCATCATTTGAAAGTAGGGCCGTACCATTCAGATCATGGACACCCACCAAGTTACAGACTGAGCAGACAGGCCCACCAGGAAGTTCTCCTACAGAAGCCGCCTTGGAATGGATGGAAGCTGTGCACAAGCTCTTGCCATTAAACGGGGTTTCCATGGGAGAAGTGGATTGTGACGACTGGAAAATGGGTTTGGCAACAATTCCCAAGTCAATATACAATGATGGATGACCAAATGGGCTCCTCTTCAATACCTTTCTAATCCACTTTTTTAGAGCATCCTAACTTAGGGATGCAGGTGGCGCTGTGGGTTAAACCACAGAGCCTAGGGCTTGCCGATCAGAAGGTTGGCAGTTCGAATCCCCGTGACGGGGTGAGCTCCCGTTGCCTGGTCCCTGCTCCTGCCAACCTAGCAGTTCGAAAGCATGCCAGTGCAAGTAGATAAATAGGTACCGCTCTGGCGGGAAGGTAAACGACATTTCCGTGCACTGCTCTGGTTCGCCAGAAGCGGCTTAGTCATGCTGGCCACATGACCTGGAAGCTGTACACCGGCTCCCTCGGCCAATAAAGTGAGATGAGCGCCGCAACCCCAGAGTCTGCCACGACTGGACCTAATGGTCAGGGGTCCCTTTACCTTTACCTTTAACCTAGGCAGAAGACATTTCCCACACCCAACCGCTGTACCTGCTGCACTGACCACAACAGCAAAATCTGTTCAAGCAGTTCTGCTCTGTTTTGGCTAATAGAGATTACTAATACCCGTGGCACCTAGAGAATGGTCTGAGGTAGGAATGGGAAGATCAGCTTATTTCTAGTCTGTGTCAGTTTCCCCATATATGCCATTTCTGCACTGATCTGTGATTTTTTTTACAAAAAAAACCTGCGGGAATATTTATATGTTTCTCACAAAATACCATTTTCTCTCTAAGTTCATACTTCTGAACATATTTCATCCTAAATATATATTTTAAAATGCATCTTGGTACATTTTTGTGCCCTGAACTATGTTGCCAACCTGGTCCCCTCCAGCTGGGGCTGATGGGAATTGCAGTCCAAAATTCTTGGATGGCATCAGATTGGTGGAGGCTGGCAGTATTATGGCATGAACTTCTATAGGCGATGTTGGTTTCTTCAGCACAGCTCCCTATGACATTTGAACATCTCTGCTGCATAATGACTTAGATATGATATATTTTGTGCAGTCACAGATCCCTAACCAACAGGTCCACAGTCTGGTTAGGTAGAATGCCTGGATTTAGGACGCATGTTCTAGGCTGGATTCAAACTCTACTACATGGGCTAAATCCCAATTACTTCAGATGATCCACAATGGATTGGATTAGTAACGTACCCATTTATAGCAATGGAAAGTATCACCCACTAGACTAGATTTATATCAGCCGGCAGCACAAATATGTTGGTGTCCAGGGGTGGTTTATTTATTAAGAAACAGACGCTGAAGCTGACAGCTATTCTCCGTGACTTGGAGATTGTTCCTCCTGCTCATTCCACAAGGGGCCTCACCGTGATAAGCCAGGAGAAGGCAGAGATCTTCTCCTTCATAACAACTGCGTAACTGTGGCATGGAAAATAGAATGCGGCAAAAATAGAATGCCCGTGTTCCATTCCCTGGGTGGGACGCAAGAGACATCCAGACTACCGTGGGACTTCCCTTCCTTTGGTTGGAGGATGCATGGCGGCTAACAGATTGAGGTTGAATCCTGACAAGACAGAAGTACTGTTTTGGGGGGACAGAGGGCAGGTGGGTGTGGGGGATTCCCTGGTCCTGAATGGGGTAACTGTGCCCCTGAAGGACCAGGTGCGCGGCCTGGGAGTCATTTTGGACTCACAGCTGTCCATGGAGGCACAGGTTAATTCTGTGTCCAGGGCAGCTGTCTACCAGCTCCACCTGGTATGCAGGCTAAGACCCTACCTGCCCGTGGACTGTCTCGCCAGAATGGTGCATGCCCTAGTTATCTCCCACTTGGACTACTGCAACGCGCTCTACGTGAGGCTACCTTTGAAGGTGACCTGGAAACTGCAATTAATCCAGAATGGGACATCTAGACTGGTGACTGGGAGTGGCCACCGAGACCACATAACACCGGTCCTGAAAGACTTACACAGGCTCCCAGTACGTTTCCGAGCACAATTTGAAGTGTTGGTGCTGAGCTTTAAAGCCCTAAATGGCCTCGGCCCACTATACCTGAAGGAGCGTCTCCACCCCCATCGTTCAGCCCGGACACTGAGATCCAGCGCCGAGGGCCTTCTGGCGGTTTCCTCACTGCGAGAAGTGAAGCTACAGGGAACCAGGCAGAGGGCCTTCTCGGTAGTGCTGTGGAACGCCCTCCCACCAGGTATCAAGGAAATAAACAACTATCTGACTTTTAGAAGACATCCGAAGGCAGCCCTGTTTAGGGAAGTTTTTAATTTCTGATGTTTTATCGCTTTTTTATTATTAATATTCTGTTGAGTGGCGTGGGAAACCCAGCCAGATGGGTGGGGTATAAATAATAGAATAATAATAATAATAATAATTTAAATCAAATCAAGCCCTTTGATGATCCAGGCAGCATTGAGAATTCTTACCTTGCCATGCTTGGGGAGACAAGGCGTCCTTCAACTTCATCATTAACTGTTGCAGTTCCTCCTCCTCCATCTGCATCTCATTGTGAAGAGCTTCTGTTGCCGTGGAATAGTTAGGGTTTCTGCTCCTACTCCTGTTACTGAGACGGTCCCTGTTTGCTTCAGAGCAGTCTGTTAGTGGAACAGTTCTCTCTTGGGGGCTTTCATGATGAGCAGCCTCAGGGGGAGCATTTGGGAAGAATTGGGCTCTCAGCATATTCTCTGGCGATCCTCCTGCATTTCTGGCAAGAAGACCACCCTGTGGTTCCAAAAGCCACTTCCTTTTAATCCAAGAGGAGAGGAGCTCTGGAGACTTGTATTTTGAATATTCCGCATGGTTGGTCTTTAACGAAGGGCAACCAGATCCAGTCTGGCGATTTCTTTCCTTCAAGGGCTCCTTGCTCCATATGGCGATGTTCTACCAGTTTGCAAAGGGAATATGAGATGCGACTTAAAACGTTCATGTATGTGCAGAGAGAGAGGAAATCGACATTCGGAAAAAGCTATAGAGAAGGGTTGCACTGAATGGGTGGTTTTGATATGCAATAAGGAATCTGGAAATTCCCTTGGATAGGTAGAACTGAACTGAAGGGTTCAGCCAGCCTGCTTATATAGAGCTCCAGTACAACGTAACTGTAACAACTTTCTGTAACTATCCAATCACTGAATGTCACTTTCAATCCCTTATTTGCATATGTGGACCTGAACTATCTACAGTATCCCCCTGCTGGCCCAGGGTGAGAGCTTCAGTACATAACACCACACCTCCTCTCTCTACGCCACACCCTTTCTCTGCAGGCCACACCGCCTCCTCAGCCCCACTCTCTCCTCATACCACACCTCCTTTCTCTAGGCCACACCTTTTCTCTACAGGCAACACCTCCTTTCTACAGGCCACACCTTTTCTCTACAGGCCACACCTCCTCTCTCTACACCACACCCTTTCTCTGCAGCCTTCAAACACTCTCTAGATGTTGCTGGACTGCAAATCCCATCGTCATTGACCATTGGGCCCTGCTGGCTGCAGCTGATGGGAGTTGTAGCCCAAAACATCTGGGAGGGCACCAGATTAGGGACCGCTGGGGTAAAGAATGGCTGTTACGTAACGCTCTTTGAAATTTTCTGAAGCTCAAGAAACACTGGCTGTCCCTCTTCATAATAAAAAGGACCAAAAGACTAGAGGTCCTGTCGTCAAGCACTGGCAATGTTAGGAGACTGGTAAGCCAGCAAGCAAAAGGAACAAAATGAGTAGAGCAGTTGCACATTTAGAATTGTGAATAATTACTGCATAAAAACGAAACACAACTTCTGAGTAAAAATGGTGGAATGATGAATATAAAGCACAAGTTGATTGGATCTTAAAGGCCCAAGCAAGCTACTTTATTCAGAATCCTATTCTGATAGGTGTGATCCTGTGACATCACCTCCAAGTTCAGGGTCACCTTCCACTTGATCGATTCCTTTTTACTGCCACAGCTGCCCAATGACTGACCCTGACAGTCCAACATGAATAAGCTTGTTGGAATGGCAACTGTGACTCGTCAACCTTCCCACTGACCCCCTGAGCGATGCTGAGATTTTGTCCAATACAGTGGTGCCTCGCAAGACGAAATTAATCCATTCCGTGAGGCTCTTCGTATAGTGGTTTTTTCGTCTTGCAAAGCAAGCCCATTGACAGCTTAGCGGATTAGCGCTATTAGCGGTTTAGCAGCTTTTAGCGATCAGCTGTTAAGCGGCTTATCAGCGGATCAGCTGATAAGCAGCTTAACGGCTTAGGAAAAGGAGGGGGAAAGGGGAAAAAACCGCAGGAACTCGCAAGACATTTTCGCCTTGCAAAGCAAGCCCATAGGGAAATTCGTTTTGCGAAGCGCCTCCAAAATGGAAAACCCTTTCATCTAGCGGGTTTTCCGTCTTGCGAGGCGTTCGTCCTGCGGGGCACCACTGTATTCCTGGACTTTAGCTTTTCACCTGTGAAATAAAGGCATCTGAGTTGAGCTTGTTTCACTACTGAACATCATCATCATCATCATAATGCGGGGAGGGGGACGACGACACTCAGACATAAATAACATCTTACGATTACTCGAAGGTCATGCTAGCTCAGGGGAGATTTTGATTCTTTTTCTTTTGGACAGTTAATCTCAATGGCACAGCATTGCCTTTGAATGGCAATGGCACTAACAGCCTTTGAAATTTGCTTTGGTTGGAAAATCATGGCAGACATGAACATATGCATTACTGCTTGAGAAAACAGGTCCATACACATTACACAACTTTTTTTTTCTTCCTGAGTCAAAGAAAAGGTTGATTAGCACGTTTCTTGCTGCTTCGCCTCAACTTCAGAGTTGAAAACTCCAGTTATGTATTATACACCATCGTCTCTCCACGTTTCAGAGTCATTTAATCAGTTATCACAATCTGAGCCTCTATAAACAACTTCCACTATGTTCACAATAGCTGGAGAAGGTAACAGCCCAAGGGGTAACTGGCTTGGAAATGATTCTCAAAGTATTTAATGGAGGAAATCATATTGTAGATTTTAAAGCTGCATGATGCCCAGAATGGGTGATTCACGCAACCAAATTGTTAGGGTCATCCTGCCAAAAAGAAATTGCGCCTATCCAATTGGAAATAATATTATAACTAAGGACATCATTTAAAAAGCTGGAAAATGAAAGCAAGAGATCTGAAATCCTCCCAAAGGAATGTATTATGCAAATCTGGCAATAGGTGTATATTAAATTTATTTATTTCATAAATAGGTGAGAAATATGCAAAAGCCGAGGGACAAAATGTGGAAAATAATGGAGGCAGGCTTGTAAAGTCCTTGAAGATAAGGCACTCCAACTAACCTGCTTTGGTTCTTTATCCCGCGACTGCAAGGATTTGACCAAATCATGCATGGAGCCCAAATGAGGAACAAGGCAAAATTCCTGATGTGATTGTTTTCCAACTGTGTGGCTCTTAATTATGCTCATTATGGACTGAGCAGCATCTAGCCATTTCGGCCTAGTCCTCACTGAAGTGCCTGGGCCATGTCACTTCAGACTGCAGAAGGAGACTCTCCCCATGATGGGATGTTGCTCCATAAGCTCGCTAGATGCATGTTAGGGATGAAGCTAGTTTTAAATCTTTCTCTCCGGCATCTTGGATTCTGTGTTGGAGGGATTTATTGGTCATGACGGGGTGGCGATGAGTCATGTGAGGCCATGTCTGCAATTTCAAGTGATAAACAGCAGGCCCACCAGGCAAGGGGAAACCAGGTCTTAGTCACCCCTTGCGGACCCAGAAGGCTCCACTTGTGAGAAGAAAGGAGATACTTCAAGCAATTAAGGGTGAATTGTCCCTAAGCAAAGAGCTGTTACCTTAATTTCCTCTCTCATTTCCTGAAGCTGCAGCCTGAGGTTATCCTGGCTTCCTAATAGCTCACGGATCTTTGCTTGTAGTGCACGGTTTCTGTCTTCCTGAGCTGAGTGAAGAAGCTGTATTTTGCCCTTGCATTTGTTCAGTTGCTTCTTCAAGTACCTGCCGGAAAACACAATGTTTCAAAAAAACCAACAACCACCCAAAAATAATTAAATAAAGCAACAAGGAGCGCTTTCATACACTGTACATTGGCTTGGGTTTCGTGAAGGCAGATCAGGAAACACTGGGAGTCCGATGACTTAAGAATAGTGTACCATATATACCAAAGACTTGTGTCTTTCTTACTGGTTGTTGTTGCCTTTCAAGCTATCTTACCTCCAAAACTGTACTGCTCAGGTGTGCTTTCTGTGAGGTTATTCCAGAAAATAGCTTTCAGCTGATATGGAACATGGGTTCTACTTCTCAACAGGGAACAGACTGCCAAGCAAACATCCCACCAGTGGACCTTTTTCTGTGCTGCCTCTCCTGTTATATTTTATCGAAATCTATGTCGCTGGTTTTTACCTATTAACAGCTTGGGCCATACATAACTTAGAGCAGGTGTGAGGAATTGGTCTTCGATGGTGGGCTGGATCCAGATCTGGCTCATTCTCCGTGAGGCATGTAAGACTGGCAGCTGAGGCTGCCACCTGGCATTATTTTATTCCAGATGGTTCAACTTCAAATGAAGAATCAAGACTGCACTCAGGTTTAAGCTGAGGCTGCGAAGGGAGAATCTAGGTGACTGCAGTTTGGATTCAACCCATTGCTGCAAAGATTCCTGCTCAAAATTTGGCTTGCTTTTGGAATTGAATTTCTGCTCAGTGCCCCACTTTCAGCAGGGATCAGCGCAGTAGTGTTGATGTTGTACTACCTGTGTTTGGCCTGTGGTGGCAGCAGAGTTATTTGGCTGCAATGTGACCCTTTCCCCAGTGGTGGCAGTATAGGATTATAATCCCCATTATGTTTGCATTGATGGCACCTGACCATTGAAAAATGAGCAGTTCGATAACGTCTGCTCTTCCTGATGCCTGACTGTGAGGCAGAATCTTTGAGGATGCTTCCCTCATCAACAGGTTGAATTGTATGACAACATCAGAGCTTGGGACTTTTGTAGGCTCTTTGTCCTCCTAAGACAGCTGGGTGGTAGAAGAAGAGGAGTTTGGATTTGATAGCCTGCTTTATCACTACCCGAAGGAGTCTCAAAGCGGCTAACCATCTCCTTTCCCTTCCTCCCCCACAACAAACTCTGTGACGTGAGTGGGGCTGAGAGACTTCAGAGAAGTGTGACTAGCCCAAGGTCACTCAGCAGCTGCATGTGGAGGAGCGGAGACGCGAACCTGGTTCCCCAGATTACGAGTCCACTGCTCTTAACCACTACACCACACTGGCTCTCCAGTGAATGCTTGTCCAATTGCCTTGATTTCTTTGGTCGAATTTTCTTTAGTTTATTTAGGCTGGGTCCTTTTAGCTGCTACTGCTACTCCTGCTTGGTTGCCTGGGCAACCTTCCCGCACCACCATGGGTACCTGGACTGGTTGGATGCAGAGGAATGGTGGGAGGAACTCTGCAGTGGAGAGTTCCCTAATGAAGCTAATGTTAGGATATAGTTCCATTCCACCTTAAAAGGGTACAGGCATGATGTCTGTATATCACATGCCTGTCTGCTGGGAACTTCTGTTGTATGTTGCTTTTGCTATACTGGCTGTTTTGCTGGACACGAAGGCAAGCAGACATGTTTTCCTTTGTTCCTGAACTACGCTGAATAAATGCTGTAAATATGCTTGAACATATTTCTCTGTCCGCCTCTTCTGCTGTGGGGTGATTTACACACTCTGCTGACAGAGCGTGCACGGGTCTCTAAACGTATCTGAGGCTCGTGTCGCTGACTGGCCGATGCTGTTCTACGGAAGACCAGTGATCGTCCGGAGCCAGCTGAGGGCCTGCCTGATGCCCCCATCTCCCAGGCAGTATCCCAACAGCCAACCCTAGCAAGAGTTGCATTGGATACCAAATCTAAAAGACGCTGCATGCAACCCCATTGACCAAGGAACAATCAGAAGAGTACTTTAAAGTTCTCAATCACAGCCTTGGTTAGACCAGGCCCACATCTGGTGTGACATCAGTTAGGACCCCAGGGGTGCCGACTTTGGCATGCAGGATGGAGGTTCTCTATCCCTGCCTTAGATAATGTCTCCTCCCCCACTTCCTCAGTCTTTAACATGAATTGAGCATGCAAAGAGGCAGTCTTGATGGCTGTGGAAATATTTTCCCTTGGAAACCCAACAACACACATGGAACCTTTCTTTTTTAAAATAAAAAAGTGCTATAACTTAGGGTTGCACCAAATGTTCCGTTTCTTTAGCTGAAAGTTATGCATTGGCAGAAGGTGGGTTGTGAATGAAATATTTCTCTGGGCTGCTTTGTTGCCTATTTTCCTTCTTAACTGCTGCTTCTGCTCTTGGTTGCAATCCCAGCAATCACCTTGGTCAGGGATTTTGCCATCACACAGCCAGATCGGATCAGCTACAGCGTCAGCATTTCATCCCAGTGATTCCCCAACAGCCTATTCCAACTTCTGGCACAGAACTGAACAAATGTTAGGAAGGAAGCCTGAGGAGCCCTGCTTTGCATTGCTATGTTGTGGGTTTGGTGACCAAGACAGCAAAAACTGGAGAGTGCCCAGTGCCTTTGCCCTGTCCCAACCTTGGGGCGGCTGCACAGAGCATATGCATGTAGGATTTCCTTCGCTAGTCGCTAGCTACCAAGGCAGGATGGATGTGACAGTCACTTGCCCCTGGCTTTCTTTGCTGCCAAGGGACTTTTGTGTTGTTTTCTCTGGTGTCGCAACTTGCCGCTGCCCTTTGTGATTGCAATCAAGGTGCCACCCCCACACCTGAACGGAAGCGCGAGAGATTATCTGCCTACTCTCTATTCGAGATGGACCACCAGACATACCTATCACCCACTTCTCTGACCTAGCGGCCGAACCTGATTGATGATAAGTGCTGCCCCCCTTCAAGCCGGCACAGCCACTTTGCTGCACTTGTTGCTGAGACAGGGATGCAGAGACAAACACTCCTGAACGATGAGGAAGTAAACCACTGATTGAGAGTGCCCCATTCCTCCCTCCCCGGCTACGCTCTCATTTGGCTGCATGGCTCCCCCATGCTTTACAGTCCAAAGCTCAAGGATCTTAATCAAGGCTACAGACGTCGGCATACCCACCTCCTCTCGCTGTGAAGGGCCTTGATGGAGTCCTGTGTTTTAGCCAATTCCGCCTTAAGAGAAGCAAGTGTCTGTGGGAAGATGAAGGGGGGGGGGGAGTTCATAGCAGATGCACAAAAGAGGCAAAAAGTCATGTTTTGCTGGGCAGCTGGGCAAAAACTGCTGCCTTTAGCTGTCCTAGCTATGTACTTCTGGTTAGAACGGAGAAAACAGAACGAGGTGTGGGGAAATCAGTCTAACACAGGCATAGGCAAACTCAGTCCTCCAGATGCTTTGGAACTATAACTCCCATCATCCCTGACCACTGGTCCTGTTAGCTAGGGATGATGGGAGTTGTAGTGCCAAAATATCTGGAGGGCCGAGTTTGCCTATGCCTGGTCTAACACTAGTAGGCTGCTTCTTCTGTCCACGGCCAGCAATGGCTTTTTAGGAGGTTCTGCCACATGCTATGCCAGAAGGTTGATTGCCCTTATATAGGAATACAAACACACACACACACACACACACACACACACACACACACTTCTTGTGGCATCATAAAATCCAACATAAG
This sequence comes from Podarcis gaigeae, assembly GCF_964106915.1. Taxonomy (NCBI): domain Eukaryota; kingdom Metazoa; phylum Chordata; class Lepidosauria; order Squamata; family Lacertidae; genus Podarcis; species Podarcis gaigeae. The sequence continues at coordinate 130,799,252 of NC_139678.1, forward strand.
CTTTTGTGGAAATTCCACTTTGTCAGTTTGCATGAAGTGTTCATCTCAGGGAGCAGGAATGTATATGCATGAGTGTAGCTGTGGAGGCGGGGGACAGCACACTGAAAATGGCAATTAAATACAAAATGCACAGCCTATTGATATTTAATTAAAGTTTAAGTGTATGCACAATAATCACAGTGGCCTTTCACAACAGCAGTCATTAGTGATACTATAAAAGCATTGCTATGTCCATTATTATCTCCTACAGGAAACCATTGAAAATAAGTATATAAAATAAGTATATAAAGGGGAGAATTTTCTGGATACCAGGTTTGGGGCAAGTGCTCTTCAGTGAGAGAACCTCAGCAGAGATTTAAAATCATAAAATATGTAGTAAGGTAAAGCATGAAAATAAAGTCTGTAAGACCTTTAAAACATGCCCTTGTAAGTTCCAAAACTTCCCTCTTTCCTTAGCATAGAAAAGAACACACATTTAATAAGTTAAAGATGGCTTACTTACAAACTATCCAAAAGTCAGGTTCATGTGCTTTTCCATACACCACTCAGGAAACACAGGCAGTAAAACTTGGCTTAGTAGTTACAGTGGTGAAAGTTCCTAAATTATTTTTACAGGAACACAAGAATGGCTTCTAAAAGCCATTGGTACAGGAACATAAGAATGGCTTCTAAAAGCCATGCAGCCTGAGCAAGCAGCTCGGACCTCTCTCTTTACATGCTGAGCTTCTCAGGTAGACTGAAGGGGAATAAAAGCCTTGATTACCTTCATTGCAAGCCTGGCAGGACAGCTTACTCTATGGCATTAACCCCTTCATGCATTAATTAGACTTAAACATGTTAGTTATATGAGGCTGGTTATCCCACAGAATCTTCATTATATTAAGAAAAATATGCTTGCGGGAATGAAATCAAATTTACCCCATTTGCAGCTTTCAAGGTGTCAGCACATGCTGAGCTGGTGTTTATTGGAGCCCCATACCTGACTGGATGTTTTCTCTTGACATAGTAGGCTATTGTTGTTTGCCACCGTCTGTCCTTGGGTTACTTTAGCATCTAAAGGACTGCTTAACTTCCGGTCCAAAGTATGCACTGAGCAGATGCACTGAGATGGCACATGCTGCCTTGAAGAAGTGGAATGACTAGAGCAGAAGCTGCAAAAATAAGGTAGAAAGGAATAAAATGTGATGCTGAACAAACTCCCTCCTCCCCTCATCCATATGGCAGCCAGAACATTTCCATATAAATAACGCTCTGGATCCAAATAACTGCGCAGTTGTTCTGCATATGCAAGAGATGTTTGGAAGTCTGATCAAAAGTGGCCCTGCCCGCCATCTTGCACAGCAAATCCTCCCATCAAATTAAGAAGAGTTTGATAATCTGTTTGATTGCGACATGGAATGGCAGGGATGGGATATCTGCCATTCCAAGAAGAAGTCAAACACTGCAGTGAACACATGCAAGATTTTGCATGCACCAAACTATCCCAGACACAGGCTACATTTGAAGCCTAGATGAAGACCAGAGCGTGGTTTATGGCAACCAGAAGGCAGCTTGAGATACTAAAATATTACAGCAACTGAAGTATTGGGAAGAAAACAAAAAGTTCAGAAGATAGTGAAACTGGAGGGCGGCAGAAGATCCATGAATTAGCAAGCACAAAAGCATCCACCATCAATAGAGGTATCCAATTCACAATAATTATTTGGAAGCAGTAAAGTAAGAGGCCCTGAGTGCTCACTGGAAGGACAGATCCTGAAGCTGAGGCTCCAATACTTTGGCCACCTCATGAGAAGAGAAGACTCCCTAGAAAAGACCCTGATGTTGGGAAAGATGGAGGGCACAAGGAGAAGGGGAAAACAGAGGATGAGATAGTTGGACAGTGTTCTCGAAGCTGCCAGCATGAGTTGACCAAACTGTGGGAGGCAGTGGAAGACAGGAGTGCCTGGCGTGCTCTGGTCCATGGGGTCACGAGGAGTTGGACACGACTAAACAACTAAACAACAAAATCATTCCCAAGACAAGTCCTTAAACTGGGAGGTGGGACCAGAGTTGGTGCAAGGAGAAGGGGAAAACAGAGGACAAGATAGTTGGACAGTGTTCTCGAAGCTGCCAGCATGAGTTTGACCAAACTGCGGGAGGCGGTGGAAGACAGGAGTGCCTGGCGTGCTCTGGTCCGTGGGGTCACGAAGAGTCGGACATGACTAAACGGCTAAACAACAACAACAAAAAGTAAGAGGCAGTTTTCAGATGCAGCCACCCAATGCTGACTCAGGGGCAGGTACTGATGATCTCTGCCTCCAGCCCTGTGATTCCTTCTTGTTGGCATCTGTCTGTCTTGGGAGACAATGCAGGAGGGCACGTTTGGGGGGGGGGAGTGCTTGAATGAGCAAGAATTGAGGGCTCCAGCCAAGGAGGTCTGGCATCTGTGTGGCATTTTGATGAAGCACATCTTATCTATGTTCTCTCCTCCTCGTTGTCCCATGCCCCAGGTTTACAGGGCAGCCGGGCAGCCTGTTGGCTTCTTCTTTTGCAATGACTCACCAAGTCAAACACATCCCACCAGCCATACAGGCCTGATGATTGCTGCCCGCCTAAGATTGCAAAAATGAGGGTTTGTCAGGAAGCTGCCAGACCAGGAGGATACGTGGCTGGCAGAACACGACACATGTTGTGCAAATATGCACACACAATGCCCATGTAGATATATAGAAGCTTATTGAAAGTGCGTAGGATTGCCTCGTACATAATCTGAAGGCATTTCAAGTGGCGTCTGCAAGGGACATTTTTTTCATATGTGGTGGGATTGCAAAATTGTTAAGAAATATTGGGAAATGATTTATAATGAAATGAAGAAGATGCTTAAAATAACTTTTGCTAAGAAACCAGAAGCTTTTCTATTAGGTATAACAGGAGTGGACATACCAGGATCACAAAAAGACTTATTTAAGTATGCAACTACAGCTGCACGAATACTGCTAGCACAGCACTTGAAAGAAGAAGGTGTCCCAGCTAAAGAAGATTGGCAAGTTAAATTAAAGGAAGACGCTGAAATGAAATGGCAAAATTGACACTGAAACTAAGAGGAAGAGATGACAATGAGTTGAAAGAAGACTGGAGGGACTTTATTGCATATATACAGAAGCAAAGTACACAGGTTAATACATTAGCAGGATTCTAGAAATATCTGTAAGGAAATATGAATGGACAATAAGTAATTTTAATGATTTTTAAAAATAAAAATGGACATGTGGTATGATGATCTAATGGGATAAGGGGTTGCTTGTGCGTAAGCTCCCAAAACGCTCCAAGTTGAGCCATTAGTTAAAACTCTCCCTAGCCGGACAGCCCTCAGTTTGTGGCTGTCTTAATCACTGGCAGAATCCGTCAGTGGGCGTTTCCTGAACTTCTTCCAACATAAGAGTTCTTTGACAGAAAGTCTCCTCCTTGCTTCCCTGCGTGACAGCTTTCTGCGCAGAGTGGGCGTTCCAAGGGCAGGTCCTGAGCTCTCACTGCTGGTCTCGCTGGAAGCGTCTCTGAGCCTTACCTCCGACGCTGTCTCCTCCTCCCCTCCTTCTTCAGCGGAAGCCCTCCCTCTTCCCCTACTGGTTCCCTCCTCAGCATCTGAGGGTTTCCCAGCATCCGAGAGCCTCTCCACCACCCTGAGCTCCGATGGCAGTTCCCTGACAGATGATAAACAATGAAACCAGGGAAGGGACTAAGGGGAAGTCAACTTTTCTTCTTTCTTTTTCAATTTCTTTCTTTTTTCTTTTTTATGTCCGATTATGAATATGTATTATTGATGCTATTGTTGATGTTATTTTTCTTTTCTTTGTTCTTTTTCTGTTTTATATTTGGAAAATTAATAAAATATTCTTAAAAAAACAACCAATACACAACTGGAGTCCACAATGGAAACAAAGAGGAACATTTTTCCATTTGTGTTGACCCCTCTGCAGATGAGGGAACAACACCCTTAGGGATTCTGGAAATGCTTCTTTTCTTAATGGCCTGCTCAGCTCATAAAGCTGAGCACAGGGAAGCAGCAAATGAAGGGAAGGCGTTTTAACATGATAAAGCAACTCATTACGAAGTTATTAGGCTGGAAGTGCAATACTGAAGTCCAGCTGAAAGCTAGCCAGAGGGGGCTTTCTTCCCACGCTCAGTGAAACTGCAGGAAAACAAATTTCGGCTGGCATTAGCAGCGGCGTAGCGTGGGTTGTCAGCACCCAGGGCAAGGCAAGTAATTTGCGCCCCTAACCCCTAACCTGCCGCCGCTGCCAGCTTCTTCTTGCTGCTGCCTGGGCTGGGGTATTTACGGTAAGGTAGCCACGGCGGCGGCGGCGGGTCCGTGTCAGGTGATCTGAGGCAAGTTGCTGCTGGCGCTGCCGCCCAAACGACACCACTTGCCCGGAGGAGGAGGGCAGAGAGGAGAGGAAAATGCAACATGGCCCAGCAGCTGCAGCAGCGGCGGTGGCGGCGGGACTGTGAGGAGGGGCTGCCTGGCGCGCCCTCCGCGGCCCTGACGTGCGGGGACCGTGGCGAGCGCTGAGAGCCGCTGCCTGCCGGACGCCTTCAGCCCAGATGCGCGCACAGCTCGTCGGTTCCGCGAGACATGGGGCTCTGCTACAGCCTGCGCCCGAGGCTCTTCGGCGACTCCGGAGTCGGCGAGCGCACCCCCCCCCAGATGTTGCACCCGGTGTGGCCGGCCCCCCCGCACCCCCCACGCTACGCCACTGGGCATTAGGCCAGGGTGGCAGCACTATTGAGAACGTGCTGCCAAGGGCCAGAGAGAGGCAGCCTAAGAGGTACAAACACACAGCATCGAATGATGCACTCACTGTGCATGGCTGTCAGCAGAGTAGCCTGCATTCCCCATCACCATCAAGGCCTTCCTTCTCAGAGCTTCCTTCCTCTCGCAGCGCCCTTGTAGCAAGTTGTTTCGGATGATGCGGAAAAACAACTTTGTTCTCTCCTTTGTGGACACCTGTCCGGGTGGCAGGGCAATGGAGAAAGAAGATGGAGGTCTTTAAGCAGAGGCTTGACAACCATATGTCAGGAGTGCTCTGATGGTGTTTCCTGCTTGGCAGGGGGTTGGACTCGATGGCCCTTGTGGTCTCTTCCAACTCTATGATTCTAGGATTCTATGAAAAGGACAGCTAAGAATGTTAAGAATTGGCCCAGGTAAGATAAATGAGGGGCGATATGGGTTGGGGGGGAGAAAGCTCCTTGGTTGATTTAGAAATGGGGAGGGGGATATGTGTAATAGATGAAGAAGGGCTGCAGGAAAGGCGAGGAAGTAAGATTAAAGTGGGGTTCTTGGAGGGAACTGGGGGAAAGTAAAGATTTGTTTATGTAAATACAATAACCAGCTGAGGGCCTTCTGGCGGTTCCCTCACTGTGAGAAGTGAGGTTACAGGGAACCAGGCAGAGGGCCTTTTCGGTAGTGGCACCTGCCCTGTGAAACGCCCTCCCAAGAGATGTCAAGGAAATAAACAACTATCTGACTTTTAGAAGACATCTGAATGCAGCCCTGTTTAAGGAAGTTTTTAAATGTTTGATTGTGTTTTTAATATTCCGTTGGGAGTCGCCCAGAGCAGCTGGGGTATAAATAAATTATTATTATTATTATTATTATTATTATTAGCATTAGCATTACAGTGGTACCTTGGGTTAAGTACTTTATTCGTTCCAGAGGTCCGTTCTTAACCCGAAACTGTCCTTAACCTGAGGTACCACTTTAGCTAATGGGGCCTCCTGCTGCCGCTGCGCCACTGGAGGTACTATTTCTGGGTTAGCAGAGACTGTAACCTGAAGCGTATGTAACCTGAGGTACCACTGTATTACAAAAACTAAAAACCACAAAATTATAAACACAGCCCCAAACAGCAGTATTAACACTACACCAGAAAAGCTTTCATTCAGAAAGAAAACCACATTTGCCTGGTGCCAAAAGGACGATTCACCAGGTGTCAAGAGAATCTCTGTGAGGAGAGGACTCCCCAAATGGGGTGCCACCACTGAAAAGGCCCTCTCTTTCTGCTAGGCACCCACTTTGCTTTAGATCAGGGGTGGGGAAACCTCCAGCCCTGGAACCCCTGTTCAGAGATCGGGGTGGCGTGCAACAATATATTGTGGCTAAAATATCATCCTTTCATTTCCTAGGAAATAACTCTTTCTTAACACAAATCAATCTGATGCATGCCAGAATGCAAAACTTAGCACCAACCACCCAGTTAACTCAGCATTCAGTAGGCTAGTAGACTAAGCAATAGAAGTGAATGGGTCCATGACTAACCGGCACACAGTGCTCCATCACAGGGTGAGATTTCTTGTGAGGTTTGCAGAGTTGTCCGGTAAAGAAGCAGACTTGGCAAATGTCAAAGTTCAGGCACTTCAGGCAACGATACCTGGACAGACAAGAAATGAAAACCTAGTAAAGACCCATAGGGATGGGGAGAGAAATGCAATTCAGTTTGCATTTACAGGAAATTTATTAAATTTGCACTGACTGTCCAAATCAATATGAGAACCAGAATGCAGCCACCCTTCCAAATTCACACTTATCTGAATTTGTGGTGCAGTTTCCCAGCCAATGTTTACAAAAATGCACATATTACTGGGGGGCAGGATGTGCATCAAAATGAAGATACTAGTGAAATTAATATTCAGGAATGTATTACACCAAGAGAAACTGCTTGGGGGATGTGTGCACATTTGTTAACACTATATACAGAAATATGTTTGTTAGGAAAAATCTACACTAAAATGTTCAATAGTTTTCAGGAGGGATTAAAAAAAATCTGCAAATTGCTGCAGAAATGTGGGGAATTGAATTTAAGATTGGAAAAAATGAGAAATAAAATGAGAAGCTGACTTATCCGCCCATCCCTAGTGGGAGATTCACAGAAACGGCTCAATTCACTTCAGAGGAATATTCATGAGTAAATGAAACAATAATCACCAAATGAGAATTTCCTATACCTAGTGTCAGGGAACTGCCATCGGAGCCAGAGGAGGAGGGAGGGCTCCAGAGGGATGCCGGAGAGGGTCCCAGGAGGGAGGGAGGCAGCCCATCTGAGTGGAGAAGGGGGGCAGATGGGGGAATCGGTGAGGCGGTCCCATGACTCCTCGCCGGAGACCAGCGGGGAGAGCACGGGTCCTCCGCTGCCCACACCCTCCCTGCGCAGAAGGCTTCCGCGCAGGGAGAGTAGGCAGAGACTTGGCGTCAAAGAACTTCTTTGCTAGAAGAAGTTCAAGAAACGCCCACTGATGGATTCTGCCAGCGATTGAGACAGCCACGGATGGGTGGCTGTCTGGACAGAAAGGGTTCACCCAGGTGACTCAGCCAGGTGTGGCGACGACTTACGCACGAGCAACCCCCTAGAACCATTACACCTAGATTCAGCCACCCCTCAAAACTAGATTTTTTGTGCAATTAAGTGGCTGAATCTTTGAATAGCACTGGCCTAGTTATTATGATACAACACACCTTAGTCCAGTGATGGGAAAGCTCTTGCAGATGTTACATTTGACCTGGTGTTTGACCATTTCTGTTGCTGACAATCTGTAGCAGGTGGGGAGCCAGAGAAGGATGGCAGGTTCAGACTGGAGCCAAGATAAGAACCTCTCTTCATCAACTGCAGAACCCAGAACCTGAAGGAGAACACTAGTCCTTAGCTCAAACAAGAACTTTGTCTCAGGCACAACATGTAGCACAAAGTCTGGCTTTTCACTGGAAAAGATCACTCTAAAAACTAACCCACAGGTTTTCTACGAGTCTGTGTTGAAATCGCATCTATAATTGCAAAGGAATCCAAATAAGACATACTTAAAGGTAAAGGGACCCCTGACCATTAGGTCCATTTGGCGCTCATCTCGCTTTATTGGCCGAGGGAGCTGGCGTACAGCTTCCGGGTCATGTGGCCAGCATGACTAAGCCGCTTCTGCTGAACCAGAGCAGCGCATGGAAACGCTGTTTACCTTCCCGGCAGAGCAGTACCTATTTATATACTTGCATTTTGACATGCTTTTGAACTGCTAGGTTGGCAGGAGCAGGGACCGAGCAACGGGAGCTCACCCCGTCGCAATGCTCTTAGGTTAGTCCTCTCACTGATGTCAATGGGTCTACTCTATGACTCAGTTGAATACAACTCTCTGGTTTTGGAGCTAATCTCTATCATGGCCAGGGCTGGCCCACCCCATGAGGCAAAGTGAGGCAACTGCCTCAGGCAGCAGGATCCACAGCAGCGGATCCCAGTGCAGATCCTTACCCCACCCCCTCATTTCTGATGTAGATCTTCGCTCACCGCATCTTCCTGGCCAGGAGGGGGCACCAGTTTTGTGATTCACCTCAGGTGCCAATGGCTGCTAAATCAGGCTGGTGTCCTTGAAATGGAGAGGCTGCTCTCACTGAGGGTGGAGAAAGCAACTGAGAAAGAGTTGCAGCTCTCCTGCTGAAGCAAGAACTCAGTTCTGCTCTTATGGAGTCTCCAGCCTGAGTCTTGTATGGAAAAATCCAGGCAGGGCTGACCTACCCATGGGGCAAGGTGAGGTGACCGCCTTAGGCGTCAGGATTCACAGAGGCAGCAGATCCTAATGTAGATCTTTATTTCCCCTTTGTTCCTCATGAAGATCTTCACTCAGCCCTCCTCATAGCTGTCAACTTTTCCCTTTTCTTGTGAGGAATCCTATTCGGAATAAGGGAATTTCCCTTTAAAAAGGGAAAAGTTGACAGCTATGGCTCTCCTTCCTTGATGGGGAGGGAGGTGCCATTTTGTGGTTCGCCTCAGGTACCAAAATGTATTGGGCCAGCCCTCTATCCAGGGTACCAGTGAAGCCTCTACTGAGATCTTTGCTCAAAAAGGACGGAATGTCTTTTGTGACGGTGATAGCAGTCTTCAAGGTCCATAAGATGCGAGCTTAATTGGATCTGGTCTCTTACAGTTCAGGAAATCACTCTGTTTTGTGACAGAAGAATGAAGGGACTGTGCAATTAAGTAATATATCTCAGAAGTGCATTTTCTGCCAGTGAAGATGGTTATATATGACCCAAGCTACATTTGATACTGTATTTTAACTCACCCCACTGAAACAACTCTTCACTGCAATTTCCACGTTAGACAGGTTACGGCGTTCTCCCACGACTGCCAGGATCTGCAAAACACATTGTCACCATAAACCCTCAGCAAAAGACCACCGCTATCACACGGAATGAGAAGAGGCTATATAAAAATAAAGGGAAGTGAAAAGGGCATTTCTGCCCTGACAAAAGATTATGGGTTTTATTTAAAGTGTCACACCTGAAACTTTAACTCTGTGCATGTATGTTGGCATGTCAGTGCGTTGTCATGACCTAGGGCTCTGGCTTCCTGTCCTGAGGGGAAGAGGCTAGGGATTGAGAGGGCATATTAGACTGGGATTTAGCTTCAAAACCAGCCTGTAAGAGCCCTTCGTCTTCAGGAGTTCTGGCACCAAGAGAGGCCTCCCTCTTATCCAAGCATCCTTGGAATCTGATGTTTGTCCTTTCTTAACTAGCTGATTCATTCCTCGTTATTGTCTCACCCTCTCTGATCTGCACACCTCATTTTTCCTATCTCTCAGTATTCGAGGAGACTCTGAAGTGAATGAACAAGGATGCTCTGGGAATATCCGTCCATCAGATATCCATGTTAGGGCCATGTAGTTTTTCTCACCGGTCTTCTTCAGGAGATTCACCACCTCTCCATTTCCACGTTGCACAGTAGCTGAATTACCTGGAGTAAGTCTGTTAGCAGATTCCTCACACCGTTTCGAGAAATATGAGTCCGGCTGGCGCTCCTTCCTGCACAGGTTGCATAAAGCTGAAAGAGAGCTGCCAGCACCAGAGGATACCAGTCAGAATTCCTGGAGAGTTATTTCCTAGCCTGTGTTCTTCAGGTCAGGTATTTGGAGCCAAATGCATGAGACACAATCGTGAACCTGGGTCTCCTTGGTCCTAACCCAACACTCTAACCCAGGCATCCCCAAACCTGGCCTTCCAGATGCTTTGGGACTACAGTTCCCATCATCCCTGACCACTGGTCCTGTTAGCTAGGGATGATGGGAATTGTAGTCCCAAAACATCTGGAGGGCCGAGTTTGGGGATCCCTGCTCTAACCGCTATAACACCCTGGTGCAGTGACATGGCATGATTACACAATCACTTACAATCCAACATGGAGCTGAATGTATTTAAGCCTGTCTGTCTCTCTGCCATTTCCTTACTATACTCAGCCCTTGCCTCCAGGGATGGTAATTTTGGGTAATAATGGCACCCTGAGAGAGTCCAAAACATCTCAATTATGGATCTTCTCAATTTTGCACCCCCTCAACTCAGCATCCCATGGGGGGGAAACACTTCTAGCACCCTAAATCCAGCACTGCTTGCCTCTGTAAAGGGACGCCTGACCATTAGGTCCAGTTGTGAACGCCTCTGGGGTTGCGGTACTCATCTCGCTTTATTGCCCAAGGGAGCCGGCGTATAGTTTCTGGGTCATGTGGCCAGCATGACTAAGCTGCTTCTGGCAAACCAGAGCAGCACAAGGAAACACCATTTACCTTCCCGCCGGAGTGGTACCTATTTATCTACTTGCACTTTGACATGCTTTCGAACTGCTAGGTTGGCAGGAGCAGGGACCAAGCAACGGGAGCTCACCCCGTTGCAGGGATTCAAACTGCCGACCTTCTCATCAGCAAGTCCTAGGCTCTGTGGTTTAACCCACAGCACCACCCGCGTCCCTTCCAGGAACGGTAATTTTGGGTAATAATGGCACCCTGAGTAAGGTCAAAACTTGGGACCCCAATGGATCTTCTCAGTTATGGATCTTCTCAATTTTACACCCCTCGTCTCAGCATCCAGTGCGGGAGAACCACTTCCAGTGCCCTAAATCGAGCACTGCTTGCATCTACTGATGCAAAAAGGGAAACTGAGAGGTGTAAAGGAAAAGAGAAACTGCATTTATTTCTGCTATTCTCTTTGGGTGGGCAGTTCATTTTTCACGTTTTCGTCTGTGCTTAGCAAGACTTGATTGCTTACTGTGCAAAAAAAGCGTATATGTTTGTCAGCACTCTGAGCCAAACTGGTTGCGGAGAATAAATACAGAAGAGCAATACTGCTTACCTCTATATTTGGTGAGCAGGCCATCCCCTGAGAGAGCAATTAGAGCAGCTGCAGCTGATTGGGGCTGGATAAAGCCCACCCCATTTCTACAATGTAAGAAAAAGGGGCATGAAGCAAGAGGAAAATCAACAGCTGCTACATGAGCTATCTCCCAACTTTGGAATTTGAAGTCCCTTTTCCTGACCAAAAAAAGGAGAAAGGTTCTACACCAGCGCCAGGAATCTGCAGCCCCCAAATGTAGTTTGTTAATAAATAAAATTGTATGCTGCCTTTCCACAATGAGCTGTACTCAAGATGATTTGCAACAAAATACAAGAGGTGTGGGCGTCCAGTAAGTCAATGTACAAAACGAGACAAATTCAAACAGGAGAAAAACCGACAATTGAGGAAACACAGACACCGCCCCCCCCAGTGCTACTACTTCTGTGTCTTTATGACGCTGAACTACCAGTACCTCCTCCTTTCAGTAGGTGATAGTGTTACCTGGCATCGAGAAACCAGGTGTGCAATGTCCCCCCCTCTGCCAATCTCTGCTAGGCACAGGTTGCCCACTTTAGGTCTAGAGCAGTGGTTCCCAACCTTTTTTTGGTTATGCCCCACCTAAGCACCTCTAAAATCCTGATGCCCCCCCCCCCCCAGTGACATATACAGTGGTACCTCGGGTTACAGACACTTCAGGTTACAGACTCCACTAACCTAGAAATAGTACCTCAGGTTAAGAACTTTGCTTCAGGATGAGAACAGAAATTGCATGGCGGCGGCGCAGTGGCAGCAGGAGGCCCCATTAGCTAAAGTGGTGCTTCAGGTTAAGAACGGACCTCCAGAACAAATTAAGTTCTTAACCTGAGGTACCCCTGTAATTCTTATTATTCAAAAAGTGAACTCCCATTCACGTGGAGGAAGCTAAAAGGCCATTAAAAGTAAAGGGACCTCTAACCATTAGGTCCAGTCGCGGACAACTCTGGGGTTGCAGCGCTCATCTTGCTTTACTGGCCAAGGGAGCCGGTGTACAGCTTCCGGGTCATGTGGCCAGCTTGACTAAGCCTCTTCTGGCAAACCAGAGCAGCGCACGGAAACACCATTTACCTTCCCGCCGGAGCAGTACCTATTTATCTACTTGCACTTTGATGTGCTTTCAAACTGCTAGGTTGGCAGGAGCAGCGACCGAGCAACAGGAGCTCACCCCATCACGGGGATTCGAACCACTGACCTTCTGATCGGCAAGCCCTAGGCTCTGTGGTTTAAGCCACAGCGCCACCCGCGTCCCATTAAGGCCATTAACTTGGTCTAACTCATTCTCAAATTGCCCCCCTTAAAAATCAAATTGCCCCCCTGTGTGTGGGGGTGCCCCACACTAGGAACCACGGGTCTAGAGCCCATTACTGAGGCCATGATACCATAACCTGCAACCTGAAAACAAACTAATACATGCCATGCCAAATCACTTCTAAGGTATATTTACTGCACCTGTCAATCTGAAAATTGGCCCTAGTTTGGAACTGCCATATATATTTATATCTAGAACCATGGTTTTAAAAAACCAAATGAACCAGGCATTTTTGCATCAAAATGTGAAGCTGCCATAAATCTGCCATGAGACACTGGGTGCCTCTGTGTTGTCACCTATCATACGCAGAGGTCAGGAGGCTCAGAGTTAATTCAGCTGCCTTTGGGTCCACCTGGCCTGGCTTCTCTAATCTGGTTCTCTTAAATAGCTCCTTTAGCAGTCGCATGAGTTGCTCCACAGAGAGAGGCTTCTGCTTCTCCGCCCGGCATTTGTGGTTTGGCAGGATTTGCTGAATCGAAGAGACGTCAGTCAACTTGACTGAAAAATAAAGCAACAAATTAATTCCGAAGTCCCACCAGCTCAGAACGAAGAAATTGTCATTCATTATTTCAGCTTCTCACGCTGCCTCCCCCAAGACCTCCTCCAAGTTAACTCAGATTTTGTAACTCTTAGTGACTGTGTTCAGACATCACAATAAACCATGGTTTTCACAATGGTGGGAATGAGTGTAGGCTTTTGCATTTCTGGTCCTCTTCTGGCACAGCTGTGAGGAGTCTGGAAGCTTTCATCCTTCTTTTTTCCATTAATTACAGCTGGTTGTCAACTGAATTTGGACAAACTGTGATTAATCTTAACTGTGGTTTGCTTGAAACAAGCTAACTGGATTAAAGCTGGTTTGATTATCAAACAATAGTTAAGATTATCCACAGTTTACGATTTGGACAACATGCGAAACTGTGGTTAATCCAAAACTGAAGTGAAAGTTTCTTATCTCCGCTTGGGAGCTTCAATGGTGTTTCATTTCTTTAGGTGTCCTTCCCACCTGTTTATCCAGATGAAAACATAATATGCTGAACCCTGGAGACCCTTAAGAGCCATGCATTGCAGGTTCAACACTGAATCCAACTCAGCTCTGAGTTGCACAGGAGGCCAGACTATTACACTTACGTTGGCATAGGCTTTGCACAGCACGGAGCTTCAGGGCTGTTCTGTAGACAGAATTCTCAATGGTATTCAGAGCCTCTGTGAAGAGAATGCAGAACATCAGGAAATCAAAGAGGGAGGCTCAACCTGATACATTTGGGAATACATGGTTCCCCTTTATTGCGTTCATTAACTTCTCTGTAGAAGGTATATGACCTCTGAGCTCTCAGTCATGGCTTCTTCTTGAGAGACTCGCTAGCCTGAAGATGTTTGTTGACCTATTTTGTACCTCATGCTATTATTAGGACTCTTCCCCCCCCCCATGTGCATTCCTACGTAGGTACTGATGCTGACCTGAAATGCCGTTCACTTTCTGTTTATTATGTTCCTTCCTTTTTCTTATGTACTTTCATCATTGTTGTTACCCTAACTCTATGAATACAATGGTACCTCAGGTTAAGAACTTAATACGTTCCGGAGGTCCGTTCTTAACCTGAAACTGTTCTTAACCTGAAGAACCACTTTAGCTAATGAGACCTCCTGCTGCCGCCGCTGTGCAATTTCTGTTCTCATCCTGAAGCAAAGTTCTTAACCCGAGGTACTATTTCTGGGTTAGCGGAGTCTGTAATCTGAAGCGTCTGTAACCTGAAGTGTCTGTAACCCGAGGTACCACTGTAGACAGTTTTGAAACAAGAAGGGGGGGGGGGAGTGAACTGTTTGAAGGAAGGAACAGCCAGGGACATGAAATGATTGTAAACTTTTCATAGGGACGTTGTTGGCATCTGTCTGTCTCAGGAGACAACGGAGTGCGCCTCTGGGGGTGAAGTCAAACCGCTGCATTAGCAGCACCAAAGTGACCTCCCTGGGGTGAACACCTGAGCAGTGTGTATGGAGGTTTTGTGCTGCCCAGGTGACAAAACTCGCTGATGTGGTCCAAAGGAAAGCAGAGCAATACGTTGGACACCAGCATGGCTGCAGGAGTTGCCGGAAGGAGACGTACAAGGCTGCACCCGAATAGCTACAACCATGGGACTCCCCAGTTTACTGCCTTTATTTACTTATTTGGGGCAGCGTGTTGCACCATGTGCTCTTTCCCCAGTGAATACCCACCGGTTGGTATTTGTTGGGGCCCCAGTTGGGCAGAAGCTTCACACTTCACCCTAAGTCTGCCAGCCCCAACTCTCTGTTGGACTTTGGCTCGCTTGGCTCACCACTCCAACCCTCTCTGCCCCAACTCTTGCCTTCTTCCTCAGTTATCAGGAACTCTGAGGCCTCCCTGTCAATAGCCCTGTCTCTCTCCCTCCCCACTTCTATCTCCAGATGTTCTTTGCCCAGTTTACCCAGCAGCTGCAAGCCCTGATACTGCATCCACGCTGGAGGGAAGCCCAGGGGGTGGACAGAAACAGAGACAGAGGACTCAGCTATACAGCTGCAAATGCAACATTCTAAGTACATTTTAATGCATTATTCAAATGTGCCACTAGATGGCAATGGTGAGCTTATGGCAAATTCAATATATTTTTCATAACTTTTTTGAAAAGGCATTTTCACAGCGTTTTTTTATATGTGTCTGGATTCCACCAGAGAGACAAAGTGAGTGCATGATTGTGTACAGATTATAGCTTGGACGTGTGCCACAGAAAATGCATATCCCAAAGGCAGGAGGGTTTGTGTGTGCGTGTGCATGAGGGCACTTTTTTCTGGGTGGGCCCATTGCCCGAATTAGTATAAAAGCCCCTCTGCTTTAAAAGCAAACCAAACATTCAGGTAAAGGTAAAGGGACCCCTGACCATTAGGTCCAGTCATGACTGACTCTGGGGTTGTGGCGCTCATCTCACTTTATTGGCTGAGGGAGCCGGCATACAGCTTCTAGGTCATGTGGCCAGCAGGACTAAACCGCTTCTGGCGAACCAGAGCAGTGCACAGAAACACTGTTTACCTTCCCGCCGGAGTGGTACCTATTTATCTACTTGCACTTTGACGTCCTTTCGAACTGCTAGGTTGGCAGGAGCAGGGACTGAGCAACGGGCGCTCATCCCGTCGCGGGGATTTGAACCGCCAACCTTCTGATTGGCAAGTCCTAGGCTCTGCGGTTTAACCCACAGCGCCACCCACGTCCCCCAAAGATCCAATTCCATTTGTAACAGGAGGCCAACGCATCAGATAACTGAGAACTTGTTGAGGTGCACAAGGCACCTTTTAATACTTACCTTGTTGGTCCAGATCCATCTTATTCAACTTGGAGACAGGAAAACAATTGTGGTGTCCCTGTAAGTAAATGAACTATGTTAGAAAGTTGCAGCTTTCAAGCAGCCGCAAGAAAATACACAAGTGGCACAACACAAGCAAGGGCACAGAGCTGGAACTAGATCTCAAACTCGTGTCCTGGAAGACCAAACAGCAAAAGCGAGAACCAGCACAGTGTTAAGTAATGATCAGTAATACCTCTTATTTATGATACATCCAATAATAATATTAAGATATAATGTTTCCATAACAAATTTAATAGTTTACCGTATTTTTCGCTCTGTAAGATGCACCAGACCACAAGACGCACCTAGTTTTTGGAGGAGGGAAACAAGAAAAAAAATATTCTGAATCTCAGAAGCCAGAACAGCAAGAGGGATCGCTGCGCAGTGAAAGCAGCAATCCCTCTTGCTGTTCTGGCTTCTGGGATAGCTGCACAGCCTGCATTTGCTCCATAAGACACACACACATTTCCTCTTACTTTTTAGGAGGGAAAAAGTGAGTCTTATAGAGCCAAAAATACGGTAATTTTAAGCACTCCCAGAATTGAAGAAATGCGTGGAACTATACAGCCGGTCATACTAGTGAACTGAAACGTGTTCAAAATGCTTGCCGATGGGACCTTTAAAACATCAACACTGATTAAAGAAAAGGCAGTCAAAATAAACTATATAGGCAAAGCAATGCCAGCCTTCTCATCCACAGTTCTGAATGACTCACAATTCACTGTGTGATAAGGAAAAATACAGCAGTGCCATTTGTTTGTGTAAAAAGAGCTATATCTGACGTTTCAGTAAGGTATGGCTTGCAACAACACACAAGGAACTTAAGTTTCAACTGAGGCTCTTTAGTATTATTTCCTGGGCCTTTTACACACATACAAACCATCCTTTCCCCAGGTCTTTATCACTACACAGGTTTCAGGACCCTCAGGTGCAAAGGTGAGGGATCAGTGAAGGCGGCAGTTCTGCTGCAGCCTGGAAATACCACATAAAGTACGAAAGGTAAAGTACAGTAATCAAAAATATCACCTCCGTCATCCTTTCTTTCACTCTGCTGCCACCGCATACACAAGTTCTCCTTCAGGGAAGACCTTACCTCTGTGGTCGTCATCTACAAAAGGCCTGCAGGGGGTTCAAGGAAGACAAAACAGTCTGCCCCCCATTATAAACTGACATCCCAGGGTTGGGGATAAGTGCAAGCCCTTGAAATAATTGGGAGTTTTCACTACTTTTACAGCGAAAATGCCCAGCTTCCTCGCAACTGTTTTCCGCTCACAGCAACAAAATCCCAAGTGCACTCAATTAATAATAGAGATTCTGAATAATTGAAAACGGGCAGCGTCTTTGAACTGTGTCTCCGAAGGCCATTACGCACAGGTCTGCCCTGTCTTTCTGGAAAATGAGACTTGAGCATCTCCAGGTAGCTAAGAAACATGATGCTGCTATAGAGACTGAGGAGCAGAGGAGCCATTATCAGTAACACAGGAAAACATGAAAGGGCAGCGGCTACCGTCCTTGCGTCAAATTCACAAACTCCCCCTAAAGCAATAAAGAATTTCTTAAAAGCCCGAGAGATTATTTTAAGGACATAAAATGTACTTTTGCAACTCTCAAGATGAGTGGCCTCAAAAGTATCAGTGTAATGAATCAAGCTCCAGAACAATTAGGTTTCCTTAGGAAGGAACTTACAAAAATTGGTGCTTTTGGAATCCGATCCACCATAATCAGTTTTAGGAATTTCATCATATTGATTTTTTTGATGGATATTAAATATAGGTACAAGCGTCATAGACCCACGCTGGCTTTAGCTATTTCTGTGTATGCTTTTGGAAGAACAAGCCAAAAGGCCGATACAAAAGATTTCTTTATTACAGTAATTATGTTGCTCTTGTAGAAGAACAAAATCCTGATTGTAGCAGCCCTTGAAGTTAACCATCTCATCTTCTAATTCCCTCTAGTGATGAAGTGGTTGACTATTGACAGGGCTGAAGCCAAGACAGGGTTACTGAAAAACATTAGGATGCTTGGAGAAACCTTGAGGTACCGTATTTTTCGCTCCACAAGGTGCACCTGACCATAAGGCGCACCTACTTTTTGGGGGGAGAATTCAAGAAAAAAAATATGCGGCTCTTGGGAGCTTTTGCGGGAGGTGGGGGAAGTGAGAGAGCCTTGCTCTGTCCCTTCCCCCACCTCCCGCAAAAGCCAGGGATAGCCACACAAAGTCTCCCCAGGGCAGCAGGATGAAGGCTCCCCGCTGCCCTGCGGAGGCTTCGCGGGCTACCCCAGAGCTGCTCAGGAGCTTGTTGGGGGAAGCCCAGGTTTCGCCCACCCCCAGAAAGCAGGTCGGGGAGCAGCAGAAAGGCTGTGTGCAGCCTTCCCACTGCTCCCTGAGCTTGTGGGGCTGGCGGTGGGGGAAGCGCTTTCCCCCACCCCCAGCCCCAAAGAGCAGGTCGGGGCTGGCAGGGGCAGAATCCCAAATCATAGTTGTTTTCAATGCTTGCCCGCTGCACTTTTCATTCTCACAAACCCCCTGTGCTTTAGTTTATGTGGAACCTATACAGCTAAGTTCAGTGTTTCTGCACCTTCTTAGACGCCCACCCCCACCCCTCTCAAATGATCCCCCAAGAAAGCGCCATTCCACAAAGACTTACCTGCCGATCTGCACTTTCTTTTGCTTATAACATAACAAAACACTTCCTTATTTCAAAAACAGCAGCGTACCTGGGTTGTTCCAATAGAAATAAATCTCAAAGCTTTATTAAGATTTCATCTTTATTAGAACGCACTAAAATGTTGCAAAGTGGCAAGCAAGTTTTTTTCATTTCTCCAGAGCTACATCTTCTTGAGGCTGGTTGTTGAGAAAAACACAACAAGGGGGTAAGGGAGGAAAGCTGGCTGTGAAGGAAAAGCCCCAGAATCAGCAGTCTTTAAAGCTGGAATGTAGAGGGTGCTGGGAAGCCTTGAGTCGATTAGATGGTTGAGCGTGCAAAACAGATTTCAGGCTGCTCCAAAGGATTCATCTTGCTCCTCCATCAAGTGTAGTAAGAGGGGAGAAGAGTCTATCATCCAAATTTCGCTATGGATTTGAACATCATCCTCTACAAATTTGAATATGAGTGTTTTGAATTCTTAATGCATTTTTTTTCCAGCCCACAAAATGATCTTCAAGATGATATTGCTGCATTTAAATGGAGCTAAACTGGTTTGATCCAAATACTCCAACACAAATGTGCCATGCTTGTTTAGTATGCACACGGAAGACAAACACGCTTAAGTTTTTACACAGTTACTTAATTCATTACATTCAGAAAGAAGAATTAACATTTTCCTGTTGAGCAACAGAAGCTATTGCATCCAGGGATTTTCTCTGAGGCAGCTGAATTAAGCAGCAGTGAATTCTGAACTTAATTCTCGATTGTCCAAGTTGGCATCTGCTTAAGACAAATCAGGAGCTGCAGAATAAAAATAAACAAATAGAAGGAAGCATTTTAGTTTCTTTCTGTTTTTGCTTTTCCAAATATGACAGTCATGAAGACTGCCTAATTAAGTGGTTATCCAATATGTTTACGGTTTTTATATGCATCGCTGTATTTGCTATAGGATGATTTTTAAAATTTTTTCTAAAAAAGACATTTTAGCCACTGCGATAGTTAAGAGAAATGGAAAACCCAGAGTCACATTTCTCAAAGGCCACCAATGTATCAGTACTCGGGGCACTCATGTAGCCATAGACAAAAGGCTACTTATGTAACAATACGCTGTGATTTCTGTGTATGCAGTGAGGGAAGTGTGCAAAGGAGACTTTTACCTCCAAATACAGAGGTGACATGTGCCTGGGAGCTGCAGCTCATCATAGCTTCCCACCACGTATTCTCAAGCATCTGGAGAGGCAAGTCTTCTTTGCACACTTTGTGTGCTCACCAGAGCCAATAGTGGTGTGCTTATGGCAAACTTGGTTGTTAGAGAAAGTTGGGAAGGGGCTCAAGAGGGCTCCAAACTCAGAAGTCTCTATTGTTAAAAATGAAGGGATGCCTCTGGTATTGAGGGATGAAGGAAGCCGAGGCAGGGACTCAAACTGCGAGAGTTGAAAGAGCTCATTACAGTGGGCCCTCTGGATACGAACTTAATTCGTTCCGGGAGTCCATACGAACCCCGAAAAGTCCACAACATGAGGCGCTGCTTCTGCGCACGTGTAATGCGTTCCGTTACTTCCGGAAATGCTCAACCTGAGGTATGACTGTACTGTGAAAGCAATTCTGCTGTTGTTAATAGAAGCCAGAAAGTAAAGCAGATTTGAGAAGATGCCATGCATTAACAAATACCACAACAGTTTTAAAAATGAAGCCTACTACCAACAAATAGAATGATTCTTGACATTACTTTTTTTGAGTTAAAGAGTCCCAAGTGGAAGAAATACCTGGTTTCACAATTCAAATATAAGGTTTACAAATAGTTGGAGCTTACCCCTGTGTACTTGCTAAAACGATACTGTTGTTTTATCATCTGAAGGGGTAATTTTTTTATTTATTTTTAAGCAGCTTGGGCTTACCATCTACAGGATCTTCTGTATTTTTGCCTGTGGGTTCTTTGATGTTTTCTTCTTCAGGATTCTTTGCCTCACTAGGGGAACCTTCAGCCTCTGATGCAGAAAGAATTGTTAGTTTTACATTTCACACATTTCAAACATTCTTCTTTTTATAATCTGTTAACATATTTTGACCTTCTTTTCACAAGAAGCTAGGAACACAGAAAGGGGCTTTGTACTGAGTCAGACAATTTGTCCATCTAGTTCAGCATTTTCTTCATTGATGGGCTCCAAAGTCTCTCCTAGACCTAACTAAAGATGTGAGGGACTGAACCTGCAGCCTTCTTCATGCAAAAGAGATGTCCCACCAGGGACTATGGCCCTCAACCTCCCTTAAGAAAAGCATGGAGGGTCGCCATTTGGGCTGTACCATTGATGCTCATCAGATTGCCTTTCCTGGATACAAGAATGGAAGACACTGAATAATACTGACCTGCTAGACCTGGAAGGGTTCGACAATAGATACAGTTGGCATGCTTATCTAGCTTATGAGGCCAAGGTACATAAAGGCTTCCTAAGCCAACGAATCAAGAGATCATTACACAAAGTGTGGTCTAAATATGAGACTTTATTAGAACCTAAAACGCCGTGGTGGTTGTCCCCGACAGAAGCATTTTCGGTTAAAAAGAAGAAAGTGAATCGTATCTGCGAAACCTAGAAAGATCTGCTGGAAGAAAAAGAGGATGAGTTAAAACCTTAAAAATTTTTTGGGGAAAGGCACCATTTGATAGATTGGATGCAATATTTTCAATTGAACGAGAACTTCCAAAAAGACAAATCAACCGGTTTCTCCACAGAACCTTCAAGACTCAAAGATGAGATTCAAAATAAATGCCAACCACTCTCTAAAATGTATAGGTTACTCCTTGACTGGGAGGTCAAGGAGGAAGAAGTCAAATCCGTAATGGTGCAATGGGCCAGGAACCATGGTTACAACATCCACATGGAATGTTGGGAGAGACTCTGGAGGGAAGGCATGCTACGATCTAAAGGAAAACTGTATGAAAATGCCTTACAGGTGGCATTTAACACCTGTTAAATTGGCTAAAATGTTTAGATCTAGGACAAACATTTGCTGCAAATGCAGAGATGCTGAACGTACATGGATCCACATGTGGTGGAACTGTAAAAGGATCAGACAGTTTTGGGAAATGATTTACAACGAACTTAAGAAAATGTTTAAATGTTCTTTCCCTAAAAATCTGAAGCCTTCCTGCTAGGAATTATGGGTAACGAAATTCCAAAAAAGTTCAGGGGAGTCTTTATGTATGCTAGAGTTGCTGCCAGAATTTTAATCACAAAAGGTTGGAAGGGAGAGGCTATCCCATTCCAATCAGACTGGCAAAATAAATTAAAGAGAATACGCTGAACTAGCAAGGCTATCAGCAAGGAAACGAGACATTACAGATGAAAAATTTACCAGAGAGTGGGTCATATACAGAGTTTAGGTAAGAGAACATTGCCAAATTTATTAATCTGTTGGCAGGTTTCAATTGAGTTTCTGTGTGTAAATAGGATAACTTTATAAAATGTAAAGTAAGTTAAACAACATGGAGAAAATAAAGTTAAGTGCGTATTCAAGGAATCCAATTAAGGAACATAATGGGAAGATCAGAGGTCATGTTAAATGTAATTACAAATTGATGTACAAATCAAGTATCAATTAAGGAATGAGTGATTATTTTTAATTTGTCTTTAACCTTTATCGATCATTTCTGTTCTACAGTTTTAAAACCAATAAAGCATTTTTTTTTAAAAAAAAGGAAAGCTGTTTGTATCTGCTCTTAAAAACAAGAGAGGCTAATCAGAACGAAGTGCTTCAGAATGAAAAGGGAGAAAATGTCAGTCTGCTTTGATAGAGAGGGTGTAGTGCTTGGGATGCAGGAAACATGAATACAAATCCCAGATTGACTACACTATAATCGAAAGGCTTTAAGCCACCATCTTCTCTCTCTGCCGCAACCCCATGCCTACACACAACTGTGGCCAATGGGCAAGATCCAGAAACTCTTTAGGGAGGAGGAAGTGCACACACAAAGGCTTGTGTGAACATACTAGTGCTTCAGTGCTGACTTCTAAAAGTTGCCCTGATGCCTTCTTGCAAAACAGCCCAACCTGAATTCCAGGTTGCTGCTAGGAAAAGATAGCAGCCAATGGCACAAAACAGACTTGCAGCTAACAATCTTTAATTGTGTATCTTAATGGTGGATGCTTATATTCTAATGTTTGTGTAATTGGTTTTTATCTTTGTAATTGAAAGCCTATTTTTGCATTCAGTGGTATATAAAATTAAATTATTATTATTATTTTTTTAAAAGAAAGGCTCTGGGAATAGCATGGCTGGTAATTAAGCAAGGACACGCAAGAGACTAAGGTTGCCAGCTTTTCAGCTTCAGATTCCCTGAGTAAAATTCTCTCTCTCTTCTCTAGTTTACACACACATGCTTGTCGTTTGATAACTGCAAATCAAATAGTGACTTGAGGAATCAGAGGTAGAAGCACCTTGACGGGAGTGATTTTCAGACAAAAAACAATTCGTGGTAAAGGGAAAGTTGCTTCTTTTCATCTGCCCATTTTCTGCCCTGGCTTGAAGTATGCCTGTACAGATTTGGGTTGTTGTTGTTGTTGTGAGATTTTTTAAAAACTTCGGAGGAGAAGAAATTAGGGCTGGGCTAGATGTATCCAGAAAATAGCTTTTCTTAGCCAGTTTTGGAAAACTTCCCCTACTCAATCTCTTCCCAAACTATTGGAGAATTGCAGTCCTCCCACGGGATAAATATGGCAAAATGGTCTCTCCAATTTTGCCACTTGTTAATTCTGGATGAAACTATGGACCAGTTTTGATCTTGTTGAAAATTATTAGGGCTCATTGAAGGTAGAAGCCTTTCTCTCTTAGCCCACCGAGTCAAAATGTGAATGGAGAGAATTGTCTGAGGTAAAAGCGTTGAAGAATTTCACCTCCCTCTCCGAGAAAATTTGATGACTCTTCTCTTTCCTTCGGTTTCACCACTGAAAAATGGCGTAGTTTGGGAAGGCTATTTTAACACACACGCACATACTTGCAGTTTAAGATTTACCTTCAGAAGTTTCTTCGGTGATTTCTGAGGTGATTCCTTGGCCGCTGGGTGATGGTCCAAGTCCTAAAAGAAACCGGATTAAAGAACAGACCTGTGAGCTTTTGCAATGAGGATAGCAGTGGCACAGAAACAGCCATCAGTGCTACCGTGTGCGCTATTTCCCTCTTGTCTCTGTGAAGCAAGCAGGGCTGGTGAAACATACTAATAGTCGAGAGTGGATTTCATGCTCTTTATTCAGCTCATAGTTGTGAGGAGGGATGGAAGTTCCCCCAGAATGTCTGCCTTATATACATTATTTACACAATGGGCCCCACGTGATTGGCTAATTCCGGGATTCTCCTGTAGGCCAATCAGGTTGCGGATTCACTTCCACCTGGAGCTGGATTGGGTGGCTCCTGTGGACCAATCAGACTGCTGCATTCTGGACCCTAGTGTTCTAGGACCAATCAGACTGCTGCATTCTGGACCCTAGTGTTCTAGGACCAATCAGACTGCTGCATTCTGGACCCTAGTGTTCTAGGGATCAATCAGACTGCTGCATTCTGGACCCTAGTGTTCTAGGACCAATCAGACTACTGCATTCTGAATCCTATTCAACTCAGTACATAACAGCTGGAGCTCATCCTCTCTGAAGGAGAGAATTTTCTGAGGGAAAAGCATTGAAGAATTTCACCCCCCTTTCCTAGAAAATTTGATGTCTCTTCGCCTGCCCTCCAGCTTCACCACTGAAAAAGGGTATAGTTTGGGAGGCTGTTTTAGCTCAGTCCTAAACACAAGCACACGGTTTAAGATTTACCTTCAGCAGGAGTTTCGCCACCTTTTTCAGAGGCAATTCCTTGGCTACTGGGTGAAAGTCCAAGTCCTAAAAGAAACCGGATTAAAGAACAGACCTGAGAGCTTTTTCAGTGAGAAAAGCAGTGGCACAGCCTCTGCAGTGCTACTGTGTGTGCTATTTTCCCCTTATCTCTGTGAAGCAGGCAGGGCTGGAATTCATCCTCTCTGAAGTTTTCCCAGACCCATTACATCTATCTATCTCAGGGGTCAGCAAACTTTTTCAGCAGGGGGCCGGTCCACTGTCCCTCAGACCTTGTGGGGGGCCGGACTATATTTTTTGGAGATGAACAAATTCCTGTGCCCCACAAATAACTCACAGATGCGCTTTAAATAAAAGCACACATTCTACTCATGTAAAAACGCCAGGCAGGCCCCACAAATAACTCAGAGATGCACTTTAAATAAAAGGACACATTCTACTCATGTAAAAACGCCAGGCAGGCCCCACAAATAACTCAGAGATGCACTTTAAATAAAAGCACACATTCTACTCATGTAAAAACACCAGGCAGGCCCCACAAATAACCCAGAGATGCACTTTAAATAAAAGGACACATTCTACTCATGTAAAAACACCAGGCAGGCCCCACAAATAACCCAGAGATGCACTTTAAATAAAAGGACACATTCTACTCATGTAAAAACATGCTGATTCCCAGATTTAGAAGGCAACTGGGCTGGATCCGGCCCCTGGGCCTTAGTTTGCCTACCCATGGTCTATCTGTTAGCAAAACTGTAATGATTGTTAAGGGTATTATTTATTTTAGTCACCTATTCACCTAGGTGATGAGTAGGGCAACACAGGCAGTGACAATTGCTCTGCCTTAACTATCAATAATGAAATACCACTTTTTTTCGGGTGGTACAAAAACCTGCTATATTCTTTAGCTGCCTGTATGATGCAGTGACACATTCACCAGGAAACAGCCTGTTTATTTGCCCAACTCAACCTGGAATTAACTAGCACAACCTGGAATTAACCTGCCTCTTCCATTTCATGTCTTTTTTCTACACATGCAGGCTAATGTGATTACTAAGACCCGGCACGAGCTTCTCAAAAACCTGTCAAAAACAAGTCAAAATCTATATCTTGCTGTCTCGTCTGGGTTTTCATTACATAGGGAGCAACTGGGTCACGGGGCCTTGGGTCACGGAATAGGTCCTTAATTTGCATTTACAAATTTTTTTTCAAAACTTAATGGCAGATTTCGGAAGGCAAGCAAAAGATTGAACGATTCTGAAGATAACCAAATGTAAATGCCCCCCCCTCCCCAAAACCTCATGATATCTAAACTTGGGCCATCATCTGGAGAGGTGGACAATGATTCTGCAAATAAAAGGCAAGGTGATTCTATGTTTTCTAGTCACTTCTGCAGGCAGCAGTCAAATGGCATTCTGCTCACTGTGCATTTCTGACAGCTATGGTGCAAGTTTCACAACAAGCATTCCAGTTTTATAAAATGCATTGCCACTCTGCAAAAATTATGGTGCTCAAGAAAAATTCCTTCCGGTAGCACCTTAAAGACCAACTAAGTTAGTTCTTGGTATGAGCTTTCGTGTGCATGCACACTTCTTCAGATACACCGAAAGGTCGGCGGTTCGAATCCCCACGGTGGGGTGCGCTCCCGTTGCTCAGTCCCAGCGCCTGCCAACCTAGCAGTTCGAAAGCACCCTCGGGTGCAAGTAGATAAATAGGGACCGCTTTCTAGCGGGAAGGTAAACGGCGTTTCTGTGTGCAGCTCTGGCTCGCCAGAGCAGCGATGTCACGCTGGCCACGTGACCCGGAAGTGTCTCCGGACAGCGCTGGCCCCTGGCCTCTTGAGTGAGATGGGCGCACAACCCCAGAGTCTGTCAAGACTGGCCCGTATGGGCAGTGGTACCTTTACCTTTTATGGCAGACCAACACGGCTACCTATCTGTAACTGGTGCTCAAGAAGTCGCCCATTCTTAAATAAAGCAAATGTTTACTGCTTTTACGTATTTCTCCCTCCCTCCTCTGTGCTAATGGATATAAAAATACTCTCTGAGCTCATCTGGAAAGGTAGTCAGTCTGTACACTTTTTTAAAAAAAGTTGCATTTTCTGCATATTGACTTGCAAATTTGCAATAGTCTATAGAAACCTCAAAATTTGTCAGTTATTGCAGGGGTGAGGAAGCAGTCACTAACTGCCCCATTATTCATGTACAGTGGTGCCCCGCAAGACGAACGCCTCGCAAGACGGAAAACCCGCTAGACGAAAGGGTTTTCCGTTTTGGAGGCACTTCACAAAATGAATTTCCCTATGGGCTTGCTTCGCAAGATGAAAAAGTCTTGCGAGTTCCTTCGGGTTTTTTCCCCCTCCCCCCCCTTTTCCTGAGCCGCTAAGCCGCTTATCAGCTGATCCGCTGATAAGCCGTTAACAGCTGATCGCTAAAAGCTGCTAAACCGCTAATAGCGCTAATCCGCTAAGCTGTCAATGGGCTTGCTTCGCAAGACGAAAAAACCGCTATACAAAGAGCCTCACGGAACGGATTAATTTCGTCTTGCGAGGCACCACTGTATATGGAAATGCCCTCCCATCAGATGTCAAAGAGATAAAGAATTACCTGACGTTCAGAAGACATCTTAAGGCAGCCCTGTTCAGGGAAGTTTTTAATATGTAATGCTGTACGGTTTTTAACACTGATTGGGAGCCGCCCAGAGTGGCTGGGGAAAACTCAGCCAGATGGGCGGGGTATAAATAATAAATTATTATTATTATTATTAAATTATTATTATCATAAAACTGTTTTTCTTCCGCCCTGTGGAATGCCCTCCCATCATATGTCAAAGGAATAAACAACTATCTGATGTTTAGAAGACATCTGAAGGCAGCCCTGTTTTAGGAAGTTTTTTAAAGTTTGATGTTTGATTGTGTTTTTAATCTCCTGTTGGAACCCCCCCCAGAGTGGCTGGGGAGACCATGCCAGATGGGTGGGGTATTAGTAATAATAATAATAATAATAATAATAATAATAATAATAATAATTATTATTATTATTTCTATCATCTTCTGAGGTGCATAAAGAAAGTTCACTAATGTGACATCACCATCTCCTTAAAACCAGAGTACATAGCTGGTATCTTATATATTTTTATCCTGCATAATAAGTGAAGGGGATGGGAATGCTTTTCTAATTTTTTTTTAATAATTGTATTTTTATACTGCTCCTCCTTTAAATTGAGCTCAGGACAGAGTATAACAACAGTTAAAAACAAAAATATGCAGCTACCACATAAAAACCTATATAAATGACTGAAAAGCAGAGTCTCAAATAATTAGAAGCATTCTCAAAACCATCGCTGCTTTAAACATAAAAATATCTTTACCTGTCCAAAACCTAGGTAAACAAATGTGCCCTCAATTTCCCCTCAATAAAATAATATATTTAAAATATTTTGTTGAGTTACCTTCCTCCTCAGCTTGGATGCTTTCCTCTTCCTCTGCTGAATGTGGCACAGGGCTGACTGTAAGAAGCAATATCCACGTAATGTCATTAACTGTCTCAACAAAATGCACTTTGCCAAGCTAAAGTAAAATGTTAATAACAATTGGGTTGCTGTGGATGGATTTGAGGTCAAAAGCTTTAGTTGAAGAAGCAGCCTACAGCAAAAAAATAAAATAAAAATAAGGTGATATATAAAATCCAGAAGAGAGGCTTCAGTTGAGAACTAACAGGAATTTAATCAGGTGCTGTAAGTTATTCGTCGTTGTTTGAACTTTAAGGCTGCAATCCTATGCCTTCTTTCCTGCGAGTAAGCCTTATTCAACTCAGTAGGATTCACTACGTAAACATAAATCGGACCTATATAACATGCAGTCCCTTCAGTGCACATAGCATTTTGGATCCTGTGCTATAGTCCTTCGAAAAATCCACAAATTGCTCCAGAATGCCAATCAAAGGGATCCAAGGGGCTGCATATGCAAGGATCTTGTGCTAGGTCTGGGTTTTTGTTTTGGTCTTCAAGCAGCTAGCCTCCAGCTCATTTCACAAACTATTTTTGAAACCTTCCTCAGTTTCAAAAAGAGTTTGTCACGTGATGTGGGTGGATTGGCTGATCTTTGAGGGAAAAGTCAGTCAAATCTCCTTGGGCTCCTCAGCCTAGTTTCTTTGGCTCCTGGCCCAGACAACTCTCTATTTCTTAAGATGAAACAGTCTCATAACGTTTTTTTGACATTATAACTTGCAGAATTAGAAATGCAACTCAGATTGTATGATCATCGTTCAAATAACTGGGGATTCCAAAGGTCTAGTAAGAGGCATGTTCAGTTTAAAAATCTCACCACTGAGAACATCTGATTTTAAATCTGGTCTTCAAATTCACTGTGTTGATTTTTACCTTTTCTCTCTGGATACAATTCTGTTACTTCACCTAATGCAACTTGCTTTTCCTGCATAGGGAAACAAGAAATTTATTACACAAATATTACCCAAATAAAGTGCTTTTTTCATTGGCATTTATTTGCCAATACTACCAGTTTGAGCCACAAAGATAATCAGTTTTCCCCGCCCCCCCCCAAAAAATAGAGTGGTGTTTTAAGGTAGCATTTTTCATCTCAATAATCTGAAAGTCGAATACTGGGCGGGGGGGGGGACGACGTACACAGACACAATACAATAACTGATGAAACAATAATACTAAGACCTCAGGGTGATCTTAATTACTTCCCCAAAGGTTTGATCCTAAATACACTTAACAATTTCTGCTGAAAGTGATGGGTCAAGGTTTATTTATGGGTTATGTTTGTGCCTTTTGGATTTGTGCAAATCTTATACGCATGACGGACAACTCAGATTTCACTCATGGGCAAATCCATGACCTTAATATTTATTTCGGAGCTTGGAGAATCAAGGAACATTTTAGGGGAAGAGCTGTGAGTTATTGCTTCTCATTTGCCCCATTATACAGATATAGGAGTTTTTGTTTGTTTCCTGTCTGCAAAACAATCACAAACTGGCCAAATAAATGGGTACAATCTAGGAAGTACTAGGCAGCCTTTCGGTGCTAATGAAATTTGCCTTAACTGCACTCTTTAAATTTAAACTAATTTAAACAACTTGTCGTTTGCAGTAGCAAGTGCTGCCCTCTAAGGATCAATTTAGATGCTGAATCCGAATGGAAATCAGACCACCCACGATATGTGGAGTAAATCTAACATGAAGGGAGTCTCTTGTTTGGAATGTGTCCATAACTAGAAGGAAGAATTATGAAAACAATAGTACAGGACATGAAAGCAGCATGAGGTTACCCGAATCAGATCATAGGTTAGATTCTGAAGACTTTCTTGGTTTTTCTCACTAATTTGTAGATCTGTAGAGACCTTCCAGCTGCCATTCTGGAAAGTTACAGGCATGGAGTAGACAATTCCCTCAGGAATCCCAAACTGACCTAAGGAACAGAAACAGTCCCTCCAAAGTGTATTTTATTCACAGAAAACAACACACCCATACATTTGCCATTAAAACTGTGAATTACATGGACCATATCCCAATATTCTGCCACACTGATTTCAGTGGAAGAGATTTAAGCGGGCGTGAAATTCTGCTACTGAAATCAATGGGGCTTTGCTTAAACTTTGGCTGTATCGTACGCAAAAAATTTAATTTGGATAGAAAAACACAAGCCCTTCCACATGGTCTCTGGTGGAAATGAAGCAGTGTGACAGAGAAATGTTTGATGATTATTTGACTGAAGAGCAACATTTACCTTCACTGAGTACTCCCAGGGAGACCAGTTCCCCTGGAGGGGAGTCCAGGTACCAGTACCTCAGCACAGTAAAAATGGCATGTGCGGGCGCTATGCCTACGCAATGAATTTCCCAGGAACTCAACGAACTCATTGCAGTCAGAAACTCTGCTCGTATCCATTCGCTGTAAAATGAGAAAGCAGAGCTTTCCTTAAATACAAATAAAGAAAACTACAGGAAGAGACGATGTTCCAAACCTTTTTTAAGTATGCAGCTCCTCATCAAGAAGCTCAAGTCTCAGACCCCCCAAAGCCTCATACATTGTCATAGTCTCTTCAGCAAGGTTTGGAGTGGTATGGGAGTACCAGGGCAAACTTGCCCTGAACTTTGTGCCCTTTCACCTACAGGCATTCCAAGCAAGGACTGTCAGGTCGAGATTCCTCCTTTGCCTATAATCTGCTGCTGACCTGGGAAATGAGACAGCCAGCCCCTCTCCCCTCTGTTTCCCTTCAAGTTTTATTATCTGTTCCCCTGCTTGCAGGAAGCAGCAGGGCTGCCGGGGAAGAAGATGGCTGACAAAGGGGGCAAAAGGTTGGAGAAGGTGTGGCTGACTGCTTCATCGTCCAACTCATTGGCAGTTTTGAAGGTGACAGGGGAGCCTGCAGGTTGCAACAGGGAAGCCATGTGACGGAAACTCTGATGAAGAGCACTCAAAAACAAAAACAAAACAGGAGCTCTCAAATATAGACGTACCTCAGGGCAAAATCTAGAAACCAGCATTTAATGAATTTGATGAATAATAGTAATAATACTACAGTATTTTGGGTGGGAAAATGTGTTTCAGATCCTTACATGGTATGACTCTAACAGAGCACTGGAGCTATTGCTGCTTATGATATTTGCCACAACTAGACCATTTAGTTCTTAATTAAATACTTTGACCTTAATAACTTTAAAGCACCAAATCAGGTTTTAAGTAATAATGATGCTGCTCCTTATGTAACACTCCATAGAGGTTCAAAAGTGCATTAGAGAAGCTTTGATTTGGAGCAGAGCTCTCTCTGTTGGCGGAAGTAAAGATCAGGAGGGAAGCTTAATTTAGAATATTCTTTTTCACACTTCCTTTGCTTTTCACTTGGAAGCTGCATTTGGTAAACGGAAGCACTGGCATTCTTGTGCCTTTCTGGGCTCAATTTGGAGATTTTGTCCTGAGAACTGAGTCCTGAAAAGAACAATGCTTCTGCTTCTTAGCACATGAATACTTTTTTCATTTTTCAAGCCTTTGAGTTGGATGCTCTCAGTTTTTTGTTTAAGATTTTTCAAACACCATCACAATGCCCCAAAGCACTGAAGAGTAGACTTTGGGGTTGTAAAATGCAAGAGACTATGAAAGAGGCAGAGGTCTTTGGCCAATGTGTAAGGTGCAAACACCACTTCAGACTCTTCGGAGGGATGGCATAAAAGCCAGTTTTTTAAAAAATCCAAATTATCCCAAAAAATTACCGATCAAACAGGACATCCATCAAATCACGGGAAAAGCTTGGTGGGCCCCAGATGGCGCTGTCATATCTATAGAGCTGTGTTTTACTCAGATCGATGAAGCTGTTCCCACTGATATTACCCCAGACTACGAGATTTTTTATTCCTGTTGAAGACAACAATCGAAAGATGCATAAGCATAACAGGTAAGAATGGAAGGAAAAACCCCACTGGAACAGAACAAAGGTTCTGCAGGATGCATGTAGTTCAGCATCCTGTTTTCCACAGTGGTTAGTCAGATGTCTCTGGGAAGCCCACATGAAGCAGGCCATGAAGGCAAAAGTCATTCCCTGGTGTTGCTCCCTCAAGCACATTGCTCTAATCCAGAGGCTCAACATAGCCATTGCTTTTGGGAGCCACTGATCATGGTAACCGTTCACATGGCACAGTTAACTCACATAGCAAAGGAGTACTTTCAAAAGACATGTCTTCTGCTGTGTCCCATGAGGCAAGAAACTGCCTAAGGTCTGTAACTAAGGCCTGGTGAGGTTCACCACAGTAGAACTGCAGACCTTTTAGAGAGTCTGTAAATTATGGGCAAGATTCAATTAGATTTGTTCCACTAGTGAAGGAAATCCACTAGCTCTAGGGAGGGTCAGGAGAACCTCAGAACGGCGCACAACAGGCAGAGTTTGGATTTGATATCCCGCTTTATCACTACCCGAAGGAGTCTCAAAGTGGCTAACAATCTCCTTTCCCTTCCTTCCCCCCCCCCCCAGCACTCTGTGAGGTGAGTGGGGCTGAGAGACTTCAGAGAAATGTGACTAGCCAAGGTCACCCAGCAGCTACATGTGGAGGAGCGGGGAATCGAACCCAGTTCACCAGATTACGAGTCCACCGCTCTTCACCACTACACCATACTGGGTGGGGACTGTTCCATCTGGCAAGCTGAAAAGCTTGTGTTGATGGAATGATTGACACAGCGCTACGTTAAATTCCTCCTTGTGTTGTTCCCCTTTCCCACTGCACCCTAGCTTTGATTATCTTGAGTTAAACTGAGAAATCTTCTAGCATGGACCAAGGTTATGATCTCCCAGCCTATTGGTTAGCCCGCATGCATGCAAAGGGTTTGCAGAGATACGTTCTCAGAGGCAGTGTCACACACCAGTACTGCAGAACTGCCTTTTCCCTAAAAGTGCATCAGAGTCTGAGCTTCCTTCAGAGAAAGTTCAAGTCCTCCCATTTCAGTAGTGACTTCGGACTGTATGGTCTAGAACAGAGGTCAGCAAACTTTTTCAGCAGGTGCTGGTCTACTGTCCCTCAAACCTTGTGGGGGCCCGGACTATATTTTGAATAATAATAATAACAATAATTTATTATTTATACCCCACCCATCTGACTGGGCTTCCCCAGCCACTCTGGGCGGTTTCCAAAAGAATATTAAAATACATCAAACATTAAAAGCTTCCCTAAACAGGCCTGCCTTCAGATGTCTTCTAAAAGCCTGGTAGTTGTTGTTCTCTTTGACACCTGGTGGGAGGGCGTTCCACAGGGAGGGCGCCACTATTGAGAAGGCCCTCTGCCTGGTTCCCTGTAACTTGGCTTCTCGCAGTGAGGGAACAGCCAGAAGGCCCTCGGTGCTGGACCTCAGTGTCCGTGTAGAACGGAAAAAGAAAGAATGAATTCCAAAGCCCCATTAATAATCCAGAGATGCATTTTAAATAAAAGGACACATTCTACTCTTGTAAAAACATGCTGATTCCTGGACGGACCACGGGCCAGATTTATAGGGCGATTGGGCCTGATCTGGCCCTCGGGCCTTAGTTTGCCTACCCATGGTCTAGAATATTTTAAACCTTGGTTATTTTTGTGGGTTTTAGTATGGATGTGTGCTTCTATGTTATTTTTATTTTTTCATTTGCTTAACATGATTTGCCCTGAGGCAAGACAATATAACAATCCAAAATACATTGGTGCCTCGCAAGACGAAAAGAATCCGTTCTGCGAGTCTCTTCGTCTTGCGGTTTTTTCGTCTTGCGAAGCAAGCCCATTAGCGGCTTAGCGGATTAGCGCTATTAGCGGCTTAGAGGATCAGCTGTTAAGCGGCTTAGCGGATCAGCTGATAAGTGGCTTAGCGGATCAGCTGTTAAGTGGCTTAGCGGATCAGCTGATAAGCGGTTTAGCGGCTTGGGAAAAAGGGGGGGGGAGGGGAAAAAAACCCCGCAGGAACTCGCAAGACATTTCCGTCTTGCGAAGCAAGCCCATAGGAAATTCGTTTTGCGAAGCACCTCCAAAATGGAAAACCCTTTCGTCTAGCGGGTTTTTCGTCTTGCGAGGCATTCGTCTTGTGGGGCACCACTGTAACTAAATAAATAAACATTAGTCAATCTGCAGTCATTTCTCACACACCTGCTGGATGCATTCCCATTTTTCTTGCCAGCATGGCCTTGGCTTCATTTTCCAAGAGGAGGGATACAGTGACAATATTCTGAGGGTTGATGGACGGAGCATGTGTAATAAGCATCAACGCCTTAAGGTTGACAAAGGTTTTCCCCATCACAACAACCCTGACATTACTTCTGGCATTCTTCTCTATCAGAGGACCATATATTTCACATTGATTGGTAACTTGCTGGATACATTCTTCTAGAGACGGGATTGCCTCTTGGAGAATGTCATCAAGCAAAACGATGACTTCCGCTTCGAGAAAAGTCTGGTCGTCCAGTTCAGTGTACCAAGTGATGCCACGAAGGACAGGGGATGCCAAGTCCTCAGTCTCCATAACGATAGCTTCAAGAAGTTCTTCGCAGCCCTTTCTGTCAAGCAAGTGGAGGCTGATCTCAGTTTCCATTCCAAATATTTCCCCATTGATTAACAGAGGGATCAGATGACAGCAGATACTAGCTGATGCTCTGTTAAGATCAGAAAAGTAGTTAGCAGTGAACAAACAAACACTGGTTTTATGCAGAGGAGAGAGATATTCCCTCCCCCCCAAAAAATATTTTTATTCCACAGGTTTTCATGGTCCTCAGTAATCAACTCTTAGTGCTTGTATTAGAAGAAATGAACAAGGATACCTTGCCATGAAATCTAGTGACATTATCTTCTAACAGCAGGTATTGAAGCTGAGTTATTTTAAAGCTAGGTGGTTACAGACTACATTAATTTAACTGCATAAGTGTTTGATTTTTCTAAACTATAACATACTTTTTTTATTAAAACCACAACAACTTAACACTGAAGACTTAACAATCACATAGGCTGATAGACTACTGAGATTTATCCCCCCAAAACAGTCATTCCATAGCAATTCTGCAGTGAGAATGCAGGAAAAGCTGCTTAATAATATTAACAGACTAGGTCAAGGGAGGGAGGAGTTGTGGCTGCTGAACAGCCAGATCTAAAGACCTGCTGGACTTGTGCAAGCCAAGTGTGGGGCAGGTGGGATGGTGGTTGTGCCATTTTCTCTCCTCTCACCTTTCTGTCGCTTGCTATTTGCTTCTTTATGTAAATATTTAACAATCACACATTCATAGAAAATACAGCAAGGCAGTGTGCAACATAAAAAACTTTCCTTTCACGGTGGGAAAATCAGTATTCCAGATCCTGGGCTGGTGAACTTTTCTCAACCTCAGTTCGGGGGCGGGGGGGGGGGGCGGGGACATAAGGTCTTTGGATCCAGTGGACCCCAAGCCTCCTCTGGTCTGCCACTGGCACACACCCCTTTTGCTGTTACTGCATTAGCTGAGATTTCTGCTCCCACAGCAGGAAAGCTCATGCGGGGAGGCCATCTTTGTCTCCCAAGGATCTCCCACTCTGCGGGTGGAAGGAGAGATCGGCTGTACCCTATGGCTGTACCCTATAGGACTGCTTTTCAGTAAGTCAAAACTAAAACCAGAAAGAAAGTAGAGATTAAGGAAGGGGAGGGGGTGGGCCTAAGGAGCCAGAATGGATAAAAGTGGAAACATCAAACAGCTCACTGTCAAGGAAGCTCTGAGGAACGGCTTGGTCGCTAAAGGTAAAGGTAAAGGGACCCCTGACCATTAGGTCCAGTCGCAGACAACTCGGGGGTTGTGGCGCTCATCTCGCTTTACTGGCCGAGGGAGCCGGTGTACAGCTTCCGGGTCATGTGGCCAGCATGACTAAGCCGCTTCTGGCGAACCAGAGCAGCGCACGGAAACGCCGTTTACCTTCCCGTCGGAGCAGTACCTATTTATCTACTTGCATTTTGATGTGTTTTCAAACTGCTAGGTTTGCAGGAGCAGGGACCCAGCAACGGGAGCTCACCCCGTTGCGGGGATTCGAACCTCCGACCTTCTGATCGGCAAGTCCTAGGCTCCGTGGTTTAATCCACACCGAAGTGCTAATGTGGTTTTACATCGGCGAAATCATAGGCAAACGTGGCCTGATTGGCTATGATGTTTGGAAGTTTTTGTTTTCTGCTCCTAACAGTGTCGTAGTATCAAATTACAGCGCTGAGATGAAATGGTGGTGGTCTCTACAAATATCATTCACTTTGGGGCAGAATCAGATGGTGGTGACATGAATGCAGACAAGGATCCCTAAAATACGTTCTCTTTCTCCTCCTGTTGCGGGATAGGGCCGGCACTGGTGGTTGGCTGTTCAAATAAATGCTATACAAATAATGACTCAAAAAAAAAAAAAAAAAAGTGGAATGAAGGGGCAGGGCATTGAAGACAACATGAAGAATTTGAGCAGCAAGAACAGCCTATATACGATATATGATATACAATATCTTTATCGTCATTGTCCCATGCAGAACAATTAAATTGAAAAACTACATAAAAACTACACAAAACTACATAATGCTGAAGGAAGTAATTACTTCTCCAAGTATATGGCAAAGTTAGTGTTATCCCATAAGCCCAAGAATTCTTGCCATAAGAATGTCCATAAGAATCTTTATATTCTAATTTTAACATATTGATACATGTAGACATTACACCTTTTAAAAAAACAAAACCTAGCTGTAAATAGACCAATAATTTTTTCTGATGCTTTTGATCAATGCCATGTTTAATTTTTATTTATACCCCGCCCTTCCCAATTCAGGAAACTGGGCTCAGGACAGCTAACAACAAATTTAAAACACTTAATTGTAATAGTGTAAATAACAATAAAATCAAAAATCAATTTAGGGGGGAAATCCATCCAATAAACATTAGATGATCACCAGAGCTAGCTGGCTAAATTAGTCCCACTTGGGCCAATGAGGAGACCAGGGGAGAACAAGCTGTGGGATCTCAGAGAGGGTTAGGGTTAGGGTTAGGGGAGGGGGGAGGGAAGGAAGGGGAACAAAAGATCAGGCTAGGTTCAAATTGAAAGCCAGGAGGAATAGTTCTGTCTTACAGGCAATCTAACTTCCTTAGGGCCCGGGACCTCTAAACTCTAAACTATGATTATTCATGGACCTTAATGACTTCTGCAGGGCATACCAGTAGAGGCGGCCCCGTAAGTACGATGGTCCTAAGCTACAAAGGGCTTTAAAGGTTAAAACCAGCACCTTAAACCTGACCCGATACTCCACTGGGAGCCAGTGCAAGTGGTAAAGCACTGGGTGAATATGCTCCCATGGCAGGGACCCCGTGAGGAGCCTTGCTGCAACCTTCTGCACCCGCTGGAGTTTCTGGGACAGTTTCAAGGGCAGCACTGCACAGAGCAAATTACAGTAGTCAAGCCTGGAGGTGACCGTTGCATGGATCTCTGTGGCCAGGTCGGGGCGGGAAAGGTAAGGGATCTTTGATGAAATGTTGAGATCTTTGA
This sequence comes from Podarcis gaigeae, assembly GCF_964106915.1. Lineage (NCBI taxonomy): Eukaryota > Metazoa > Chordata > Lepidosauria > Squamata > Lacertidae > Podarcis > Podarcis gaigeae. Next base: position 130,836,536 of record NC_139678.1, read on the forward strand.
TGAAATGCAAGGCACTGCAGTTGGAAAATAAAAAATGGGAATTATGGTCTGCACTGTAAGTGCTCACATATACAAATGTGGATCTTTGTGTTACAAGCATAGACTGTGTTCAGTCATGTATAGGTTCCGGATTCTGCTAATTTTCCATGTTCCCTGACAGCTGTATTGTTTAAAAAGAAAAGGAGCAGACTTAAGTTTTTGAGATTCCCTATGCAGTTTATTTTCATCTTTCCCACCTGTTTATCCAAATGTGTAATGGATTGATAAGGCCTTTAAGTTCTTCCTCCTCTTGGTCAATCACTATGTGAGTCTGCAAGTTCTCCTTGGCTATTAAGAGCATCTGTTCAGTCATCATGTCGGATGTGATGTTATAGTATTGCTGAAGATTAAAAAAAGTCATCAGCAGGCATCCAAATATGGCTCAGACATTATCACTATTTAATCAAAAATCTGAAGAACAAAACCTTTTTTTAAAAAAAGTGTGTGTTCGGGAGAGGGGGGAGGAATGAAGGGACAGAATAGGGAAATCCTTTATTAAGTTCCATCTGTGATGGATGCTCCAAGCATGTTGGTAGAAGAGAAATAATAATTTACTATCATTATCAAATCATTGGTGCTGGAAAGATCCTCTAAAGGAATCTAGTCCAAACCCCTCCTGAAGCAAGTAACCCACTACAGTACTACAGCAACCATCCAGCCTCTACTATCAAACAGCTTGTCCCATTAGGAAGTTCTTTCTAATGTTTAGTCTAAATACTTTTCGGGTTATTTGGTTTGGTTCCTACCCTCTGGAGCAACAAAAACAAAAAAACAAATGTGATCTATCATTAGGGTGACAGTCCTTCAAATATTTATAATAATAATAATTATTATTTATTATTTATACCCCGCCTATCTGGCTGGATTTCCCCAGCCACTCTGGGTGGCTTGCAACAAAATATTAAAATACAATAGTCCATCAAACATTAAAAGCTTCCCTAAACAGGGCTGCCTTCAGATGTCTTCTAAAAGTCTGGAAGTTGTTTTTTCCTTTGGCATCTGGTGGGAGGGCGTTCCACAGGGTGGCCCTCTGCTTGGTTCCCTGTAACTTGGCTTCTCACAGCGAGGGAACTGCCAGAAGGCCCTGGGCACTGGACCTCATTTTTGAAAATGGCTACTATTTTGCTTCTCAGTAATCTTTTTTTCAGGCTAAGCACAGCCAATTCCTACAACCTTTCCTCGCAGGACTTGATCTCGATATTTATTGCCATATAAGCTCCTCACAATTGTTGCCCTCTAGACATGCTTCAGTTTGTTGATATCCTTCCTAAATTATACCACGTGGGTTCTGATCAAAGCAGAATACATCAGTACAGTGGTACTTCGGGTTACATATGCTTCAGGTTTCAGACTCCGCTAACCCAGAAATAGTAACTCGAGTTAAGAACTTTGTTTCAGGATGAGAACAGAAATCTTGCTCCGGCGGCACAGCAGCAGCAGGAGGCCCCATTAGCTAAAGTGGTGCTTCAGGTTAAGAACAGTTTCAGGTTAAGAACGGACCTCCGGAACAAATTAAGTACTTAACTCGAGGTACCACTGTATCATTATCATTACCATGGCCAGTCTTTAGATTTAAATAACCCAGGCCATAGGCAATCCCTACCTTTAGGAATACTTTCCTGATAATCAAATTAAGCCCAAACTCATTCCTCGTTGCCCTTTCCCAGTGGCCTCAGTAATCAAACTTCTCTCTAATTATGGTAGGTTTTCCAAGCTCCTTATGACATGGATAGGGAATTTTTGTCCATCCCTGGATGTTGTTGGACTACAACTCCCACCATTCCTAACCACAGACTATGCTGCTTAGGGCTGAAGGAAGTTGGAAGTCCATTAAAAGGTCTTAGGGCCTTTGAGTGTGATTCTAGTGTGGTTACAAAGTAATACAAGTTCACATTTACTATCTCTCTCTTAAGCATTCTTCTGATTATAGTATTTTGTTGGGAGATGGGATATTATTTAGCCAACTGAATACTCACTAAACGTAGAGACAAGCAGAGAAGAAGAAGCAGCAGACCTGGGCGTGTTCAAGGAATTCATTGAATCCTCCCAGAAGAAGTCCCTTTCCTCCACGGTCCAACAATTCCCTCCAAATAATTGGAGAGCGCTTATGTTTCCATCCATTCTGTTCACAGATCTCCTGCAGCCACTTCTAGAAGCAAAATCCCCAAAAGCACACATGAAATGTATTGTTAATGTGTTAAATCCAGAAAAAGCTTTCAAGGCAATACTGAAACAGTAATTTCCCAAGATGATACGCCCAAACACTTTCCCTTCATATTTTATAACAGGCTCATACATTTTGTACCTGTGCATCTAATGCTAATTCGAATGTATACATTAATAAGGCATTTATGGATTAGTTGCAAGCAAGTGCATTGAACTGGAAGCTGCAGTGAGGAAAAAAATGCAGACCGATGTCTGCTTGAATGTATGAAAGGACCAAAGTGGACCAGTACTGCTTCAGGAAATTTTAAGAAAGCTTTAGCCAACACACTATTTAGCAAAGCAGCATGCTAGTCAAATATACAGATGCATCCACTAGTGGGCAGGATTTCAAACGCTTCAACCAAGAGCCTCCTTCAGCACCCAGGCTATAATTTTTCAAAAGAAAGAAGGCAAAAGAAATAGAAATATATCCCAAAAGGGTCAACAGAGGCACTGTGCCCATATAAGTCGGTGCTTGTCCATTTATAGACTTCCATCTAGGGAGCATAAGTGTGATAGAGAAATACCAGGCCGTTACAGGTTTGCCCACATCACATATTTATGTAAAATATTTGTACCCCACCTTCCCTGATTAAAAGGTCAAGATGGCTAACACCACCAACCATAAATTAACATCTTTTACAAAAGCATAATCACTATGTTTCACTATCCCTAATGACAGGACCAGCCCTGCGAGGTGGCATTAGTGCACTAGTGAATCACATGGATATATATTACCTCCCAGTTGTCTGGATGCTGAGTAATCTTGTGTATCCTGAAGTGAGGCAGATTTTTCTGCAAATAATCAGCAAGGAGTTCTGCCTTAGCATAATAGGGGCAATCGGCCTTCCCTGGAAAGTAAGAAAGCAAGTAAGTATTCATAAGCTCATGAAGGAGCGAATGCTTATTGCAAAGGGGGGTGATAACCGGGGCAGAGCAAGAGTGCATTACTTCCCCAAGCACGACTTCCATGCACCCCGCTCTGCAAGTTTCTACTGAGTCAGCTCCTGGAATTTCCTGCCATAAGCTGTAGTGACGGCCAGAATGGTTTAGATGAAAAGGGGCTTGGACAAATTAGCCGAGGGCTGATTAGGTGATCAGGGCCTGCTAGCCACAATGTTCTCCCTCCCACTGTTGGAGGCAACCAGTATGCTGCTGGGAATCGCAAGCAGGAAGGAAGGGATCTTGGCCTAGACAGAAATAGGGCCAGATCTTTGTGGCTTCATGTCTCCTTCACGGATCCAATGGGGCTCCTGCTCCATCCTAATGAATGAAGAAATAAACATTAGCAGGCGCTCTGAAGCGTCCAGTGAAACTGACTGAGGTGTACAAAACGAAAATTAGTTGCAGTGTCATTAACAGCAGAAAGGCGATCACCGTACTATAGTTTTAACTCTGTTAAGGTTTAATTGTTTCTTATTTGTTGTTGTTTCCCGGCCCCTGCCACTTTTTAAGCTGTTCTTATTTTTATCTGTATCTGAGGTCCTGCCAGAGAAAGAAGGTGGAATATATATATATATATATATATATATATATATATATATCCATCTGCCTTAGCATAATAGCGGCAATCTGCCTTCCCTGGAAAGTAAGCAGGCAGCAAGTATTCATAAGCTTGTGAAGTCAAAGGAGTGAATACTGCACAGTATATACCGGTATATTCGCAAGCTTATGAATACTTGCTGCCTGCTTACTTTCCAGGGAAGGCAGATTGCCCCTATTATTTTATACACACACACACACCATAATAATAATAAAAACAAATCGTTCTAAGAAAAACACAATCCTATATTAACTGGGTGGATTTGCTTCCTAACACAGAGGGGTGTGCCGTGGACGCACAGGTGAGGGAAGCAGCCTCCTCTTTATTTATTCCTGCCTGATGGAGCTGCTTCGACTCGCCCGGCAAACTCATTCCTCATCCCAAAGCGACTGCCGGGAGTGCAGCACTCTGTGCATGCTCAGGGGGCGCGAGCCATCCCAGCCCTGCGAAACCCGAGCAGGACGTTGTGTTTGTGTGTGTGAGAAAGAGAGAGAGAGAGAGAGAGAGAGAGAGAGACTGCATGGCGGAGCCGCCGCCGCCGCCTCACCTGCGAGCACGAATTTGGCCATCCTTCCCCCCAACCCCCCCCCCCCCAACAACAACAGGTGTGTGTTTTCGCGCGGGCGCCTCGGGAGCTAGGCCGGAGGAGACCGGGGCGGTTGCCAGGCAACCAGGCACGCGCGCCCGGACCGAGCAGGAAGAGGCCATTTTGTCCGCTCCGGGCACCCGTACCTTCAAGGGAGGCTCCTTTCCTTTCTCTCCCCGTCGCACCCCGCCCACTTCACTCGCCGGCTCGGGTCACGTGTCAGCCTGGCGCAATGGCGGCGCCCATGTGAGGAGACCTCGGCAGGTGAGGGGGAGGCGGAGAGAGCGGCGCCAGAGCCGCGTCCCCTCGCGGTTCCGAGAGAGGCGGGGGGGGGGGCTGAGGGGGGGGGGAGCGGAGGCGCGTGGCCTGAGTCTCTTATGGATTACACCAAGGTCTTGTCTATACTGCAACTAAGGCTTCTCTTTCTCTTCTTCTACGCTCCCGAAATGTTAAATTTGGTTTACATGGGAGTGGAGTGTCCATGTCTCACTTGCCTGGTCTGGTGCCAAGTTTGTTGAGTCTTCCTGCCAGTTTTCCTTTCTCCCGCATTTGGATCAGAGCTACAATAGGGCACCCCTCTGTGTTGGGAAAAGATCAAGCCATGTAATATGTGGTTGTGTTTTTCATAGAGTCATTTTGATGATAATGATGATGATGATGATAATAATATATTTGTGTACCGCCCTATACCTGGAGGTCTCATAATAATAATAATAATAATAATAATAATAATAATAATAAATTTGTGTATTTGTGGAGGTCTGAGGGTAGTTCACAGAAGAAAATTAAAATATAAAACCACCACATATATATACTCTCTCTCTCTCTCTCTCTCTCTCTCTCTCACTCACATACACACACACACACACACATATACACATATGCATACTACACCAAGTATGTGTACATTTGATGGTAATATTGCAAGTGTATTATGTTCATGAAACTACCATTTTGAATTCATTTAACAGGTAATCTACATGATCTACTTCTGACTGCCTTATTTGTGTTCAGAGAATTTTGTGAAGTTGTTTTCTTTGAACAAGTCATCATAAAGCACTAAAGAGCAAAATGAATAAGAACCTGGATTGTTTTCTAAGGACAGTGAGACAGCTGCAGGCGTGTCATTATGCACAGAGTCCTTTTTCTCGAACCACAAGGAGAGTGTTTGCACTGGGGGTTGATGGGCCTAAAAGTGCTGCACACAGTATTTACCTGAGGCGACTCCTGTCTTATGCATCTCCTTGCCAGCTGCAATCATCTGTTAGATTTTTTTCTCAAGGTACTTTAAGTATTAATGCAGACGGTACCAGTGCAAATGAACAGAAAACTGCTGATGCTCTCTTAGACCATGTGCAAGGCCCTGACCCAATGACTGTTGCACCCACCCAACTTCCATCTGGTTTCTTGGGATCCCCAAAGGAAGTCAAAAGTTCAGCGGAAGAAAAGGATGAAGAAAACACGCCCCAGCAATTCTTTAATGACCTTCAAAAATGTGCATCTCCCAGTGATGTACTAGACCTTGCTTCAAAATTTCCAGATGCTCCAAAGTACGCCAGTAACTGTCTTGCCACTATGTGGACGCTCACAAAAAAGCTCTCGGAAGATCAGAAACATTATGAGAGACGGTTGATGTTTGAGCACCCTCAGTTTAGCCAGGTCTGTCAGTGTGTGATGCAGGAGGCCAAATATATGTGGCGTGATGACTTGGCATACAGCCTGCTAGCTGTGGTGAAACTGGGCGTCCCACAGAACACCCGGTTGGTTCAGACCTTGCTGAGGGTATGCCAGGTAAGTCACAGAAATTCTATAGTCTTGCACTGAACATAAGGGATGATTATATAGTAGTGAATTGAGCTCCAGACTTGTCAATGGGGCCATTCATCTGGCATGGGCAGGAAAACTCTAGCAAGCTAAACTAATGATTTTATAATGAATACTTTGGTTTTCAAAGTTCTCCCACATACGTTCTCATAATTGGGTAAAATAGGTCATAGAGCAGCCCTAACGCTCATTCCTTTTCCAACTCTCCTATCTGTTCCCTCTGAGGCACACAGTCTTGTGAACTCTGTTCTCCACCTGCTCTTTAAGGATAGATAGGAGAATGAGAAAACCACATAGCAGTTGGCATAGCAGCCCTGTGAAAAATGCAAGGTGATGTGGCACTGCATGTTTGTGATTCTTTCCCCATAGCAGTAGAAACTTGCCAGATACACAGACCATCAGAGGCGTGGCAAGCTCTCCTGGTGGACAGGGTGTTGCTGAAGGCTCCTGTTAACTTCTTAATCTACATTTTGCACACGGGAATTGCCACATTGTAAGAATTGCCATACTTACAGTTTGAAGAACACAACAGTAAATAAGGAGTAATCCCACCAAACAAGTACACTTTGTTAATTCGACGTAATTGAGTCATGGTAAAGCTGGAGTTGAAAATGCATTTGTTTAATATTTGTTTAAATGGTAAAATTTGGAATGAATAGCTGTCCTTGAGGCTGCAGTTCTCAGACGTACTTCTGAGGAGACGTGATCCCTTTACGTGAAAGATTGCTGAAAACCGGGTTTTCTTGTGCTTTGAATAGGAACGTCTCAATGAATTTGATGACCGATGTCTCTCAGTTGTTGCAAACACTTTGCAAGGAATGGAAAAGTCCAAGAATGTGGAAGCTCTTCAAGTTGGATTGCAGTAAGGAAAAACAATACATTGACTTCTAAAAGGCATCATGCTTGTAATTGATAATAATTACAAAAACCTTGCTGTAAGGTCACCAGTATATGGATCACACTGGCCAAGCCATCCCTGTCCAGGAATGGGCATAGCTGACATACCAAGCAAGTTTTGGAAGTGCCCTCCTTGTCACAGAGCTCACCTAGGCCTCTAATGACAGCAATGGATCCAAGAGCAACCCCAAGCTACATAACTCTTCTTTCTTTAACTTACAGTGTGTGATATGATCAGGTGGCGATGCCTGGGAACAGATAAGGCAAGCACAATACCAGTCCCCCACTTAAGATCAGTCATGTGTTTTTTCTCTCTTAATGTTTCAGAAACAAAATGATTCCTTTCTGATGGAGAATATATGACATCTAAAATGCCACATTCATATACTGCCATTTTTAAAAGGCATTTCCTCTTAAATCCAAGGAAACTGTCTTGGTTCTAAGCCTGCGTCTGTCATCCTTAATGGACTGGATGAGAGTGAGCAAATTGAAATTTAATCCAGACATGACAGAGGTGCCCTTGGTCAGTTGGAAGGCCGAACAGGGAATTCAGCCTGTGCTGGGTGGGGTAACACTGAAGATGCAGGTTTGCGCTTTGGGCAGGCTCCTGGATTCAGCCCTGAGCATGGATGCTCCAGGTCTCTTTGGTGGCCAGGAGTGCATTTGCACAGTTGAAGCTAATGCTCTGGCTGCGACCGTTCCTTGAGATGTTGATTTGGTCATGGTGACATACGCCTTAGCTAAATCCCATTTGGATGAGTGTAATGCACTCTATGTAGGGCTGCCTTTGAAAAGTGCTCATAAACTTCAGCTGGCTCAAAGAGCTGCAGCCAGATTGCTGAATGGGGCTGGTTACAGGGAACACACCACTCCCTTGTTATAACAGTTGCACTGGCGACTAATTCTTTCTAGGCACAATTCAAAGTGTGGGTTACAACCTATAAAGCCCTCTATGTTTTAGGTCTAAGCTATCTCAAAGATCGTATTCTCCCAGTTTCTATAGTCTTTGGGCAATTTCCCACCCCAATGTTTTTAGATGCTTTTATTTTGCCTAGTACTTGCCGATCAGAAGGTCGGCGGTTTGAATCCCCGCGACGGGGTGAGCTCCCATTGCTCGGTCCCTGCTCCTGCCAACCTAACAATTCGAAAGCACGTCAAAGTGCAAGTAGATAAATAGGTGCCACTCTGGCGGGAAAGTAAATGGCGTTTCCGTGCGCTGCTCTGGTTCGCCAGAAGCGGCTTAGTCCTGCTGGCCACATGACCCGGAAGCTGTACGCCGGCTCCCTCGGCCAATAAAGCGAGATGAGCGCCGCAACCCCAGAGTCGGTCACGACTGGACCTAATGGTCAGGGGTCCCTTTACCTTTACTATTTTGTCTGTAAGCCATCTTGAGTCCCTGTCACAAGCAAAAGGCAGGGTAGAAATAAGTTGTTGTTGTTGTTAACTGTCCTGTATTCTTCTGCCCATGTCACATTCTTTTCCCAAGCTGATTGAATCCCTTGCTCTTTTCAAAAAAACAGATTACTGGTGGAGCAGAGAATCTCCAAAATCTCAAATGTGCTTATGTTGCAAAACATGATGAAGGGTCTTGGGAAGGATGCACCACTCAAGCTTAAGACAAAACTGGAGGTAAAAAATGGGAGCTATTAATTCAGTGTATCCCGGTATAGGGCCATAACCGTTGCTGCAGCTCTGCTTGCATAATGGACTTCCTCTGTGCAAGAGAGCTTCCTCTTCCATTCCTGTCCCCTCCAGCCTGCTTACATCCTCAAAACCCATGCCAGAGGGTTGGGAGACCAACTGGGAAAGATTTTTTGGGGGGAGAGGAAATGAAAATAGTGTTTCACAAGCAAAACACCACTGGCACGGCATTAGGTAAAGGAAGAGGTATGTAAGTCATTCTACGACTAGAAGCTTGTATTAGAAGCAGTCCCCAGTGTGATTCCCACACAGCCACACCCTGCGGACCACAACACATTTTAACAATGGAGGGAAAGGCTTCCATTATTCTGAGGGTTTTGAGAGTGGTATCATGTAATATAAAGAATCCATTTATTTCATATCATATTAACTCTTGTAATTGCAGCTGCACAATAGAAGTAAATGCAATATTGCCCGAAGCTCTTTTTCAACCATTTTGAAAGAAAGCAACACATTCTTTCTCTCTCAGTGTAGAAAGAAAGGGGAAAACTGATAAGGAATTGGATATACAGTGGTACCTTGGGTTACAGACGCTTCATGTTACATACGCTTCAGGTTACAGACTCTGCTAACCCAGAAATAGTGCCTCAGCTTAAGAACTTTGCTTCAGGATGAGAACAGATATCATGCTCCAGTGGCGCAGTGGCAGCAGGAGGTCCCATTAGCTAAAGTGGTGCTTCAGGTTAAGAACGGATCTCCGGAACGAATTAAGTACTTAACCGGAGGTACCACTGTTCCTTTTTTTAAAAAAATATTTTTATTTGTTTTTTTCACAATTTTATACATTTTAACTTAACCATTTCAAACATTAAAATACAAGGTTCTTTTGAATCTTTGGGTCCCCTTCCCTCCCTCCATGGGTTCCATGTTTAAGATTAAATTTGCTGCATCTTTTACCCTTATCCATCTATTAAATATCCATAGTTATCATAAGCAATTCCACATTACAAGTGTCATTACATCCCTGCTAATGATTTTAACCGTTTACAGGGGTCTTTAAATTCATATCAAATATCCTTTATTAGGCATAGCAAACCACACATTAACAGACACCGTATACAAATTGTGCATATTAGGACATTGATATTTCTGTCTCATTCAAATCTGTTTTGTTTCAGAACAAGATTTTGTATCACATAGATCAACTTACTGTCCCAAATGCTCAGCACATGTTCACCTTGCTGGCTGAAATGAATTACCGCTCTGTTCCAATCCTGAATGCCTGCAGTAACAAAATAATAGGTAAGTCAGAAAGAATGTGAGAATTTGTGTCTTTAATTTTTTTTAAAAAAAAATCTTGCTTAAACTAAAGGAGGACAACAGTTTAATAAGAAAGTATGGAGAGCAGAGCCATCTGCCAAGGAACACAAAAAGGAGAGAGAAACAGGGATTTGGGATAGTCAAAGGAAAACTGTTCTCTGCAACTCTGCATGTCGTTATAGCATGTCTGAATCTGTCCAGTTGCCATGGTTTGAGAGGGTTGGTCCAAAATACAGTGGTACCTCAGGTTACATACGCTTCAGGTTACAGACTCCGTTAACCCAGAAATAGTACCTTGGGTTAAGAACTTTGCTTCAGGATGAGAACAGAAATCATGCTTCGGCGGCAGCAGGAGGCCGCATTAGCTAAAGTGGTGCTTCAGGTTAAGAAGAGTTTCAGGTTAAGAACGGACCTCCGGAACGAATTAAGTACTTAAGCCGAGGTACCACTGTAATATGGACCAGGATCCAAGGAATTATGCAGCTAATTCTGTGCGTCCAAGTGTGTGGTGGGTGGGGCTCAATTTACTTTGTAACTGCATCCCCCACTATCACATGACAAGCAGAATTTGCAACCGAGGAATGTTTTAAGAACGGTTTGTTGTATGGCATGGCTTCCGCTGTTCAAAGGAGGAATATCAAAAAAACTCCTGGGTTAACTCTGGTCCCTTTTATCATCTTAAGCAGCTCTTTGGTTCCATTACCTTTATGTTTTGCTGTGATTTTAGGTGACATTTCTTTTAACAAATGAAATACATACTTCCATCTCAAGGGTTACTTCAATGCAGTTTGTGCAATTTCCATTTTTATTTTTGTGTGTGTATCAGAGAATATCCCTGGAACTCCCTTCCGGCGTCTGCTGAATATTTTGAGGTCTTGCAAAGACCTCCTGTACCGCAACAGCAAGCTTTGTTCTGCAATAGCGGATTATGCAGCATCCGTCTTCTATATGTGGGACACAAAGCAGGTAAACTTTGGGATAACAATATTAATTTGCACATTTCTGGAATTTTGAATAGAAAATTGATGCGAATATGGAGCTGGCTGTAGACTTCAGTAGTTGTAGTTCTCAAACTGCATTCATTCAAGCGTTAACTTCTCAGCATTTTGATTTACATGTAATGCTAAGGCATGGTTTATTAAACTGGTTTATTGGATTGTCCAAACCTGACCCAGCAGCTTAACCATGGTTTATTAACCACGAAGAAGCTTATAAACCTTGATTTGCATTAGCTGTGGCTTTTTGTTAGGGATGCCGGTGGCACTGTGGGTTAAACCACAGAGCCTAGGACTTGCCAATCTGAAGGTCGGCGGTTCAAATCCCCGTGACGGGGTGAGCTCCTGTTGCTTGGTCCCTGCTCCTGCCAACCTAACAGTTCGAAAGCACGTCAAAGTGCAAGTAGACAAATAGGTCTGGCAGGAAGGTAAACGGTGTTTCCATGCACTGCTCTTGTTCGCCAGAAGCGGCTTAGTCATGCTGGCCACATGACCCGGAAGCTGTACGCCAGCTCCCTCGGCCAATAAAGCGAGATGAGCACCACAACCCCAGAGTCGGTCACGACTGGACCTAATGGTCAGGGGTCCCTTTACCTTTACCTTTTTTGTTACCTGCAAACATGGCCGATATCTGCTGGGATAATCTAACTCTTAAAATAATCCAACTCTGAATAATGAGGCCCTGACATCAGATTCATCAGGGCAGCCTGACAGTAATCCAATTCATTGCAATAATCTAGTCCAGATTGTGTTTACTGGCAATGCTGTTTTGCAGAGCAATCCCAACCCTTGATCTGCTTGCTTCTGCTAGTGAGGAAGGTCTGGCATCAGCCGGAAAGCCCTGCCAGTGAGGAGTGCCCCAGTGTACCCACCCAAGAGGCAGGTGGGCTTAAGCCACCTCCCGTGGTCTTGCTGACAGCAGTAGCCTGTGGAAACCCCCCGACATGAGGCAGGACTGAGCCACCACGTGATCTACTGGTTCCGTCTTATGAGGGCAGCATGCGCAATCCAGGCGTCTCTGCTGTGTCAGCTAGGGTGCTGGTGTGACAAAGGGACATTTTTTCCTCGCTCCACCCCACAACCTGTCCTGGCCAGTGTGAGCACTGCTGCCAACTGGAATTAGGATTGCATCTTGAATCTGATGTTCCAAAATGAAGGGTGTGTGTCTAAAATTAGATATAGGGGGCACAGCAGAGGAGGTGGTGGGAAATTAAGGAAGCCATAAGCTGGGCAAGAATGTGCATTTGTTTCAGTTACACATATTTCGGCTGAATATAGTTTTATATTAAGAAAAGTCTTCAGCCCAGTTGTCTCAGTAGCGCACTTGATATATGCATACTATGCTGACTTCTCTTTTGATTTCAGGTAGTCCTGTTTCTTTCCGCCTTTGAGAATGTTGGCTTTCGACCCGTTGATCTGATGGATGCGTTTGCTGAGAAAGTGACGTCCGATCCTGAATGCTTAAGCATGAGGGATCTTGTGACCGTTCTGCGAGCCTATTCTTCTCTCAACCACACCCCCAAAAGCCAAAATCAGGAGTAGGTTCTGGCTTAGAACGTTTATTATTGTGTTACATGGTAGCTAATGGAGAAATTTAGCAATATCATCATTTGCCACAGAATTACCGTATTTTTCGCCCTATAGGACGCACTTTTTCCCCTCCAAAAATGAAGAGGAAATGTGTGTGCGTCCTATGGGGCGAATGCAGGCTTTCGCTGGAGCCTGGAGAGCGAGAGGCGTCGGTGCGCACCGACCACTCTCACTCTCCAGGCTTCAGGAAGCAATCTGCAAGCCTTGGGAGCCCGGCGGGAGTGCCCGCCGGGCTCGCAAGGCTTGCGGGCAGCAGCCTGCAGCCCGAAGCACAGAGCACTCTCCGGAGGGTGCCCTGTGCTTCGCACAGATGTCCACAAGGCTTGCGGGCAGCAGCCTGCAGCACGGGGCACTCTCCGGAGGGCGCCCCATGCTTTGCGCAGATGTCTGCAAGCCTTGCGAGCCCAGTGGGAGTTTTTAAAAATTTATTTCCCCCCAAAAAACGAGGTGTGCCCTATGGGCCAGTGTGCCCTATAGGGTGAAAAATACGGTAACCCATCCAATTCTTCAAATGTGATGGGCATTGGCATGATGGCTTGGGCCAGCCTTCCTTCCAGATATTTTGAGCTAAGACCATTGGCTGTGCCTATAACCAGTCACAGCTAGGAATGGAACCTTTGTATGAATCAGCTCTGTGTGGATTTTAGTGGCCGTTCAGGAATGGCTGAGGGTGCCTCTGGTGTACAAAACTGTATTTCCTGTGATTGATACATAAAATTAAAGGCATATAGGACTGAATGCCTCTTAGAAGTGTCCACATTGTCATGGGACTACCACATCACATAAAAAGATACAATTAGGGTGACTTGACTACATAAACAAAATTTGGGACCTGGTTAATTTTAAAACAGAAGCCCCCACTCTAGTACAGAGCAAACCAACTCACAAATATATAAGATGGGACAGGCTGTGAAAACTAAGTTGCTCTTTGTACACTGGAATCAGTGGGAGATTGCATTTCCATTAGAAAATGGGGACTTGTATCTGTCAGATGAAAACTCGTTGTGTGTCTATGTGTAGCATTTGTGTCTTGTCAGCCAGTCATATTTATTAATTACATAGCTCTCTATATCTGTAGTGAGGCAGAGTATATTGTTAATTAAATCATGAATTCGTGCTTGACAGTTTTTTTACCCCTCACATTTTGAAGGTTCCTTGAGGCACTGAATAGTGTCTTGGATAAGTATCTCCCCAAGATCTCAAACATGGACTTACTGAGAGCTGTATATTCGTTCTGCATCTTAGGATACTTCCCCCAATCTGCACTTAAGCAGCTTCTACTCGATGAAATCCTCCACAGTCTGGTAGCAACAGGTCAGATATTCCTCTTGACTCATATACTTCCTCAAATGAAAGCTGACGCCACAGCTTTAGATTGTGTATGAATTGTGTTATTTGTTTGCAAAATCAATACTGTGTTTAGAGTTCCTTAAATTAGTCCTATAATAAAAACGTGCATTAAATGCTCATTTTGCTTTCAGCAGAAAACAACTGCTTATAGTGCTTTGGTATATTAGTTTTGCAGTTTTCTTCCCTGTGCCCACGTAAGAAACAAGGAAAGTTCCAGTGCATTTTTATTCTATCGCATTAGGGTGCTTGATTTGCCACTGTGGGTAGCCTCAAACAAAGCACAATAGTTTCTGTTTCCACAACGGAACTCCCCCCCCCCTCCACATTATTGTTAACTAATTTAATCTGGGTGACAGATGCCTGAATAAACAAAACAGGAATTCAGTGATCTACAAAATGTTGTTTTTCATGGGTATTTGGATGGCTAAAAATCAGAAACTTTTTGTCAAAGAACACTTACCGTCAGCTGGAGAGAAGTGGGGGTTGTGGTCTGGTGCAGGGAGTTGGGACAGCCAAGCGAGGACATCGCTTTCTTCTCCCCCAGCCACGCTGCTTGCTGGAGCGCACCCACAGCTGCAGCCAATCACAGGCGAGCTAGGGGGCACGGTTTGGGAGCAGACCAGATGGAAGACTTCTTCCTGCTGGTCCAGTCCCTGGCGATAAAAGCCAGCCATGCCCAGGTCTCAGCCTCAGTCGTTGCTGGATTCCCCAACCCACCCTCCCAATCTTTATGCTTACAGTCTGCCCAAGGATACAGCGGCAAGCCCTGTGTAGGACTTCGCTATTTAAGTCCTCGGCGCTGTATTTGGGGTCAGGAAGGGTCCTGCCATCAGACTAGCATTTTGCCTCCCTCATAGCAACTGTCACAGCTTTGTGGGGGATAAGGCATTGGGTTGGATCCCTAGTTAAATTGGACAGGGGGTGCTCCCCGCACTCTGCTCTTAGGGATCAGGGTATCCCCTTAAAGGGATTCTGTGGGAGGTGCTTCTGTCCAGACAAGAAAATAGGATGCTGATGGGCCACAGCACCCCACATTGGTCATCTTGGGGGGGGGTCACCCTGATTTGGTGTATGCCATAGGGCGATCCTTAACCTTGGTTAACCCTGCCACATCGACCAGCAGTCAAGATACACACCCAGTGCCCATGCCAAAACCTGCTGACATCTGTAATCAATAAAGTTGGGGCCTGTTTAAATCCCAGTTGCTTGTCCTGTGTTTACTGCAACTATTTTCTGCCTCGGTGCCACCATCTGCAGCTCCACTGCAGCTGGGCTCACAAATCTGCCTCCCCCTTTTTTCTTTGCACTGTACATCATTCCCGCAGTAGGTAGGCATCACTTATTTCCCCCAGAATGCAAACCTCAAGGTAAAATGCAGTAGAATAGTGGTAACTATGCAGTTGATGTCGCTGAGTTGTTTTGTGGTGGGTTGTTTATTTTGGAAGTTGTTTTGGATACTGTTATAGATAAGCAGTCTAAACAGATTTTTAAATAAATCAGTTCTCCCACCTCTCCTTTTATGAAGCAGTATCCCCCTCCTTCCCCTGTCCTAGTTGCTTACTTTCCCCCTACCTGATGACCAAGTATCCTATAGCCTCCGGGTGGTATTCACCTATGTTTTACTCAGAGTAGAACCTATTGAAATTAACAACCCTGGCTTAGTCCTGTCCCTTAATTTCAGTGATTCTACTCTGGTAAAACCTAGATGAATACCACCATGCAGTCTAGCCACTTGTTTATCTTGAGCAGATTTATTTCAATGAAGTCATGTAAAAATATTAAACTACTGTTCATCAAGACTTTTCCTGCTACAGAAGAACTGTATGTTAAGGTTGTTTGAAAATAATATTGCTGTTTCTTTTGTTTTCCCCAGATGGCCAGAATATAGAGCAGAATGAAGTAATGTTGCATACCATAAATGCTTGTTTAGAACTCGATAGGAATTGTTTCACTAAGCCAGCAGCCTTATCGTCGAAGGAACTACCATCAACCCCTGCTTTTAGTTTTCCTGACGTTAAGGAGGTTCTGCTTTCACTGTTGGGAGATGAAAGTCTGTTTCGAGCAAACGTACCAGTGATTCACGGTTTCTCTCTAGGTATGGGAGAGCGCATTACGGTTACTGCCTTTATAAAATAATGGCAATTTGCGGAAAACTGTGGAGGGCAAATTGGGAAGAGAGGAACGACGAGCACAAAGAGGCACTTGGCTTGAGCAGAAACGTGCCAGTAGCAGCTTTGTTGTGATCTTTGGTTGCATGATTAAAGTAGATTAAAGCAGTTTGTTGTCCTAGCACAACAAATTTAACAAAGAATCTTGACTTCTTGCAATCTGGAAAGTGACCAGGAAATGTAAAGTGTGGCCCGAAATGAATGTTTGATGGGAAGACAAGTAAACACCCCACAAGATAATCAGCATGAATGGTATCGTCTCTCCACAAACAGATTAAAACAAATGCTCAAAAAAGACCGGAGATAATTTAATCACCACATTTGCGCATGCAAATCAGGATGAACGCTGATCATCTGGTGGGGAGAGATGGTTACCGTATTTTTCGCTCTATAGGGCGCACCTAGTTTTCAGAGGGGGAAAATCAAGGGGAAAAATATGACACCCCCCCAGCTCTGGGATCAGCAGACAGGCTGCACGCAGCCTGTGCACTTCTCCCAGACCTTCTCCCTGCTATTGTGGGAGGTGGGGGAATTCCCCCATCTCCCGCAAAAGCCCACAGGAGCCGCGCACCCTTTAAAGAGCACGCGGCTCCTGCGGGCTTTTCGACCGAGCTTGTGGGGCTGGCGGTGGGGGGATGCGCTGCTTTCCCCCACCGCCGGCCTCAAAACCAGGTCGAGGAGCGGCGCGAAGACCAGACTCTCCTGGCTTCAGCGAAAGCAACGCGTTTCTATCGCTGAAGCCAGGGAGCCTGCATTCGCTCCATAGGACGCACACACATTTCCCCTTAATTTTTCGAAGGGAAAAAGTGCGCTCTATAAAGCGAAAACTATGGTACTTCTGATACATTCAGTGGGCCAGAAAGAGGGGAGCTGAGGCTTATGTCTTTCTGGAAATGCTAACTTCTCATCTGGAAGCTCTTGCCTTTTGCCAAATCCCTCCTGAGTGTGGGTTCTGTTGAGATTCCTGCATTGCAAGGGGTTAGACTGGATGACCCTCTATGTCCCTTCCAGCGGTACAGTTCTTTGATTCCTTTCTCAGCAGTGAAAGAAATTAGCGTTGCGCGTGCCAAGATGCCATTTTTACCCATTTGTGCACCTTTCATTTCTGGGTAAAACCATGGCATTGGAAATAAGAGCCTGGGTTGCACCTGGCACAAATTAACGCCACCCCATGGTCTGAGGAAAATATCCAGCGTGTGCTGGATTGTGGCTCATATCTGCAATTTCCCTTTTTCCCCATTTAAACCTGCCTTTCCCCAGGCTGCTGCAAGAGTTGCAGTTGCCTTTATTAGTGGCTGTGAAAATTTATAGCCCTGATAATGTATATTTGGTATAACTGTTACTAAACACTAGTGTTTGCACCTTTTCTTTTTACTGCACATTTCTGAATAGAGTGCAATCTTGTAACAATTTATTTTATAAGAATGTAATATTTCCCCTTTTTTCAGATTTTGAAATCTTAATGGATGCAGAGAAGGGAATAGTGATACCAAATGCTGAAGTGACAGATAAGTCTGACCTTCAAAGGTACCTTTAGCTTGAGTACAGGGTTTCTTTCCATTTTTATTTCATGGGCTTTTTCCAGCCTCAACTGTTTAGCTTTCTTAATCTTCAAAGACATGAAAAGTTAGTTTAGTGAAGAGGTTAGTCAGAATGTGCTGGAAACATAATTTCAGTGGTGAGCTATAACAAACACTCTGCCTTATTTTCTGGCCTATTTGTATTACAAATGTATTTACTAACTAGATCACTTACTCACCTGATAGTTTGTGGCAAGGAATTTGATAACTAAAACAAAAATGTGAGGCTTTGACAACCCCCCACTGGAAACTCTCAAGAGTGCCTTGCGAGTCAGAAGTGGCGACGTGTTTTTTAAAAAGAAAATAAGCTATAAGGAGTATAGCATCTAGATCAAGGGAAGTAATAGTGCCATTGTATTCTGCTCTGGTCAGACCTCACCTGGAGTACTGTGTCCAGTTCTGGGCACCACAGTTCAAGAAGGACACTGACAAACTGGAACGTGTCCAGAGGAGGGCAACCAAAATGGTCAAAGGCCTGGAAACAATGCCTTATGAGGAACGGCTAAGGGAGCTGGGCATGTTTAGCCTGGAGAAGAGGAGGTTAAGGGGTGATATGATAGCCATGTTCAAATATATAAAAGGATGTCACATAGAGGAGGGAGAAAGGTTGTTTTCTGCTGCTCCAGAGAAGCGGACACGGAGCAATGGTTCCAAACTACAAGAAAGAAGATTCCACCTAAACATTAGGAAGAACTTCCTGACAGTAAGAGCTGTTCGACAGTGGAATTTGCTGCCAAGGAGTGTGGTGGAGTCTCCTTCTTTGGAGGTCTTTAAGCAGAGGCTTGACAACCATATGTCAGGAGTGCTCTGATGGTGTTTCCTGCTTGGCAGGGGGTTGGACTCGGTGGCCCTTGTGGTCTCTTCCAACTCTATGATTCTATGATAAGGGTCAATGTAATTGTCACGGAACACACATGCATACGGGCCTTCTGCCCCGTGATCCTTGTTTCAGTACACTGTTAGCTGCAGTGTCCTTCCGACTAGTGCAGCCAAGTTCATGACTTTTGTAGACATCATTACTGCTTCTCTTGGTTATAGGATAGCCGTGCTGTGTGCTCCTGCGGCCGCGCTCTGTTTTGCGTCCAAACATCCCCGAGGGAGGTTGGCTATGAGGATGAGACACCTGCGTCTTCTGGGCTATCGCGTGATTCTGGTAAGGGAAGCCAAAATGCTGCTCCATCAGAAAACGTGGAACTCTATTAATTTCAGTAGTCTCAAGCAGGTTGTAATAAAAATTTAAAAACAAAACAAGGTACGGGGTGACATTCCAGGCCCCTGTGTGTATACACCAAATCACATAAAATGGGGAACACCCTGTGTGTCTGCTGAGAAAATCCCACTGTCTCTCTAGCTTGTGCAGAGACCCTCCCCAGATCCTGAAGGCTCCTGCCCCTAAGTGTGCAAGCCCAGGCATCCTCTTCGGGCCCTGGGCACTGTCTCATGAGTCAGAGGCTTGTTGAGGCTGCAAAGCTAACACACAGGGAACCTTCCCAGCACGTCAGCTGAGCTGGTCAACGAAGCGCCTCTGTCCTTACAGTGGTGCCCCGCAAGATGAATGCCTCGCAAGACGGAAAACCCGCTAGATGAAAGGGTTTTCCGTTTTGGAGGTGCTTTGCAAAACGAATTTCCTATGGGCTTGCTTCGCAAGACGGAAATGTCTTGTGAGTTCCTGCGGGTTTTTTCCCCTCTCCCCCCCCCTTTTTCCCAAGCCGCTAAGCCGCTTAACAGCTGATCCGCTAAGCCCGTTAAACTGCTAATAGTACTAATCCGCTAAGCCGCTAATGGGCTTGCTTCGCAAGACGAAAAAACTGCAAGACGAAGAGACTCGCGGAACGGATTCTTTTCGTCTTGCGAGGCACCACTTTATTTTCCCTAATATTTGCACAGCTGACAGGCAGGGAAGTGGCTGAGGCTGCTGCGCTACCCCGGATGTCAGCTGTTAGCCAGGGAGGCTGAGCAGTTCAACAAAGCCCTGCTGCCCCTCCGGCTTGTGAGGAGACTCTCTGCGGAGCCCAAAGAGGACGTCCTCTTGAGGGTGCTCCCCATTTCTGGGTACTTGACACCGTGTATGTGTGTGGTCATGAGCAAACAGAATGCACACAAATGAGGAGCTGCCTGTATTAATTTGTGTCTCTGGATAAAAGCACTTTTATTTTTAATACCCGAACCCCTGTATTTACAGGCTTTGCATAAACTTCACAATAAGAAGGCAAAGTATTTATATTGGTTTGGAACATGGCTTGAATAGATATATTAATTGATACAGTGGTACCTCGGGTTAAGTACTTAATTCGTTCCGGAGAATCTTACTTAACCTGAAACTGTTCTTAACCTGAAGCACCACTTTAGCACCCGCTGCGCCGCCGGAGCCCGATTTCTGTTCTCATCCTGAAGCAAAGTTCTTAACCTGAAGCACTATTTCTGGGTTAGTGGAGTCTGTAACCTGAAGCATATGTAACCTGAAGCGTATGTAACCCGAGGTACCAGTGTATATTAATTCTTGAACTTTGGAAACATGAGCGTAAAATGCAGACGATTATGCTGTTTGTGGAGCAATCCAAGCCCCTTTTCTACCACACTGGTGGGCTTCCTCTGCCCAGCTCAGCTCTACTGGTAAAGGAGCTCCGCCACACTCGCCAAGGGCATGGGTGGGCAGATTGTGATTTCTCTGCTGGTAATAGCCAGCAAAAGCTTCTGCAATGAAGCCTGGTGCTGGCAAAGAAAAGAATAGGGCTTGTGTGAATGGCGGGGCTGTGGATGCAACAGTGGCTCCGGCCTGCCACTCCCAGGTGGGAGATTAGGATACCTGCTTTATTCTTTATATAAATCACCTAAAATGTACAGGTCTTTTGTAATTCGGATGAAAACTGACATGATTTCATTCTTCCTTTTTTCTGTTCAGGTTCATTACCAGGAATTCCAGAAACTGAAGAAAGACGAGGCAGTTGAGTTCTTAAAGGGAGAAATATTTTCAACAGAGGCACACTTCGATTCTGATTAGAACATCCAGGATCACGGTTTAAGTTAATATACCACATTGCTTTTTTTCCTTTTTGCATTTTAAGAAAATAAATGAATAAGATTCCCTCATTGCCTGTCCTTGCCTTTGAATTCTGTTGACTCAGATTTGTTATAGACTGAGGAAGGATGAATTTCTTTGCCTCTGGTAGTATTTATCACTTTTGAGTCCTCACTGTTTAGCGAAGACTGCAGAACATATGTTTCAAGTAAATAAAACTAATCATCAGTTGCCTCCATCCATAGAAAGAACTTGGCTGTGAAACGGTACATTCTTAGTTATTGCCTAACATGAGACTTTAAGGACATAATCCTCTAGCTTCACAGAGAATTGTAGAATTGGAAGAGACCCTGAGGCTCATCCAGTCCAACATGATGATATTTTGGTGTGGTCCTTTGAGAGTAGAGCAGGCTTCCTCAAACTCGGCCCTCCAGATGTTTTGAGACTACAGTTCCCATCATCCCTGACCACTGGTCCTGCTAGCTAGGGATCATGGGAGTTGTAGGCCAAAAAAGATCTGGAGGGCCGAGGTTGACGCAGCCTGGAGTAGAGCATCAAGAGTTCACAAAAGAGAAGTGCCTGAGTTCAAGCCTGATGAGAAGCCTTGCTACTATACGCAGGCCTGTTGGAAGTGATTCTCTTTAATGGGTGAGAATGCGTTCTGCATATGCTCAGAGACACTATATTGCTGCTTGACATTCCTGGTATTTAAGGTGGGCAATTGGTGGCAGAACTTGCTTTTAAATCCCAGGCTGCTTTGTAAGACTACATAAAATTGGACTCCAAAATAGATAAGTAGGTTCTTCTCTGTATTGGGTGAGAATGCGTTCTGCATATGCTCAGAGACACTCACTATATTGCTGCTTGACATTCCTAGTATTTAAGGTGGGCAATTGGTGGCAGAACTTGCTTTTAAATCCCAGGCTGCTTTGTAAGGCTACATAAAATTGGACTCCAAAATAGATAAGTAGGTTCTTCTCTGTATTGGGTGAGAATGCGTTCTGCATATGCTCAGAGACACTCACTATATTGCAGCTTGACATTCCTAGTATTTAAGGTGGACAGTTGGTGGCAGAACTTGCTTTTAAATCCCAGGCTGCCTTGTAAGGCTACATAAAATTGGACTCCAAAATAGATAAGTAGGTTCTTCTCTGTATTGGGTGAGAATGCGTTCTGCATATGCTCAGAGACACTCACTATATTGCTGCTTGACATTCCTAGTATTTAAGGTGGGCAATTGGTGGCAGAACTTGCTTTTAAATCCCAGGCTGCTTTGTAAGGCTACATAAAATTGGACTCCAAAATAGATAAGTAGGTTCTTCTCTGTATTGGGTGAGAATGCGTTCTGCATATGCTCAGAGACACTCACTATATTGCTGCTTGACATTCCTAGTATTTAAGGTGGGCAATTGGTGGCAGAACTTGCTTTTAAATCCCAGGCTGCCTTGTAAGGCTACATAAAATTGGACTCCAAAATAGATAAGTAGGTTCTTCTCTGTATTGGGTGAGAATGCGTTCTGCATATGCTCAGAGACACTCACTATATTGCTGCTTGACATTCCTAGTATTTAAGGTGGACAGTTGGTGGCAGAACTTGCTTTTAAATCCCAGGCTGCCTTGTAAGGCTACATAAAATTGGACTCCAAAATAGATAAGTAGGTTCTTCTCTGTATTGGGTGAGAATGCGTTCTGCATATGCTCAGAGACACTCACTATATTGCTGCATGACATTCCTAGTATTTAAGGTGGACAGTTGGTGGCAGAACTTGCTTTTAAATCCCAGGCTGCCTTGTAAGACTCCAAAATAGAGAAGTAGGTTCCCAGAAAGCGCACATGGGGACCCAGCATGACCTGTGAATTGCTTCCCTGTGCTGCAGTCCCACTGGGGAGTATATGTGACTCTCACAGCTGCTTGGAAGAGGCTGAAAGCATGGCTCTCTTGCCTGATCACCACGTTCCCAGTGGAAGAAACAGCAATAACCACCTGGGGAGACCCAACCCCATTAGCGCTACTTACGTGTTTCCCGTGTGTGCACACACACGACCACCCTTTGATGTGGCGTTGGGTATGCAGTGACTCCCACATGGTGTTTGAAGGGAGCCTTTGCCAAAAGTGATTCCATAAATGGTCCCAAAAGGAATGTATGATGCTTCACAGGGTCATAACAAAAAAATTCCTTCCAGTAGCACCTTAAAGACCAACTAAGTCAGTTCTTGGTATGAGCTTTCGTGTGCATGCACACTTCTTCAGATACACTAAAGCTCATACCAAGAACTGACTTAGTTGGTCTTTAAGGTGCTACTGGAAGGAATTTTTTTGTTTTGACTATGGCAGACCAACACGGCTACCTATCTGTCACAGGGTCATGTTTGCAAGCATTACGTAGAATCATAGAACTGGAAGGGGCCCAGGGGTCATCTAGTCCAACCCCCTGCATTGGGCATCTCATTCAGATTCATCCTGAGTGCACTTCATTGTGTGATCATTGAAATGGGAAATACAACCCTGCAACCCCCCCCCCCCCAGCATGCTTGGTTTTGAGTACATTTTCTGAATTCTACTGTGAACTGAAAGTTGTCAACCTCTTGTGCTATATTATCTTCTCACCACTAATATCCATTAATAAGATAATAAGAACCGTGCCACATTTTTAAAAAAGACTGATTCAAAGTTGGGCACTGCAGTATCCCCCCCCCAAAAAAAAACCCCCACCACCCCACAGATTCTTCTCATTACCATCCCCAGGTATATCTACCTGAGACTACTTTTGATGCATCTTCATGCTGTGATACGCAGGTTCACCCAAGATAATAAGCAGGATATTTCTTTGGATGATTCCTCCCTAGCCAGTTATTCCGATCATAGGGGACAGAAACGTTGGCTTCCTTGCTATGGTTGGAATTACTGCTGAATGATCAAAGTAACAAGTCTGGTTTTTCAGCACAGGTGTGTGTGTGTGGGAAAGGATTAGGTAAATACTTGTAGTCTAGTAGGGGTTTCAGCAATAAAATAAATGCACATGTGTATTATAACAAATGAAAATAATGCATTCCTATTAACTGTACTTTGGTACAGAAGTCCTGATACAGAAAATATTTCAGCACAGTGGTGGATTCCTGTCTATAGCAGCTTGACTGTAGGTTGGGTTAGGCACACCTGGTTTTAAATATGCTTAATTGCACATAGAACTGCAGTCTTGCATGCCTGCATGGCATCAGGCAGCATTCCTAAGCTGATCACAAGAAGCTTTTAGCTCTTGTCACACATTATTTATGTGAACAATGAGAATGTTTTTGCAGCTCTTTCTCTCTCTCTCTCTCTCTCTGTGTGTGTGTGTGTGTGTGTGTGAGAGAGAGAGAGAGAGAGAGAGAGAGAGACGCATTGCAGTGGCAGGCTCTGCCCCCAAACTCTGCATGTTCATTGTAACTGGCCCACAGTTATCTTGTGTTCATTTAGTTTCTATGCAGGTAAAGGCTTATAGCATTGTGGCACCAGTATTTTGGAGCCCTGTTGGTATTGGAATCAGAGACACACCTGCAAATGTAATATTCCGTTACCTACTGAAAATGTTTTTTGTTTCGCCATGCATTTTAAATTGGTTCATTTGGTATTTTATGGCTGAATGGTTTTCATCTATGCTGCCGTAATATTTTAAATATAATTAGTTTTATATATGCTCTTACAAATACATTTTAAAATGTCAGATCTGAAGACCGCATATCCACAACTATACAGTGGTACCTCGGGTTACATACGCTTCAGGTTACACACTCCGCTAACCCAGAAATAGTGCTTCAGGTTAAGAACTTTGCTTCAGGATAAGAACAGAAATCGGGCTCCGGCAGCAGGAGGCCCCATTAGTTAAAGTGGTGCTTCAGGTTAAGAACAGTTTCAGGTTAAGAACGGACCTCCGGAACGAATTAAGTACTTAATTTGAGGTACCACTGTACATGAAAGATACACTACACTTTTAGGAACCCGGGGGGGGGGGGAGATGCTCCATTCATGGAATGGCACAGCTGACTGAGTGAAGTTTGCACAATAGTACCACCATCGTATTTTCCAATAGGTTACACGTACAGGATATGAAATGTAGTTTATGTCTATGAATTAGCCCTATCTGTTCCTTTTTGCTATATAATCCCTCCTGCCAACAGGATCACTAGAGAGTTTCTGCCTTAAATATTTTCCATAGGAAGGCAGAATATAAATACTGAAATAAATAACAGAAGCCACAGTTTTAAGGCAACCGCACAGTTATGCCACAAGCCCAGTAATCACAGAAGTGTGTCTCTAGATGCGAGTAACACGGAAATGAGTATCCAACTTAAGCTGTATTCCGTGATAGTTCCAGAAGTGGCTTTTACGTCATGTGAAAGCTCAGGTGTAATGTGGATATAATCTGGAGCTTAACAGCTGGGGGAAGTCCTACGTCCTGCTGAATTACATGCAGAGCCAATATTGCACTGGATTTAAGTCAACGGGTGGAGACTGAGGGCAGATTGAAGTTGGTGGGGCAGCACCCCATTTGCCATGGGAATGTGTCCATTCTCATCCACTCCCACAGCATAAACCGGGAGGCGGGCATTTGGTTTCCTAAACCTAATCAAATTTGCAGAGAGTACTATCACTGATGCGGGTGGCGCTGTGGGTTAAACCACAGAGCCTAGGACTTGCCGATCAGAAGGTCAGCGGTTTGAATCCCCGCGATGGGGTGAGCTCCCGTTGCTCGGTCCCTGCTCCTGCCAACCTAGCAGTTCGAAAGCACGTCAAAGTGCAAGTAGATAAATAGGTACCGCTCCGGCGGGAAGGTAAACGGCGTTTCTGTGCACTGCTCTGGTTCGCCAGAAGCGGCTTAGTCATGCTGGCCACATGACCCGGAAGCTGTACGCCGGCTCCCTCGGCCAGTAAAGCTAGATGAGCGCCACAACCCCTGAGTCTGGCACGACTGGACCTAATGGTCAGGGGTCCCTTTACCTTTAACTATCATTGTGCGACTTACAATGAGCTGTGTGTGTATCGGGATGCGCCAATCCTTCAGCACCTCTTTTTTGCTCCCCCCCCCCCCCATGTTTTGCAATGGAACAGCAGAGGATTGTTTTCTATTTTCTATTAAAGTTTTCTTGGTTTACAAAGGTATGCGCAACGTCTCTTTTTTCAAGTTCCATTTTCCATAGGTCAGTTTCATGTGTTGAGACGTTAGGGTTACATTAGGAAGAAATGGGGGGGGGAGAGGTGGAGGGGGAAAGGCGAGGGGGAGGGTTGGGAGGCGATGTTTCTCATTTGCTTAATGTATGTGTGGGGTTTTGTGTCAGTGTCCTCTGTGCGGGTTCTCTTTGCTATTCACTTGTGTTCCTTTGGTGGTGAGAGAGGTTGGGGTTGGCCTAGGGTGCGGTTGGTTGTTTGTGGTTGGCTGTGGAAAACCTTGTTTTCGTGTGTGAGTGGGGTGGGTGGGTGTTTTTGAATCCGGTTAGCCATATTGATTCATATGCTGTTGGTGGATTCTTGTCGTCTTGTTGGGCTGTGTATGTGATAAAGGGAAGGTGAAGGTATCTTCTTCTGTTTGTCCCTGTGTCAGTTTCAGTTTATTGCTTAATTCTTCTAGTAAGGCTGTTTCCCATCCTATTTGGTACCATAGGTCCATGCTTACTCCTGACAGGTCTCTCCAGTGTCTGGCTATGGTGTTTCTGGCTGCTGAAAGTAGGTGGGTTATGAGTTCTTTGCAAAGAGGGAGCGACCATGATTAAAAGTGTGCAGGAACCTTCAAAGACTTTGGACATTGCCCAACCCCTTTAGCCAAAGACTACCGCAAAATCATCATTCATACATCATAGGAGGTGGTCTACAGCAGAAATCCTGTCTGCCAGGATACCTGATAATGGTCACTGGTTGCATTACCTGGGCAGCCTGGGCATTCTTTTGTGATGGTTAATACTCTAGTTCTTGAATCCAGGTCACAGGATCACCCTAGTCTTACACAAATACCCCTTAAGACAGGATTTTTAAGCAAAACGAATGGGGAAGCTCTCCCCATTTTCCTCCCTTACTGCAGAGGAAAATTTGAGGTCATTGGGAGAGTCAAAATGCTTCAGGGTTGCTCTCCTGTCTAGTAAGGCTGTTTCCCATACTATTTGGTACCATTGGTCCATGCTTACTCCTGACAGGTCACTCCAGTGTCTGGCTATGATGTTTCTGGTTTCTGACCTACTCTCGGCAACTAGATGATTGTTTTCTAAAGCTGCCTGGGAGTAACTCTGGCCGAGTGGAGAGCAAGTTTGAAGTGGAGAAACAATAGGCTGTTAGCTAGGTGTGATTTTTGCATTGCAGTGTATCGTGTGGCCTGTGGCTCCATCCTAACACAGAGGCAATGGTTGTATTAAAAAACCAGTCAGGAATTTGGATGACAGCCTGTGTTCTTGCAACATTTTGGCTTTTGAGCTATAAAATCTGCCTTTTGGGGTTATTGGAGCCCAAGCTATCTTCATTTTTGTGCATGAAACATACACAGACATAATAATTCCCTCTTGTAAGATGCTTTTTAAGATTACAAAGCCCATGTTGCAGTGCCACTAGCAATGAAAGAAGTACAGTCAAAAAAAGAGCTGAAGTCTTCAGTTGTTAATAATGCTGTGCAGGCACATTTTCTGTCAGAATCTGCTGCTTGCGGGTTTACAAATGGAATTCCTCCTTCAGGTTTTAAACTACTTTCCTTGCTGTCTAGCCTTTTGAACACACCCAGAGAAAGTGCTGCTGAATTTAATGAGATTTGCTTCCCAGTGAGTTTCTGTTCTGTTTCCTTGGAGCAGCTCTGTGCTGAAAGGACATGTTTTGTAGGCGCTTGTTACAGCCCGTAACATTAGCAAAGATTCCTGGGCGGCTGCCAGTTGCATAAAAGAAATTTCTGTGCAAACCCCCAAGAAACCCAGTTGCCATAGCAGCCATGCACTGAGCCTGCTCTGCTGCAAGGTGGAAACTACTGCTCTGCTGCAGTGGCGTAGCGTGGGTTGTCAGCACCCAGGGCAAGGCAAGTAATTTGCACCCCCTAACCCGTGGATTTGCGCCCCCTAACCCGTGGATTTGCGCCCCCTAACCCTAACCCACAGATGTTGTGCCCGGTGCGGCCGGCCCCCCCCTGCACCCCCCATGCTACGCCACTGCTCTGCTGCAAGGTGGAAACTGCGGAAGTGAAACACCTTATCGCCTGCCAGCTTCGTGCGGATGCCATCAGGCAGGCAGCAGATACTGAATATTGTGTCAGAAGCCTGTGGTAGGGAGCCATTTCTTTTGAACGCCTTCTTGTCAAGCCAGTGTGGTGTAGTGGTTAAGAGCGGTAGTCTCGTAATCTGGGGAATCGGGTTCGCGTCTCCGCTCCTCCACCTGCAGCTGCTGGGTGACCTTGGGCTAGTCACACTTCTCTGAAGTCTCTCAGCCCCACTCACCTCACAGAGTGTTTGTTGTGGGGGAGGAAGGGAAAGGGGAATGTGAGCCGCTTTGAGACTCCTTCGGGTAGTGATAAGGCGGGATATCAAATCCAAACTCCTCTTCTTCTGCGTTCCTGCCTGATGCTTAGATCTTCACTGGGATAAGACAGGACTCTGATGCTGCAACCCTCCTTTCAGGATACCTACGGCAGCAAGATATCTGATCTGGAGAAAAAAACAGATATATTTCCCCGACCACAAACCCTCCTCTGTTCTTAACTTGGCCATTGTGAAATCTCAAGGGCTGGAGGGGCTGCTTTACTCTGTTCTGGCTG
Source organism: Podarcis gaigeae (assembly GCF_964106915.1). Taxonomy (NCBI): domain Eukaryota; kingdom Metazoa; phylum Chordata; class Lepidosauria; order Squamata; family Lacertidae; genus Podarcis; species Podarcis gaigeae. The sequence goes on from NC_139678.1 coordinate 130,865,050, forward strand.
GGTGACAGTTGCAGCCCCTTGCCATTCTCAGTTGCTGGGAGTTGTATCCACGTGGAAGATCTCTGGTCGGCCGCATCGCAGGGCAGGATTGCCTGCCAATTGTCCCAGTGTGAACTGCCCAATCACAAGCGCCATAGGGGGAAGAGCTTAGCTGGAGGACCAGGACGCACAAGTTTTCATTCTGGTCCGTCGACTGCCTATAAAAGCCAACTGCGCCCAGCACTTACAGCGTAGTTGGTCAAAGAGCAACCTCTCCTCTGCTTTCACGTGGCATTGTATTTTGAAGAAGAAAAAATATATATTTTATTTTAAGGGATGTGGATGGCGCTGTGGTCTAAACCACTGAGCCCCTTGGGCTTGCTGATCAGAAGGTCAGCGGTTTGAATCCCCGCGATGGGGTGAGCTCCCATTGCTCTGTCCCTGCTCCTGCCAACCTAGCAGTTCAGAAGCACGCCAGCACTAGTAGATAAATAGGTATCACTGTGGCGGGAAGGTAAACGGGTTTTCCATGCGCTCTGGCACTCGTTACAGTGTCCCGTTGCACCAGAAGCAGTTTAGTCATGCTGGCCACATGACCCAGAAAACTGGACAAACGCCAGCTCCTTTGGCCTGAAAGCAAGATAAGTGCCACACCCCATTGACTGGGCTTAACCATCCAGGGGACCTTTATCTTTTTTTTTTTTTTTTGCCTTTACTGTATTTGACTTGTTTTAACCTTGTTCCTGGCGTGCTCTGGTCCATGGGGTCACGACAAGTCGGACAAGTCGACTAAACAACAACAACAACCTTGTTCCGCCTCCTTTGCACTCTGCTTGACCTTGCTATGGTTCCCAGTGGTTGCCACATTCAGAGCCAGGAAGGAATTGGCTTGCAAGCAGATTGGGCCCGTTTGCAGATTTGACTTCCACATAGCAAAATGTCCCCATTTTTGGTGGGTAAGGAATTGGGTGGATTCCTCGTCACCAAGGTCTTGGGTGAATTGGTGCCTGACCTAAGAGCAGGTGCGTACTCAGGGTGCCCCATTAGAGGGGTCTAGGCAGAAGTCTCTGTAAAGAAGCCAAGTGTGGGGTAGACTGGGGCTCTCAGCGGTGGCCTGACTATGGCCACCTCGGTACATGGCCATCTTGGGGAGGCCACAATCTGTGACACGACCTTGTAAGAAGTTCCAGCCCCCCAGTAGGAGGCTAAAATAGAGATACACCCAATGCCCGAACCCAAGTCCACCTACATCTGTAATCAATAAAGTTGTGGTCAATTTTATCCCAGATTGTTGTTCTTTATACCATAACTATATCCTACACACCAGGGGGGTGGGGAAGTACTGGTGCTGCAACTGGGACTGCAATCTTCTTTTTGTTTTATAATTGCTGTTTTATGATCGGTACAGTCTTTTTTTACCTACTCTCTATTCCTATTATTTTATTGGGTTCCTTCCCTTCACCATAAGGCCCCAGGGCAGGTCACTACAATATAAATATACAATATTAAAATCTGTTAAAACGATTTACAGTCAAAAGCATCAGGTGGGTCCTAAAATATAAGCATCTCAGCTGTCAAAGGACTGGGTAAAGAGATTTTAGGAACTTGAAGAATTGTAACAAACAGCCTCTGTCAAGCAGATGGAATATATGTGTTGTTCAAGATTCAAGTGTGCTAATGAGAATGAGAGAGGAAATCTGTATTGTTCAGGGTGGGGTGCCAGAAAGGTGAATTCAGCAGCCTAACCATTGTATAAATGTTTGTTTATGATTCCTTGGACATCAGGTCATGACTGATGGACCATATTTGTATCAGATGCCATTCAAATTCTGTACTGATAATGCATTTTCAAGTTGCATGCAAATATCCCCCCTTTTTTCCAGCAGAAAGTTAAAAATGGTAAATGGACCCCTGACCATTAGGTCCAGTCGTGGCCGACTCTGGGGTTGCGGTGCTCATCTTGCTTTATTGGCCAAGGGAGCCGGCATACAGCTTCTGGGTCATGTGGCCAGTATGACTAAGCTGCTTCTGGTGAACCAGAGCAGTGTACGGAAACGCCGTTTACCTTCCCACCAGAGTGGTACCTATATATCTACTTGCACTTTGACGTGCTTTCGAACTGTTAGGTTGGCAGGAGCAGTGACCGAGCAACGGGAGCTCACCCTGTCACGGGGATTCAAACCGCTGACCTTCTGATCAGCAAGTCCTAGCCTCTGTGGTTTAACCCGCAGCGCCACCTGCGTCCCTTGACAGAAAGTTAGCCCCTTCTTATTCTTAACTTTGGATCTGCTTATTTGATTTTTTGTAGAGTTCTGAATTTTTTATGTGTTGCTGTTGGAAAATATTCACTAGGGAACTCTGTAGACAGAACCCAAATCATTCACAAGCAGTGGAATGCATGCAGGCTTGAGAGTTAAAATAAACATTCTGCTAAATAGAACAGATCATGAGCAGATAATTTACACAGAGAATAAATACTGGTATATTGCCTGGGCGTTGTGCTAATATCCCAGACTTTTCAACTGCTGTCATTTATACTGTGCTTAAATAGTTAATATGCAGTTTTATTGCTTGTGATAAAAACCTATAAAAACTTAAGTGGCTGGTTATCACGCAGTACATTGCAGTAATCTCTTTTAGACTGGTATAGAATAATAATGGGTTGGTCTTTTACGGGCAAGATGATAGCAATAAGCTTCCATATACATACAAAATTCCATGAGGTTATTACAAGTAAGGCATTAGCAAAAAGATGTTTTTAACAGAACCACCCAAAGGCTTATTTGAATACATCTGTGTGCTTTATGTGTTTCTATTTCTTTAGTGCTTGGATGCTTTAAGATCTTTATTTACTCATGTCCCCAGAGGCAGAAAGGATCTCATTGCTCTCCCCTGTGATGGCAGCTCTCTGCTTGAACATACGTTCTCCAGAGCCAGCCCATCCCCCCCCCCCACACGCTGGATAACCCTGATGTTCCCCAGATCCCTAGTGGGGGACTGGGAGGGATAACGCCCAGTGCCCGAGCCAAGGTCTACCTAGATCTGAAGCATAATAAAGTTGTGGCCAATTTTAATCCCATAGCATGTTGCCTTGAGTCGTTATTCCACTTCAGGCTGCCCAGGGTTTGGGGGACTCCGCCTGTCCACGCAATGAAAGGTGAAGCCTATAATCCTTATGTGTAAATCCAGACCAAAATCCTGGCGATCAGTGGGGTGACAGATGTCGCAGCCAGATCGCCCTCACATCCAATTGGTGCCAAAGAAGGATAGAACATTCTTTATGTATGCTACAACAGCAGCAAGAATACTCATCGCAAAGTATTGGAAGACACAAGATCTACCCACCCTGGAAGAATGGCAGATGAAGGTGATAGACTATATGGGACTGGCAGAAATGACTGGCAGAATCCGAGACCAGGGGAGAGAGACAGCGGAAGAAGATTGGAAGAAATTTAAGGACTATCTTAAGAAACATTGTAAAATTAATGAATGTTAGAGTGACGTTGGTTTAGAAATTACGTGGTTTCCAGCGGTAATGGATAAGTAAAATGAAAAGAAAGGTTAAAAATTAAATGAAAAACAAGGGAAAGGATGTGCTGAATTAACAAATTAGAAATTGGAATGCAGAAAGGGGAGGTATGAGGAAGTCGGGGAAGTAAGTTATAAGAAAATAAGGGATTGAAATTATACTTGTTTTTTGTTATTTTTGTCTGCTTGTATTTTTGTTTTGTTTTGTTTCTTATATAAATCTCTGAAACTTCAATAAAAATCTTTAAAAAAAAAAAAAATCCAGAGCATAATCCTGCCGGTCACTGACCGTATTTTTCGCTCTATAAGACACACCTTTTCCCTCCTAAAAAGTAAGGGGCAATGTGTGTGCATCTTATGGAGCGAATGCAGGCTGCATTGCTTTCGCTGAAGCCAGAACAGCAAGATGGATTGCTGCGCAGCCATCCCTCTTGCTGTTCTGGCTTCAAGGAAAAGCCGTGCAAAGCCTCTTCAACAACATTTGATTCAGAATATATTTTTTTCTTGTTTTCCTCCTCTAAAAACTAGGTGCATCTTATGGTCAGGTGTGACTTATAGAGTTAAAAATACGTTAATTCTGTGTCAAGATGCTGCCCAGGGGTTTAAGCGACCTTTAGTGGGTGATGAGACAAGACTGGCATTACCCCTGCTATGCCAACTTATAGGGGGCATGGCAGAACGTGGGTCTGCCAAGGAGTAGAAACAGCAACTAATCCAGATCACAGTGACTGGTTGTTGAGGATTCCTTTTGTGAATGGCTGAAACTATAAGGCGGAACACAATTTCAGCCCTCAAATCCCTTGGAACCTGGACCAAGCGCTTTTTTCTTTTCTTTTGAAAAAAAACAAACAAAACCAGATCATTGTGAAAAGAAGACGACTTGCTGGAGTTAGCAGACAGTACAGTATCTCAAAGGTGGCCAGCTTGATCGGGCTTGAAATGTGTCATAAACTGGAAGATAGCATCTGATTTGCATACTTTAATTAACATAATTAACAGTTTGCATAACATTTGCTTGGACACCAAGGGTGCTGTCAAATGCCAAATGTGGCTTCACTGCATGCATTTTATTATTACGTGCCTGAGAGGGCCTTTCAATTTCATGGGTTTTAAAAAAACAGTCCTGGCAATATGGACAGTGGATCCATGCCCTCTCACCAGCTGAGTTTGCCAACTGGCTGAGATAACCCAGATCCCTGGTGCATCTTGCACCAAATGCTCATATCCATCAGTCACCCCCTCAGAAGCAATGCAGTGAGTTTCGAAATTGTGAAGCTTGCGTATATATTTTAAATCGCCATTTAGTTCTCACACCATTAAGCTTTTGTGCTTCTGAGTAAGCCTCATCCGTTAATCAGCATTTCTGGTTTTTTCTGTGCAATAATAGGAGCTCGCAACATAGTTCTGGGTTTTACAATAAAAGCTGATGTTCCCAAAGATTCTATCATGAACCTATAAGTCCCAGATAATCATGACTAAACAGCTTCTGCCGCAACAGGACACCATGACGAAAACCAGAGCGCACGGAAATGCCGTTTACCTTTCCGCCACAGTGGTACCTATTTATCTACTTGCATTGGCATGCTTTCAAACTGCTAGGTTGGCATGTGTGGCTGATCGCTTCACTGTGGAAGTGATCTACTTTACGGAGACTTCTCATGCCAATTAAGGGACCGCTCTGGACCTTGAGAGACAGATTGTTGAATGTCTAGCCATTGTCATGAGCCTCATCCACGATTGTAAACCTAACCGATAACCATAAACGAGCAGGCAGTCTCTAATTTCAGTGGTACTGTTAAAATAAAACAAAATTTAAAAATGTATGTGTCCACCATGGCTACTGTAAAAGGTTTATCAGTCAATAAGTGCTAGCCATCTGGCAGAAATCTGACTCGCAGGCATTTCTCTCCTTTAGCATAATTAAGATGTAATGTCAATTGGGAAGTCAAAGACATTATGCCGGATATTGTCTCCAGTCAACAAGGAAAGCAAACTGGAGCATTTATGGAAAGTGAAATTGATGTATTTATATTCAAGCAGCAAAACATTTCTCCTCCGTCTACAAGGTTTTCTCGCGCTGACACATCGGCTGTTATAACAACCTGTTAGCAATGCAAACGTAATCATTTCTGCTTAAAGGAGAAGGCTGCAACAAAGTGAATTTTTCCCTACTTGTCAACAAGAGTTGGGATGGGTGTTTTTTCTTCTTTTTCAGTCAATTAGTAGCAGCAAGCACATGTTTTTTTAAAAAAATGAAGAATCATAGGTGTGCATTGATTTGTTAATTATTACATCTATATGCTACCTTTCTTGTTTATTATTCATTTATTATTACATATATAGCTCACCTTTCCATCAAGGGCAGCAAATGTACTTCTCTCCCTTGCCATTTCTCCCCCTCTGAGCGACAACCCTGTGAGGTAGGTTGGGCTCAGAGATGGTGCCCTTCCTGGTGAGTTTAACGGCTAAAAAGGGATTTGAACCCCCCCTCCCAAGTCCTAGCCCAACACCTTAACCCCTACACCAACCGCCATATATCTAGAACTGAGGCTTCTATTGCCATTTCTTATCTTAACCAGAGTAGCGTGATTGCTCCTTTTTCATGGGATGCTGGTGGCGCTGTGGTCTAAACCACTGAGCCTCTTGGGCTTGCTGATCAGAAGGCTGGCAGTTTGAACCTGCGCCTGACAGGGTCAGCTCCCGTTACTCGGTCCCAGCTCCTGCCAAGCTAGCAGTTTGAAAGTATACCAGTGCAAGTAGATAAATAGGTACCACTGTGGCGGGAAGGTAAATGGTGTTTCCATGCGCTCTGATTTCCGTCACGGTGTCCCGTTGCTCCAGAAGTGGTTTAGTCATGCTGGCCACATGACCCAGAAAAACTGTCTGACCCCCACCTGAAAGCGAGATGAGCACCACAACCCTATAGGTGCCTTTGACTGGACTTAACTGTCCAGGGGTCCTTTACCTTTACCTTACTAAGCCCACAACACACCACGGCCTCTAAGTAGACATGCGTTGGATTGGGAGGTGAGCCTCCATATTTCCATAATTTTTAGCAACACGGCAGACCACAATTTTGCAGACAGGGAATGCCACTAGGAAAATAATGCTTTCCCTTGTCCATAATAGTACATGAAGTGGAAATCACACAAATTAAACAGGCTAATGTAGTGGATCGTATTTGCATAATTCACCCATAATATGCATATTATGCTTGCCTGCACTTGAGGTGAGTGCGAACGCCTCTTGGATATGGAAATAGCGGTGAGGAAGTAGCAAATATACAATGGAGGGGAGGGAACATCTGGGTACAATTAGCCTATTCCCAATTTCCAGGTTGTTTTGCTAGTTCACAGAAATTCAGTATCAGAAAAGTGAAGGGTTATAGGACAGGACCCAATTCTTCAGTCATTTCCTTCCTTTATGAGTGAGCCACCACATCCTTTGACAGTGCATAGATATAGAACAAACTCCCCATTGCCTTGAGCTAAAAGGATTCTGCTCCAGAACCTTTCTAGATGTCACGAACTGGCAGGACTACGGGGAGGAGTTAGAGGATACTGGCAAGGGGTGTAGCCGGGACTGGGACACACGGGTCAAATTGGGGATGGGGAAGAAGAGATTGGTGCAGGTAATACTCACAGAGGATGATGAGGGGACGGGGGCCAGTGCACAGAAAGCCGAGCAGTTGGTCCGAGACCTGGGAGAAGAGTCGGTGGAAGAGGACTGGAAGAAGTTTAAAGACTATTTACAGAAGCATTGTAAAATGTTTGAATGTTAAAATGATGTTGGATATAAAGGTAATATGGCATTAGTGACATGGTTAGAAGGAGTATGCAAAAATGATTAAAAAGAAAAGGTGGGAAAGACCAGAGTAATATTATGTCTGTCAGGGGTTCAGAAGGAGAGACACAGGAGGGGGAGCAAATGGAGAGTGAGGAGGAAGAGGACGAAGGGGGAGCAGGAAGTGACAGCTGCCAGAGTCATTCCGCAAGCCTCTCTAGTGAATCGGAAGACTCGCAGAAGGGAGCACCGATGGCCAGAGCAAGGGAGATTCCAGGGGAGAAACCTCAAGAGGGAGGGGCCAGCGGGGAGTCCCTGAGCAGCAGTTGGAAATCGGGACCAGCTTCCCCACCAGAGCGCAGTGGGGAGGGGGAGTCCCAGGAGTCGGAACCAGTGTTCTTGCCACCAGCGGGAGGAGAGGAGGCAGGGCTGGCCACGCCCACATCCGGAAGCGGGGAAACGGTCAGAAGGAAGGTTACCGGCTGGGCGCGCGCGCCAAGTTCAAATGTACAGGCGAGCGGCACAGCAGGGAGTCCTGACAGGGAGCCAGGTCCTAAAGCCCGCCGGAAGGAAGGGCGGGACTCAGGGGGGTCAGCTTCAGAGGAATCAAGGAAGGAGATAACCCCAGAGGGCAGAAGGACCCAGCGTAGGAAGGAGCAGCGTAGGAGGTGGAGCAAAGCGAGAATCTTAAACTGGTGTGGCTTTAGCAGCGAGTCAGAGGGGACTTAGCCGGTCTAGCATTAAGACGTGGGTCTGCGCGCCCAGAGCTTGGAAATGGAAACTAAACTTCAATAAAGACTTTTGTATATAATATCCACTGGGCGTTGGTCCTCTGTGAGCTGGGACCTAGCGGCAGTCCTGACAATGTCAAAGGTATATAAAGTGGTATAAGGGATTAAGATATAAAGATTAGGTAAAAAATGATGTGGAAAGAGAAGAAAAATTAGAGACATAATAGGTTGAAACATATAATTATAAATGAGGTTTGAAAGAGGGTTAGAATTTGCTGAACTTGATTGAGTAAAGGGGAACACAAAAAAGGGAGATGTAAGGAAGTCAGGAAAGAGGGTTATAGAGTTATGAAGTTTAAAAATTGGATTTTTTTTCTTTTTTGATATATTTGTTTTTGTTGTATGTCTGTTTTACGTATGTTTCTGTTTTGCAAAACCTTAATAAATATCTATTAAAAAAAACCCCTCAAAAACAAACAAACCCAGAAAGCCGAGCAGTTGGATCCCTCACCAGAGCCAGAGGAGACCACATCCCCATGATGCTGGTTCAGGCGAAACACTCCAGGAAGCAGAGGCAGGCCAAGGCCTGCAGCCCAGTTCACTACCTGGCCAGGTGGGGAAGCAGGCATGTGATTCCTCAGCTGGAGGAGGCTGAGCACAGGTGAGGGGCACTTGCCTCATCAAGCCCAGATGCTGCAATCAATCAGCAGAGCTGAGGTGCTATGTCTGCTCAACTGTCCATGTTGCGGGACCTTGTTTGGGATGCTCCTGGACCTCCACAGATTTGTACTTTGGACCTGACACTGGACTGCATCCTGGTTTTGGAATTGGACTGCCTGAACCTCATCTCCTGACGTTTGGCCTTTCAACTTTGGATCTCGGACTGTGGACTTTGCTGATGCTGATCAACCCTCAGATTTTGTTTTTGTTTTCTAAAATGATATTTATTGAAATTTTACAGACAAAAGAAAGTTACAGAATAAGAAAAAAAATTAAAAAAAAAAGAAAAAAGATACAAAAATACAAAGAAAAATACAAAATACATGAAAAATAAAAAAACAATTAAAAACAGATCAATCTTTTCGTGTCTTATATTTCATTTACTTGTTTCCTGACCTCCTCACACCTCCCTTTTTTGTATTCCAGTTCACATAGTTAATTCAGCAAATCCTTTCCCTCTTTGTTTTTATCTTAATTCTATATCTTAACATATTAAAACTTCGTATCTTCATCTGATTATCAATCCATTTTTACATATTCTTTTTAGCTTTGTTGCTAAAGCCATTTCATTTCAATCCAACATCATTTTAACATTCATTAATTTTACAATGTTTCTGTAGATAGTTTTTGAATTTCTTCCAATCTTCTTCCACCAACTCTTCTCCCTGGTCTCGGATTCTGCCAATCATTTCTGCCAGTTCCATATAGTCCATCACTTTCATCTGCCATTCTTCCAAGGTGGGCAGATCTTGTGTCTTCCAATACTTTGCGATGAGTATTCTTGCTGCTGTTGTAGCATACATAAAGAAAGTTCTATCCTTCTTTGGCACCAATTGGCCGACCATGCTCAGGAGAAAGGCCTCTGGTTTCTTCAGGAAGGTATATTTAAATACCTTTTTCAATTCATTATAGATCATCTCCCAGAAGACCTTAATCTTTGGGCACGTCCACCAAAGGTGAAAGAATGTACCTTCATTTCCTTTACACTTCCAACACTTATTGTCGGGCAAATGATATATTTTTGCAAGCTTGACTGGTGTCATGTACCAACTGTATATCATTTTCATAATATTCTCTCTTAAGGCATTACATGCCGTAAATTTCATACCTGTGGTCCACAACTGTTCCCAGTCAGCAAACATTATGTTATGTCCAGATTTTGGACTTGGTCTTGGCGCACTGTTCTGGCTGCCAGGTAGGCCAGGGGGTCAGGACACTAGAAGGTCTAAGCTTCTTCATGGGGCCATTTTTCTACTGAGACTCCTACTCCGAAGGGCACCTGTTTGTTCCATTCATTTCCTATAGTTCAGGGGCCAAATCATGAGATTTTAGTCCAGGCACCAAGCTTCGAAGGTGTGAGATCAAAATTAGGAGTACTGCATCTTGCCTTTATTCTGAATGCACAATTTCTTCTCAAATTGCATGGGCCAATCAAGACATGGCAATCAACTTGGGGTGGGGAACTTGTGGCTGCCTACCAGGCTTTGTTGGACTCCAGTTCCCATCAGCCCCAGCCAGGGAAGATGGGAGTTGAAGTCCTAGGCTTGCCATATGTCAGGAAAATTCCTGGTTTTCGTGTGTAAAAATGGCGCCAGGGGGAATTTTGCAGAATCGGCAAAATGTCAGGGAAACCCCGGGTGTATGGCAACACGATGGAAAAAGCTCCAAAGACTTAAAATCACTATTTTGGGAGGAGGTATGGCCTATGACCTCCTGCCAACCTAGCAGTTCAAAAGCACGTCAGAGTGCAAGTAGATAAAGAGGTACCGCTCCAGCGGGAAGGTAAATGGTGTTTCCGTGCACTGCTCTGGTTCGCCAGAAGTGGCTTAGTCATGCTGGCCACATGACCCGGAAGCTGTATGCCGGCTCCCTCGGCCAATAAAGCGAGATGAGCGCCGCAACCCCAGAGTCGGCCACGACTGGACCTAATGGTCAGGGGTCCCTTTACCTTTACTATGGCCTATGACTGCTTCATAGAAGTTCAGCTGTGCTTGCTCATGCCATTTTAACTCCTCAAAAAGAAATGAAGAATACTAGTTATGAACACTAGTGGTGGTTATTCCACCTTGTGACAATGTCAGGAAACCCAACCGTACCACAGGGGCTTCATTTGAAGGGTCAGATTATACCCCCTCATTCTGGAAAATGTGCCTGCTCAAATTAGGCCACGCAGAATGACTTTTGTGTGGTATCTGTTGAACAACCTCATCCATATTTTTTTAAAATTGTCTGTCTCCAAAATAGCCATTGTAAAAGGTTTTATCAGTAAATAAGGGCTAGCCATCTGGCAGCAATTTGACTAGCTGGCATGGTTTTCTATGGGTGGTAATTAAAATGCAGTGCCAGTGGGGACAGACAGTCATTATCCATCTCGATTGTTTCCCTCCCGATAGGGGGAGAAAAAAGAGCAAGGCAAGTGGGAGCATTTATGGGAAATAAAACTCCCAAATACAGGATGAGATGTTTGTTTCCGGCATAAAAGAAGAGTTTATCCGACACCAACGAGGCTCTATTCTATTGCTCTGGCAAGATTGCTCTATCTAAAGTGACTGTTCCCCACTGAGAAGCAGACAGTCCTGTCAGAGAAAATAGATTCTCTTTGTTGTTCCCGCTAATCTTGTAAGGCTTGCAAGCTGCAAGAAGCAAGGATGCTTGACGATATCTGGTAGCTTTTAATGTTTAATTAGAGCTAATGGAAGAAGGCTGCATTTTTGGAGGGACCTGCCAGGATGCTGCTATATATCTGTGGGCAGGAAGTGAACCGGATACTCCTTTGCAAAGTGAACTCAGAGAGTCCTGGTGAATTGCAGGGGACATGAATGACGAAAGCATCTATCACAAAAGAGGTGGGGGATCTGTGGTCCTCCAGGTGTTGCTGGACTCCAGCTCCCATCAGCCCCAGACAGCAAGGTCAGGCATGATTTAAGGTGTAGCCTGACAACATCTGGAGAACCACCAGTTCCCCATCACGGCCTTAGGGAATATTTGCACTGCAAATCTAGGAAAGAAAGAGGTCCACCTAGGGCCATGGAAAGATGGACCTGTGCAGAGAAGGGATTTGTAATCATTTAGAAACATTCTTTAACACTAGTCGGTTAGGAGGAGGACACAATTGCCGGCTCAATGGACCAGTGTCAGTTGGGCAAAGCCTTAAAAATACTGTACTAGTTGTCTAGTTCTCTCCAGATTAAGGCCTGGCCTTGCAGGTCTGCATTTATGGAATCCAAGAACATTATGGGTGAGAGATCATACACATTCAGCTGCCTTAAAGGTAAAGGGACCCCTGACCATTAGGTCCAGTTGTGGCCGACTCTGGGGTTGCGGCGCTCATCTCGCTTTATTGGCCAAGGGAACTGGCATACAGCTTCCGGGTCATGTGGCCAGCATGACTAAGCCGCTTCTGGCGAATCAGAGCAGTGCACGGAAATGCCGTTTACCTTCCCGCCGGAGCGGTACCTATTTATCTACTTGCACTTTGACGTGCTTTTGAACTGCTAGGTTGGCAGGAGCTGGGACCGAGCAACGGAAGCTCAACCTGTCGCAGGGATTCGAACCGCCAACCTTCTGATCAGCAAGTCCTAGGCTCTGTGGTTTAACCCACAGCACCACCCACGTCCCTTACACCAAATCAAACTCCGACACTGGCCAGCTGTTCTCCAGGGTCTTGCACAGAGGCCTAGGGCTGACACAAAACTCCTTAGAGGACACAAGAGTTTTATTTTTCTCACACTTCTACAAAAAGGAGGCTAATCCTTCTTCTCAGGATCCCTGTAACTGGAAATGCTGGGGACGGAATGTTCAGACCGAAAAATGAAAGCAAAAAATGACAACGGTATGAAATTCACGAGTGTACGTTCCATAGCCATATGTTCAGTTGAAGGAATTATTTCCCTGGTAGAATTGTACCCAGAACTAGGAAAAGGAACTAGCCTAATAATAATAATAATAATAATAATAATAATAATAATAATAATAATATAATTTGTATACTGCCCTTCATCCGCAGATCTCAGGGCTTTGGAAACAGGAGCTTTTACCAGCCAGATATAGATCCTGGAATTGCTAATAATCTGATGCGTTTGTAATGAATTGTTCAGATTCTACCAGTGGAGACGAGTTGAGAAAGAAGAAATCTAGTACTGACGGACGAGTGGGATAGAGAATGTAGCGACTTTGTCTTTGTACATTGTTTGAAGGCAGGCTGCAATCCTATGCAGATGTATGTTTCTGAACAAACTTGCATAGAATTGCACGGGGCGCCACTTTTTTGTGTGAAGAAACAATGGGAAACTTCCTTCCTGAAGACATTGTGCGTTTTAAACTCAGGCTGCAACCCTAGGCACCCTTCCCTGACAGTAAGGCCTAGTGGAGTGGTAGAAAAAGATGAGATGGGGCAGATGAGGCTGTGGCAGGACTCTTCTTAAAGGAGTTTACTTCTGAGTAGCCACGAACAAGATTGCCCTGTAACCTTCTTTAAGATTGCCCTGTAACCTTCTTTAAATCTGAGGCATTCCTATGGGAATGAAGTCGTGTGAGACAGCACAGAAGCCTCACAGGGGGTCATAGGCGCCGACTCCATGGGGCCTGAGGGGGCCCGAGCCCCCTCAAAAAATCGTTTGGGGGGGCTCCGCCCCCCCAATAATTTAAGAAAATTATTAGTTATATTATGCTTTGTAAAATCACAAAATTATGTTGGTATTTTTTATTTTCCTTGTTTGACAATAGTTACCTTTTAAAATACATTCAGTAATGAGTTAAAACAAAGCCACTCCCGATCTAGAGAGGGGGTGGGGTTGCGGGCTCTTGACCCATCAACAATCTCGCGGGGCTGGCGTCAGCGAGAAGCGGGGATTCCCCCTAGCTCATTAATATTCACCGCCCACGGCGGCAGCCAATCGGCTGCCGCAAAGGGCGGGCCCTCACAGGTTCACTTAAGGTTGGGGCAGCCCGGGGCTCGCCCCTTTCGTTCCCCCAGCAGCAGTGGTTTGGAGGTCTTGGGCCCCCCCAATATTTTTTATAAGTCGGTATGGGCCCCCGCCCCCCCCAATATTTTTATAAGTCGGCGCCCCTGGCTGGAGTCCATTCTCAGGAGGCCTCCGTCTGCATATTGTGAGGGAATAACAGAAGAATAGCCATGGGACTTTGGAGAGGCTGCCGGTTACATATCCTTATGACCACTGCTGCTTGTGCGTTTTTCTAACCTATGGGTTGTGCAGAAGAAGATTCCAGTGAAACAGTCAGATTATCCGGGATCACTGTCCTACGTTGTTATTCACTTACTACTTCGGCACCATGAACACCTAAAAGGTTTTACCGCTTAGCCCACAGGATAACATCTATTATTTTGTTTCAACTATAGTCTTATTATACTTTTACGGACTTTCAAAGATTGACAGACGTGTGTTCATTGGATTTCAAATATATTAGAGAATTTACAAGTGTACACATTTTGTTTTTGTTGTACTAAATTATGTATATGATGCAATAAGAATTGCAGTGCTATCTAGTACAATGGTCATCGTGTTGCTTGAGTTGTTTGTTGTGTTAAGTTTGCAACACAGGGGTTTGTTGTTCTGTATTGTGAGGGAATAACAGAAGAGCCATGGGACTCTGGAGAGGCTGTCATAAACTGCAGGTTTAATAGCTAAGGGCCATTGTTGTTTGAGGGGAAACTACTTGGGGGTGTTTGGAGGGCCGTTCAACTTTCTAGAAAGGAATGTGCCTGAGGAAAGCTTAGGCAACATCCTCTCTATGGGAGCAGGGATGCAGACCCTCCAAGTCTCCCTGTTTTCCAGCGGCAGTCTGGGAATTGCAAAAGCCACCTCGGCTTCTGATTTGATCCCAGAATGTCCCTATCCACCCTGCCCCTGGTGCCACCAGTGCTGAGTTTGGGGAGAAGAAGAAGAAGAGTTTGGATTTGATATCCCACTTTATCACTACCCAAAGGAGTCTCAAAGCAGCTAACAATCTCCTTTCCCTTCCTCCCCCACAACACTCTGTGAGGTGCGTGGGGCTGAGAGACTTCAGAGAAGTGTGACTGGCCCAAGGTCCCCCAGCAGCTGCAGGTGGAGGAGCGGGGAAGCGAACCTGGTTCACCAGATTACGAGTCCACTGCTCTTAACCACTACACCACACTGGAGGAAGACGAGCGGGGGCTTCTCCTGAGTGGCCTCTTCCCTTGGGCAGCTCAGTCCCTCTGGTACAATATCCTGTTCTTGCCGCAGCCAGATCCCCAAGGGAAGCCCATAAGCGTAAAAGCACGATCCCTTGCTCATACACCGGTGCCCCGCAAGACGAATGCCTTGCAAGACGGAAAACCCACTAGATGAAAGGGTTTTCCACTTTGGAGGCGCTTCGCGAAACGAATTTCCTATGGGCTTGCTTCGCAAGACGAAAATGTCTTGCGAGTTCCTGCGGGGTTTTTTTCCTTCCCCCCCTTTTTCTAAGCCGCTAAGCCACTTAACAGCTGATCCGCTAAGCCGCTTATCAGCTGATACGCTAATCCGCTAAACCACTTATCATCTTATCCGCTAAGCCGCTAATAGCGCTAATCCGCTAAGCCGTCAATGGGCTTGCTTCGCAAGACGAAAAAACCGCAAGACGAAGAGACTCGCGGAACGGATTCTTTTCGTCTTGCGAGGCACCACTGTATTCCTTTTTATACGTATATATAATTTTATTAAGTTTTCTGTTTTACAATTTAAAATATTCATTTGAACACCCTTGAAATATCAGTGACTTCCCTTCTTCTCTTTCCATGGTTCATTTTGCATAACATAAATCCCTGCATATTTTACAAAAACTAAACCATTCAGTATTCCATTATTACACCCATAAAAACCTATTTACACTGTTGAATTTATCTTAATGCTGCCAGCATTTTCAGCTGTACACAGTTATTTCCCATATATTCAGTAGATGTTTTCCAACCTTCTCTAAAAGTAAGTTCTTCTTGTTCTCTTATTCTATATGTTAAGTCTGCAAGCTGCGCATATTCCATCAGTTTAAGTTGCCATTCTTCTTTAGTTGGGATCTTGCTCATTTTCCATTTTTGAGCTAACAAAACACAGGCCGCAGTAGTGGCATACATAAATAACCTTTTTTGACTCCTGGGAATTTCCGTCTGAATTACCCCAATGAAAAGGGCTCTGGGTTGTTTTTTGGAAAGGTACTTTTAAACATCCCCCCCCCAATTCATTATAGATTATTTCCCAATACTCTTTTACCCTTTTACAAGTCCACCAAATGTGAAAGAACATCTGGTATCCAGAAATATACCACCTCCTGATATTGCATACACTTCCAAATGTCCCGATTTTCCCGGGACATTCCCAAAATCACAGAAGCCATCCTGGCTTCTGATTTGATCCCGGAATATTCCACTTTCCCCTTCCAACGCTGCTGCCACTGAGGCAGTTTCAGTACGGGAGACATGACCTGAAATGTTTTGTAAGACATAATGAAAGTTTGTTCCATTTAAAAAACGAATGAAAGTAAGAAAATACTTGTATCATTAAGTCGACCTATTACTGCTATTTTTGTGGGAGAGTCGTTTGTTTGTTTGTTTTCAGACAATGGAATAGCTTGTAGACCACAAAGACATTTTTTTTTTAAAGTGTTTGCCTTGTGGGTAAAATGTTTTCTTAAACATGTAACGAAGCACCTCCCATGGCCACCAGGTGGTGCTGCGCCATAATAAGAGGGGAAACAGCTGTGCACTAGATTTCAAGCGGTCCTTGCCACCTCGTGGAAACAAAAACGGGCATTGGCAAAAGGCGAAAGATTTATACGATCTGAAGAGAAACCAGATATGAAGTTTACGGCATGTAATGCCTTAAGAGAGAATATAATGAAAATGATCTACAGGTGGTACATGACACCAGTCAAGCTTGCAAAAATTTATCATTTGCCCGATAATAAATGTTGGAAATGTAATGAGACTGAAGGTACATTCTTTCACCTTTGGTGGACATGCCCAAGGATTAAGACTTTCTGGGAGATGATCTATAATGAAATGAAAAAGGTATTTAAATATACCTTTCTGAAGAAACCAGAGGCCTTTCTCCTGGGCATGGTCGGCCAATTGGTGCCAAAGAAGGATAGAACTTTCTTTATGTATGCTACAACAGCAGCAAGAATACTTATTGCAAAGTACTGGAAGACACAGGATCTACCCCCCCGGGAAGAATGGCAGATGAAGGTGATGGACTACATGGAACTGGCGGAAATGACTGGCAGAATCCGAGACCAGGGAGAAGAGTCGGTGGAGGAAGATTGGAAGAAATTTAAAGATTATTTACAGAAACATTGTAAAATTAATGAATGTTAGAAGGATGTTGGAATGAAGTTATATGGCTTTAGCAGAAATGTTATAAAGGATTAAGTAAAAATAGATTGTTAATTGGCTAAAGGAGGAAAAGTAAAGTTAGATTATGTCAAGTCAAAGTATAGGGCAAAAACTGAGAAAGATGGAAAGGATTTGCTGAAATAGCTAACTGAACTAGAATACAAAAAAGGGAGGTGTGAGGAGGTCAAGGAAACAAGCAAATGAAAGATAAGTTATGGGGATATTCGTTGTGTTTTTAATTGTTTTTGTTTTTGTTTTGTTAAGATAAGTAGTGTTTTCTGTTTTTTTTCTTTATTGTGATGTGTTGTTTTGTTTTGTTTAATCTTGTGTCTTCTTTTTTTTCTGTAATCCTTAAATCTTTAATAAATATTAGTTTTTAAAAAAAAGAAAAAAAGAAAAAGGGCATTGGCTTTTGGAGGCTGCCTACCCAAAGTCGAGTATACGTCCAGCCTTGCCCTCCATCCCTTGTTTCTCAAATTTGATAAAAGGGGGAAGTTTTTGGAAGAAAGGCAAATTAGTTTCAGTTTCTTGATGCAGGAGACTTTTAACATGTCGCTGAAACAGGGAAAGAGAGCAGCAAAACAGCTCAGCCTTCGGAAAAAGCTCCTTTATAGGATTCCCCGGAATGAAAGGTGTCCTTGCAGTCACTGCTAGGCTGCCAGCAATGTTCATCATCTCCCTGTCCTTGCCATTCCTGGGATCTGACAGTGATGCCTCGCACACATCCTGCACAGAGGAGTAGGACGAGTCAGCCCACACTTCCCGGGAAGAAGCAATCTCCTGATGGCAAAAACACTTGGGTGATATGCAGGCCCTTTAGGCTGCGGCCCAGGAGGGAAAAGCATAGGCCAGCGCGCAAAGGGTTAAAGCTGCAGGGGTTTGCTCCTCTTTGATAACACTCTGCTGCGTGAAAGCTTCTCGGTTTCCGCTCAGCGCCATCTCGAGCCGAACCCTAATGCAGACTGGCAAAAGGCTTCCAGTAAGGTCCGTATTAAGCATCAGCCATGGGGTCAACTGCAGTTTATAGGGGAAGATTCTGAAAGGAAGCCCTCGTGTCTGGCTTGACTGAAGCCGCTTCCTCTGTCCTTGCGCTGTCCAAGTCCCCGATGCCGCCTGCACCTCGCGATTTCTCGTGAGTCCATGGGAACCAGTTCAAGATCAGTTACCATATTGGTCCGAATACAGTGGTACCTCGGGTTACATACGTTTCAGGTTACATGCGCTTCAGGTTACACACTCCGCTAACCCAGAAATAGTGCTTCAGGTGAAGAACTTTGCTTCAGGATGAGAACAGAAATCGTGCTTCGGCGGTGCGGCGGCAGCAGCAGGAGGCCCCATTAGCTAAAGTGGTGCTTCAGGTTAAGAACAGTTTCAGGTTAAGAACAGACCTCCGGAATGAATTAAGTACTTAACCCGAGGTACCACTGTATACTGTGCCGAGGCCGTTTAGGGCTTTAAAGGTCAACACCAACACTTTGAATTGTGCTCGGAAATGTATTGGGAGCCAGTGTAGGGCTTTCAGGTCCGGTGTTATGTGGTCTCGGCTTAGGTGAGACTATGCTTGGGTGGGTAGGTGGGTGGGGGAGATCTCGGATCTCACCACCGTGCAATTTCTGTTCTCAGCCTGAAGCAAAGTTCTTAACCCGAGATACTATTTCTGGGTTAGCGGATTCTGTAACCTGAAGCGTATGTAACCTGAGGTACCAATGTACTTGAAGGAGTGTCTCCACCCCCATCGTTCAGCCCAAACACTGAGGTCCAGCACTGAGGGCCTTCTGGCAATTCCCTCATTGCGAGAAGTGAGGTTATAGGGAACCAGACAGAAGGCCTTCTTGGTGATGGCGCCCACCCTGTGGAAGGCCCTCAGTGGGGAAATAAACAACTCTCTTACTTTTAGAAGACATCTGAAGGCAACCCTGTTTAGGGACGTTTTTAATTTTTGATCTTTTATTGTGTTTTTTAAAATCCTGTTGGAAGCTGCCCAGAGTATCTCAGGAGGCCTGGCCAGATGGGTGGGGTATACATTATTATTATTATTATTATTATTATTATTATTATTATTATTATTTGCTCATAGATGTTTAAAATACTAAGATGTTTTAGATAAATAAATAATTTATGCACAAATCCGCTCCATCTTGCGAAAAGTACATTTGGCATTGTCACCGTTCTTTGTCTCTCTCTGCTGAAGAAGGGTTCTGAGGAACCCAAAAGCTTTCTCGCTGCTTTGCATTATTTGAGGCACAAGGAATTACCTTTCTGTTTCCACCCCACCAATGGCTCAACTTGGCCTCCTGTGATTTTTATCTAAAAGGACCAAGAGTATTTGAAATCAAGATGGGGCGGACCTACCTAGAGCTGCACATTGTTGCTGTTTAAATCAAGCCACAGCTCTGAGATGGTTTTATGGAACTGGAGGATCCATTCCTACGCTCTGAAAAAGAAAGAGAGGCACTGTGTTTCTGCACAAATTAGTTAACGTTATGCAAGGAGCCAGACATAAGAGACATGCCTTACAAGCACATTATGCTCAAGGGAGATCTGAGGGAGGTGAACTTTTGAACTTGCCATGTCGATGTCTTAGGGTGCAATTCCATCACTTGTTTGTCCTGCATTCCTTCGTGATTATTTTCTTTGAGGGACTTTTATGCAAGCAAATGGCTTCATATTCTGGATCTGAGTTTCTTTGCCTTCCTCTCCCTTTGGCTGTGCCAAAATGACTGTGAATTATGATATTTGCTGTTCTCTGGAGAATCCTGGCCTTCAGAAATCAAGGGAATGATACCTTCAGCATGTAACAGTTGCATACAGGGAGTGTGCAACTTAAGCACATTTATCTTCGTGCATTCTTCTTTACATGCTTGGCAAATAATAATAATAATTAAAAATTAAAAAGTGGGCCGGCATCTAGAAAAAAAGACTTTGGCAATCCCACCCACCATTACACCCAATACTTTTTTCCTAAAAAATTTTTTAGCGGTACTCTCATTTTCCTACTCATATTGAAATACTGCTCCCAATGAGGCAAATTTAGATTCACAAAATGTTTAGGGATATGTGTACCCCTGCATCCCCCCCAGAAAAAAAGTACTGATCGTACCCAATGTGCTTTGAGTAGATGTGATTTTGGCTTTATGCGCTATCCTGGGAACTTAACCCCTGTGCGAGCTGAGAGTTGCTTAGCAGAGACCCAAACATGAAAATCCACTTAATTAAAAGTAAACGAAAAACCCTACCTGTAAAATATGCATATTAATTCCAGTATTGAGGCCTAGTTTACCTAGGCGCAAGCTCTGGACTTACACGCTTCCATTCTTCCATTCTTCTTTATCCAGCTTGGCCACAATGAAATCAGAAGCGCTTGCTCCATTTTCAACCAACCATCATGGTGTTAACTGTGGCTTATTGAATTCCGATTCCATCTGTAAAATGGAGATACCTCCTTCTGCTAAAGTGAGCTGGGTTCCCCTTGTCTGATGCAAAGACAAGAGAGTGAAGTGTTATTTGCTCCCAGAGAAATCAAGGAGCAACTGCTCAAAGCACCAGTGGCATAGCGTGGGGGGTGCAGGGGGGGCCGGCCGCACCGGGCGCAACATCTGGGGGTTAGGGTTAGGGGGCGCAAATCCACGGGTTAGGGGGCACAAATTACTTGCCTTGCCCCGGGTGCTGACAACCCACGCTACGCCACTGCAAAGCACTGAGGGGTTTGTGACATGGGGGAATTGTGAAGAATCGGACAGAGGCAGCTTTCACAAGTGGAGCTTGTATTAAAATATTTTGCAGGACGGCTTAAAATATTTTTATTTGCCCGCTTATTTAACATGTAACTCATGCAACATGTTGGTGACTAATATACACACAATAATTACCAAAATGATTATACATTTTTTATCAATCTTCTGAGAAAAATACAAAACTTTATGCAAAGCCACAGAGACTTGTGAACTACCCAACCTAAGATGAACTTATAATGTCTGATTTCAATAGATTTTTCAAGTGCTTAACTCTGTCTTTTGTTTTCTTTTTCTTTTTAGGTAAGTTCATGAAGATACCAACAAAAGGTAAAACAAAAAAAATTCCTTCCAGTAGCACCTTAAAGACCAACTAAGTCAGTTCTTGGTATGAGCTTTCGTGTGCATGCACACTTCTTCAGATACAGATATGTGTATCTGAAGAAGTGTGCATGCACACGAAAGCTCATACCAAGAACTGACTTAGTTGGTCTTTAAGGTGCAACTGGAAGGAATTTTTTTTGTTTTGACTATGGCAGACCAACACGGCTACCTATCTGTAACAACAAAAGGTAAGTTCGGTGTTGTTCCCAATACCGAGAGATGCTAGTGAAGTTGTAGATGGATGTTAATGAAGTTGTAGACGACAGGGTGTCGGCGTTCTGCACCTGTTTCGCCCTGGCAGTCGAAGTAATCAAGAGGACGCTGTTTGCCCCCAATGGGGCCCTTTTACTGGGCTTGCAGGTAGCACACTCCCAAGGTAGTTTTCTGGGCTTCTTCAGTGGTCTAATCTCCAAGCCTTGATACGTATATTGATATTCACTAATAATAATTCAAACCAAATCTTATTAGAAATAACTTAATGCACTTCTAGATATTCAATTAAATTAAAAATATTATTTAACATGGGCCACATTCATACCACCCACGATACCATGGCACCCCGCAAAGTATTCTGGGAGCTGTAGTTTGTTAAGGGCACTGAGAGATTTTAGGGCACCCCTATTGCCCTCACAGAGCTGCAATTCCCAGAGTTGTTTAATAGTCTTTTGCATTTCACGGGGAACTCTTGACCAAAAGGGAATTAATAGAGATGTCCAGTAAGGGCATGTAGAGTTGCAAGAGGTTAACAGCAATTTAGGATCACTAGAAGCCAAATCACTTTAAATCTAATTAGAGTGTGGTGTTGAAAGAATGTCTGAATGCAAAAACCAATTTAATCCTATGAATCCCATGCCATTATAGAGTAGCAACAGAGTATTATTCATTTCTTTTTTGGTGACCCTGAGTTACCAAGGACATGCTGGGCTGCCAGCCAAAAGTAATACAAGCTCAATAATGATAATCTATACTTTGAAAGTTAACATGATGGCTCTTCCACAATGGCTTTTGCTGATTGGGGGAAGGTTAGTAACTGCTTGAGTTAGCACTTGTTTTACTGGAGGAGAAATGTTGTAAGATAAAATACACGTTTTAAAGAGGAAATGTCACAAGGTAAGAAAACAGCAAAGATATGTCAATATCAATTCATTTTCCTTCTGACACATCCTTCCTCCTCTGGGTTCTCACCCAGGGTCCCAACTAACTCTCAAGTAGACCCACAAAAGTCTCACAAGAAGAAGAGATATTGGAAACACTGGACAAGGTGCAATTCTGCCACCTGCTTTTCCTCCATGGTGAGAGTCAGTTTGTTTCAGAGTCTGTGAAAGCTAAGGGTTTAAATGGAACCTTGTGGTTTAACAGAGGGTGAGGTGCAGATTTCAATAGATGTTTATTACTTTGCATCAATCGGATATTTCATTTTGCTTCTGCCAAACAGGGCCTACGTTTTAAAAACTTAAAGGTAAAGGTAAAGGGACCCTTGACCATTAGGTCCAGTCGTGGCCGACTCTGGGGTTGCGGCGCTCATCTAGCTTTATTGGCTGAGGGAGCCGGCGTACAGCCAGCATGACTAAGCCGCTTCTGGAGAACCAGAGCAGTGCCGTTTACCTTCCCGCTGGAGCAGTACCTATTTATCTACTTGCACTTTGAGGTGCTTTCGAACTGCTAGGTTGGCAGGAGCAGGGACTGAGCAACGGGAGCTCACCCCGTCGCGGGGATTCGAACTTTCTGATTGGCAAGTCCTAGGCTCTGTGATTTAAAACTTAGGGTAAAAGTAAAGGGACCCCTTACCATTAGGTCCAGTCGTGGCCGACTCTGGGGTTGTGGCGCTCATCTCGCTTTATTGGCCGAGGGAGCCGGCGTACAGCTTCCGGGTCATGTGGCCAGCAGGACTAAGCTGCTTCTGGCAGACCAGAGCAGCGCACGGAAACGCCGTTTACCTTCCCATCAGAGCGGTACCTATTTATCTACTTGCACTTTGACGTGCTTTTGAACTGCTAGGTTGGCAGGAGCAGGGACCAAGCAACAGGAGCTCACCCCGTTGTGGGGATTCGAACTGCCGACCTTCTGATCGGCAAGTCCTAGGCTCTGTGGTTTAAAACTTTGAGGCCCGCAAAAGAAGAGTTTGGAAACGTACTTGAGGAAGCTGCCTAAGAGATCTGGAACACTTTTCTAAACATAGCTACATTGAAAGCAAAACTTGAAAATAATTTCAGACACCAGATCATTTCATTGCTTTCATCTCTACCCCCACCTTTTGATATTAATAGATCACACAGCAGCAGGGACAAACATAATAAATACACTCTCATCCTCACAGGGGACTGCAAAATGACTTAGAAATGCAAAAATAAAAAATAACTCCCCATGATCATTCGAAACGGGGATACAGGGAGCAAAATAACTGGGCTGTTTTAACTGTAACCTAACATGTTAAATTCAGCTGGTTTTATTTGAGACTGTGGATAGATTAAGTGATCCATCTCTATTACCTCAGGCTACGCCAGCCCCCTCCCCTTTCATGAGACTATCTTTCTTCTTACCAGACATTCCCATTCTTTTCCCTGAGCCACGTTCAGCTTAATAGCTGAACTGAAAGGCTTTTTGGGGGAAGGGGGCGGTGAGAATTCCTAAGGATCCAAGGAATAGGAAGGAACCACAATAAAGTGTTGCTCACAGGTGTGTGTGTAGAGAGGATAGAGAAATAAAAGAGAAGGATGCTTAAAACACACACAAACACGCCAAGACACACTGTTCAATGTTGCAATTTCTAGCCTTTGGAAATACAGTGGTACAGTGGTACCTTGGGTTACATACGCTTCAGGTTACAGACTCTGCTAACCCAGAAATAGTACCTTGGTTTAAGAACTTTGCTTCAGGATGAGAACAGAAATTGTGCTCTGGCGGCGTGGCAGCAGTAGCAGGAGGTCCCATTAGCTAAAGTGGTGCTTCAGGTTAAGAACAGTTTCAGGTTAAGAAGAGACCTCCAGAACAAATTAAGTATGTAACCAGAGGTACCGCTGTACCTCGGTTTATGAACTTAATCTGTTCTGGAAGTCTGTTCTTAAACCAAAGCCATTCTTAAATCAGGGTGCACTTTCCCTAATGAGGCCTCCCGCCGCTGGTGCCCTTCCACCATTCATTTTTTTTTTATAATATTTTTTATTAGTTTTATGAAATACAGAAAAAAGAATAAAGAGCATATTATAAAAGTAGAAGAAGAAAGTTACAAATTTTTCTTACTCTTTTTTCCAAATCTATTGGACTTCCCCGCGTCCTCCCAACCCTGCATTCTCTGTGATGCATAACGTCTGCAATTTGTTAACTTGTTTCAATAACTTATTGTATCTTCCATTTTATCATGTTACCCAATTTCAAATATATTATGGCCCAAATCATGTACGTTTTCATTTTAACACAATAAAGTTGTTTCATTATTCTATCTCTGACTCCTTGTACCTTAATTTCCATTTCTTTAATTTAACATTACTGAAGCTAGAATTTCCTAAAAGGTGCGTTTTTTAACATTCATACAACTTATAATGTTTTTCCAAATAGTCTTTAAATTTTCTCCAGTCCTCCTCAAATGTTTCTTCTCCCAAGTCTCGGATTCTGCCAGTCATTTCGGCCAGTTCCATGTAGTCCATCAACTGCGTGTGCCATTCCTCCAGTGTGGGTAAATCTTGTGTCTTCCAATGTTTTGCAATCAGGATCCTTGCTGCTGTAGTAGCATACATAAAAAAGGTTCTGTCCTTCTTAAACACTCTCTGGTCCACCATGCCCAGGAGGAAGGCCTCTGGTTTCTTAGGTAAGGTAAATCTAATTACCTTTTTTAGTTCATTATGAATCATTTCCCAAAAGGCCTTCACTTTCGGGCAGGTCCACCAGAGGTGAAAAAATGTCCCTTCCGCCTCTTTACATTTCCAGCATTTATTATGAGACAGGTGATATATCTTAGCAAGCTTGACTGGGGTCATGTACCACCGGTATATCATTTTCATAATGTTTTCCTTCAAGGCACTACATGCCGTAAATTTCATTCCGGTGTTCCATAACCTTTCCCAGTCTTCAAACATAATGTTATGCCCCAAATCCTGCGCCCACTTTATCATGGCGGATTTGACTGTCTCATCCTGAGTATTCCATTTAAGCAGCAGGTTATACATTCTCGAAAGTAATTTACTTTTTGGTTCTAACAGTTCTGTCTCTAGTTTCGATTTTTCCACCTGGAATCCAACCTTCTTGTCTACTTTAAAGACCTCTTGAATTTGTGCATAATGCAACCAATCTCGCACCTTGTTTTTTAGTTTTTCCAAGCTCTGCAACCTCCAATTGTCTCCAATCTTTTCAATAATTTCCTCATATTTAGGCCAATTGGCTTCCATATTAGGTCTCTTACGTGCCTTGGCCTCCACCGGTGAGAGCCACCTCGGAGTCTTACTCTCCAATAAGTCTTTATACTTTGTCCAGACCATTAAAATTGCTCTCCTGACAATGTGGTTTTTAAACAGTTTATGCACTTTGACCTTGTCATACCACAAATATGCATGCCACCCAAAGGCGTTGTCAAACCCTTCCAGATCTAGGACATCAGTGTTTTCCAGTAAGATCCAATCTTTCAACCAGCAGAAGGCTGCGGATTCGTAATATAACCTCAAGTCTGGCAGGGCAAATCCCCCTCTTTCTTTCGCATCAGTTAATATCTTAAACTTTATTCGGGGCTTTTTGCCCTGCCAAACAAACTTAGAGATATCCTTCTGCCACCTTCCAAAGCATTCCACCTTGTCCACGATCTGTAGGGT
Source organism: Podarcis gaigeae (assembly GCF_964106915.1). Taxonomy (NCBI): domain Eukaryota; kingdom Metazoa; phylum Chordata; class Lepidosauria; order Squamata; family Lacertidae; genus Podarcis; species Podarcis gaigeae. The sequence continues at coordinate 130,891,052 of NC_139678.1, forward strand.
CTGAAACAAAAATAACATTTTTGGCAATACATTCATCTTTATAGCTGCTATTCGGCCCAACAAGGAAAGTTTCAATCTTGACCACGTTTCCAAATCTCTTTTGATTTCTGACCAACATTTCTCGTAGTTGTCTTTAAACAGATTCAAATTTTTGGAGGTCAGATACACCCCTAGGTATTTTACTTTTTTAACCACATTTAATTCTGTTTCTTTCACGAACTCATCTGTTTCTGTAATTGTCAAATTTTTTGCTAGAACCTTAGTTTTTTGCTTGTTCAACTTAAATCCCGCCACCCGACCAAAGTCCAAAATTAATTCTAACACTCTTTTAGTACTAGAGACAGGCTCCTGCAATGTTAATACCAGGTCATCTGCAAATGCTTTCAATTTATATTGTTTCACTCCGACCTCAATTCCCTGTACCAACCGGTCCTTTCTAATCATGTTCAATAGCACCTCCAGAACTGAAATAAACAATAGGGGGGATAGGGGGCACCCCTGCCGTGTCCCTTTTTCAATTTTAAACTCCTCTGTCACCACATTGTTTACTATCAATTTCGCTTTTTGTTCTGAATATATTGCTTCTATTCCATTTTCAAACCCCCGGGCCCTTCCACCATTCAGCTTCTGTTTGTAGACCGAGGTAAAGTTCACTAACTGGAACACCTACTTCTGGTTTTGTGGAGTTCGTATACCGAATAGTTCGTTAACAGGGCTGTTTGTAGACCGAGGTACCACTGTACACAGCTGCAGATGGATTTTAAAACACCAACCTCCCCCTTTCCCCTCCAGGTATTCCCCTGAGAACTGCAATGAGGGCCCTGCAATTATCTCTGCTGCAATCAGAACTCTGATCACATCCTTAGCAACAGCTTGGTCTCTATGGTACCTCGAACGTTCCCTTCCAGCCCAGCTCAAACATCTTTTTAATGCATTCTCCTTATGGGCAACAGAGGTCGGCACAAAGGTCATCTGGGCTCGCTGACGCTCCACCTTCAGATGCCATCCGTCTCTATTCTCCAAGGCTGACAATCTGTGGTGATAGCGTCTAAGCGGGAGGACTCAAAAGGGAGCCATTAAACTTGTTTGGTTTGCAAGAAGCAGCGAGAGAACGACAAAGTAAGTGCTTCTCTTATGGCCCTCTCCGCTCTAATTGTCTTAAATGTGAAGCTAATGAACGTCATCTTTCGACTCCATTGAACTTCATGATACAGTACATATCCTCTGGGTAAAAACATCTTGCAGTGCTGTTACCCAAAACAATAAGGAAGGTATTGGCGTGAAGTATGGTTCAAAGCAACGCCTTCCTTGGCTTCCTTCCCTCCCCAAGTAGATTTATCTTTCACAACGAATGACTTCCCTGGTGACACAAAGGCATAAATGATGGAAATATGATAGAACCATCTGGGTCCCTGTAGTCCAGGGTATAGGAAGAATCAACAGACTAAGCCATTGGTGGTTCAAATCTTCCATAGGATAGGTGCCAGAACTGAAAAGGCTTTGAAACCAGGAAGGAGAAAGATGAGGAATAAGGGCCTTTTCATTGATGAGCGAATTCACAGAGTTATTATGGAATTGCAGAGCTGAAGGGACCCAAGGGTCATCTAGCCCAACCCCCTGCAGTGCAGGAATTTTCACCCAATGTGAGGCTCAAACCCACGACCTTGAGATCAAGAGTCTCTCTAAGGCTCTGCAAAAGCAGGGGGGCAAAATCTGGTATTCATATTTTTTGCTACATTTGGGAAGCCACCTTGTTTTGTTCACTTGCGGGTATAAGTTGTGTCATTTCATTCCCACTTCATAGGGTTGCTTCATTTCATAAACTGTGCTTTGTGCTGAAATGGGGAAATCGCCAATGTGCCTGAAACATTTTCAAAAAATAAAATTGGAGCAAATCTGCACACCCTTCTGCATGGATGAAGCCTGCCAAATTTCAGCCAGATAGATGCAAGAGATTTTGTGCCAGGCACCTTTAAATTTTAAAGTAAGTAAAGCAGTTTCTGCTACCTTTTCACAGGGTATTTTGGGCAAGTATTTGCATGACACCGGGAGCACAGAAGTGTCCTTTGATAAGTTCCCTGCAAAAGTTTACATGCATATGTGCTGGGGTTCTGGAGTAATCCAGTATCTATCAAAGCTGGTAGGGACACGGGTGGCGCTGTTGGTTAAACCACAGGGCCTAGGACTTGCCAATCAGAAGGTCAGTGGTTCGAATCCCCATGACGGGGTGAGCTCCCGTTGCTCGGTCCCTGCTCCTGCTCCTGCCCACCTAGCAGTTCAAAAGCACGTCAAAGTGCAAGTAGATAAATAGGGACCGCTCCGGCGGGAAGGTAAACGGTGTTTCCGTGCGCTGCTCTGGTTCACCAAAAGCGTCTTAGTCATGCTGGCCACATAAAGCGAGATGAGGGCCACAACCCCAGAGTCAGTCACGACTGGACCTAATGGTCAAGGGTTCCTTTACCTTTACCTATCAAAGCTGGTATTTGAGGTTTCTGCCAACAATTATATTTATGTCCAGTTAGCATTAAATAAAACCCATTGGCATAAAGCTGCTTTCTCACTAGCACCAAGGCGAAGTGATTAAGAGGCACAGAAGTTCTCTTAAAACCCCGCCCCCATCACATAATTGGGCAAGAGGAGCAGGACGTGAAAGAAAGAGAACCAATTACTGGCAGCCTTTTGAACGGCAAGCCTGGAGGCAAAACCAGGCGATATTTCCATTGACAGGGAGACCTGTCAATGAAGATTCTGGCTTGATCTTAGCCATCCTTCTCTCTTTCTGGCAATTTCTTTACAAGAACAAAAGGCCACTGGAGATTGTTTCAAAGTTAGGAACAGGCACTGCAAAGAACCAAAAACAGCCAGCTTCTCAAATGCAAACAAAGCTATATTTCCCAAGTGCTTTGATTCCAGTCACTTTGTCTCTGCTTCATTTGCCTGTGTTTCTTTGTTTCAGAGCAACTGTTATATTACGAGACATATTTCTTGAGGGCATTTCGGGATGCTCCCCAGATGCACAATTTAGTAATTTTGACATCGCCGCTTAGGAACAAAGCAGTTTCGCTTTGCTTTTTGCTGTTCCTAGTTGGTCGGAGAAGTCTAGCCTTGGCTGTAATGAAGTCCTCAACCCTGTTCAATTTCCCACGTGTGACATTTACAAGAACTATGAAGAACGCCTCATTAGGCCCAAAGAGACGGCAAAACTCTCTGTCCGGGACTCTCACACAGGCCCAAATCTAGTTGCCACCTAGGGATGCCATTCCTCCTCTGTTTGCAACACTTGTTTTGTGAAAAAATTCATTGCACAACTGTTGTGGGGCTTTCCTTTGAGGGCGGAACTTCTGCTACTATCACAAAGCAGGAAGAGGTGCATTGGCCATGTGGAATCAACAGCTGATTCTGAGATGCCTTTGCTCCTCAATAGGTGTTTCTGTGCAATGGTAGTGTTTATGAGAATTGCCACACTAGCTTTAGGTTAAGGTTTCTGCTTAGATTTGTAGGGTTGCCATATTTTGAAGAGCAACAAAGAGGGCACCTTTGCCAACTTCTGCTTTTAACTATGGATCGCTATGACAACTCCCATTTTACATACCCATGGAAAAGAGGACATGTCCTAGAAAAAGAGGACCTATGGCAAGCCTCAGGGATGCGGGTGGCGCTGTGGGTTAAACCACAGAGCCTAGGACTTGCTGATCAGAAGGTCGGCGGTTCAAATCCCCGCGACGGCGTGAGCTCCCGTTGCTCGGTCCCTGCTCCTGCCAACCTAGCAGTTCGAAAGCACGTCAAAGTGCAAGTAGATAAATAGGTACCACTCCGGCGGGAAGGTAAACGGTATTTCTGTGCGCTGCTCTGGTTCTCCAGAAGTGGCTTAGTCATGCTGGCCACATGACCCAGAAGCTATACGCTGGCTCCCTCGGCCAATAAAGCGAGATGAGCGCCGTAACCCCAGAGTCGGCCACGACTGGACCTAATGGTCAGGGGTCCCTTTACCTTTACCTTATGGCAAGCCTCTGTATGCAGAGGCTGGCCTGTTGTAGAGACTCAAGGAAGAAAGACAGCTGTACAGTTTGCTGCTACAAGAGGGATTTGTGAACTCTCCTTGTTCCAGCAACAGGAACAGCCCAACTAATGGATGGAAGGAGGGAAAAGGCAGCAGTTAGGAAGGCCACTGAAGTGCATTTGCTCCTGGCCTGCTCTGTCCAATCTCTTTGCAGGCAGAACAAACTGGCTCATTCCCCTTCCTTTATCCCTTCAGCCCACCTGGAATCTAAAGTGTTGTCGCCCAGGTACAGGTTGACCACCTCTGTGCAATCTAGGGCTTTGTCTCAACAAACCTTCGCTTTGTTTTGCCATTTTGTGGCTACAAGGACTTGCCTCCTTCATCTCCACCGATGCTGAGAAGGAGACATGTCCTCATTCCATAATTCTCGTACTAAAAAGCTAAGTAAGTTAACGCACATTATGTTGTAATGGTGTTCCTGGGGTGTTGTAGCTGCCAAGAGGCAGCATGTGGATCTGATCTAAATAGAAATGATTAAGTATCACACAAATGTGCTTCGAGAATTAAGCATAAGGTGAATATGGTCAGTGATTGCCAGCATTCACTATGTGCTTTTTTTCCTGGAGGACATCAAATCTCCATTTCCCTAATTGATTCATGTAACACAGACAATCTGAGTGCTGTATACTGTCCACTGATCGCTAGGCAAACATTATTGAAGTGTCAATATTTGCCTTTCCCCCCTGCAGCTATCATTGCTTTGAGAGGCTATAATTCATACAGGACAAAGCGGTGGCTGTTCTGCCTTTATTATACAAAGAAAAGCACTGGCTGTTTAGGTTTCTTAAGTATGTTACATCTCAGGAAGAACAATTACACAGAGAAGGCTCCCTGCAAAAAAATCTTTGACAGAAGCCTTCCAAGGCGCACCTGAAGAACTAGTCAAATAGAAGCAGGGTTGCCATATCTTGCAGAGCGAAAAAGAGGGCAGCCCAAGATGCTGCCAGCCCAAGCCAGGGAAAGAGGCACACGGGTGTGGATGTCTCTTTCTATGGCTCAGGCTGGCAGCAGCTGTGGTGTACAGAGCAGCCCAAGCCCAAGCCACCCAAACGCAAGCTGTCTGGGCCTGAGCCCAACCCCCCAAATCTGGACATTTCCTTTAAAATGTAGGAATCCGCCCAGGTGGGCATATTGGCCCCCTAAAAAGAGGACATGTCCAGATTTTCCCAGATGTATGGCAACCCTAAATAGAGGAGACAGCATAGATGGTGACAGCAGTCACGAAATTAAAAGACGCCTGCTTCTTGGGAGAAAAGCAATGACAAACCTTGACAGCATCTTAAAAGGCAGAGACATCACCTTACCGACAAAGGTCCGTATACTTAACGCTATGGTTTTCCCAGTAGTGATGTATGGAAGTGAGAGCTGGACCATAAAGAAGGCTGATCGCCAAAGAATTGATGCTTTTGAATTATGGTGCTGGAGGACATTCTTGAGAGTCCCATGGACTGCAAGAAGATCAAACCTATCCATTCTGAAGGAAATCAGCCCTGAGTGCTCACTGGAAGGACAGATCCTGAAGCTGAGACTCCAATACTTTGGCCACCTCATGAGAAGAGAAGACTCCCTGGAAAAGACCCTGATGTTGGGAAAGATGGAGGGCACAAGGAGAAGGGGACGGCAGAGGATGAGATGGTTGGACAGTGTTCTCGAGGCTACCAGCATGAGTTTGACCAAACTGTGGGAGGCAGTGGAAGACAGGAGTGCCTGGCGTGCTCTGGTCCATAGGGTCACGAAGAGTCAGACACGACTAACCGACTAAACAACAACAAATAGAGGAGACAAGGGATTGGTCTCTGGAACACAGGTCATCCTTGACCATGGACCATGCTAGCTGTTGGAGTCAAGCAACATCTGCAGGGCCAAACATTCCATACCCTTGTTCTAGGGTTAATTTGCAAAGGGAAATATTAACAAGGTTTTTTTTTTTTGTATGGACCACATCAACCCACGAGCTATTAAACAATCATACATTTGTGTCCTTTTATCTCCCAGCAAAAATCTGCGACAACTCTTGCTAGAGTGACCAGTTAAGCATTGTTTAGAAAAAGAAATAGATTTGCATCATTAAAAAGGGAACAGCAGTTTGCATAAAGTTTGAAAATGTTCATGTATATGAATGCAAATTTTAAAATTATTGCTATAATTTAAATAGATATGCAGCAGATAATGCTAGAGTGGCCAAGCACCAGGGAACTTCTATGCCTGCTCATTCTGCTGGACTTGTGCTCCTAACTGCTGGTGGGACAACTTCCATGCTTCTGCTCTCCCTTTCTACAGTTCCTTAACTTTAAACCAGATTTGGAACGGAAAGCCCTACAAACAGGGGACACCTTCAAAAACACCATTCAGTAGCCTGGAGATGCCAACACTGTGAACATCTAACTTAAGGCATCTTGGAGAGCATAGCTTAGGACTGATATACCTAAAGGAGCTTCTCCACCCCCATCGTTCAGCCTGGACACTGAGGTCCAGTGCCGACGGCCTTCAGGTGGTTTCCTCATTGCGAGATGCGATCTTACAGGGAACCAGGCAGAGGGCCTTCTTGGTAGTGGCGCCCGCCCTGTGGAACACCCTCCCATCAGATGTCAAGGAAATAAACAACTATCTGACTTTTAGAAGACATCTGAAGGCAGCCCTGCTTAGGGATGTTTTTAATGTCTGATGTTTTATTGTATTTTTAATATTTTGTTGGAAGCCACCCAGAGTGACTGGGGAAACCCAGCCAGATGGGCGGGGTATAATTATTATTATTATTATTATTATTATTATTATTATTAGTTATAGAGAGTAAACCTCCAAACACAGGTGCAGGTGTATCACAAAGCAGTGCAGAGTTGGGCTCTCTTGACCAAGAGTTGCCAGGTACGAAATGCCCTCCACAGTGAATAACATATATAATAACATCATAATCATAATTTATTTCTGACACGGCCCCAGCCACTCAGAGTGGCTTCCAACAAAAATACAAAGGGGGGCGGGCAGGTGAAAATCTAGCATTAATAGCTTCCCGCCCGAAACAGGTCTTCAGATGTCTACAAAAAGTTACATAGTTGTTAAACTCTTTGACATCTGATGGGAGGGCATTCCACAGGGTGGGTGCCACCACAGAGAAGGCCTTCTGCCTGGTTCCCTGTAAGCTCACATCTTGCAGTGAGGGAACTGCCAGAAGGCCCTCAGAGGTGGACCTCAGTGTCTGGGCTGAAGGATGGGGTTGGAGACGCTCCTTCAGCTATACAAGTATACAATGCTAACATTGCTGAAGCCAAAACAAAGAAAATTCCTTCCAGTAGCACCTTAAAGACCAACTAAGTCAGTTCTTGGTATGAGCTTTCGTGTGCATGCACACTTCTTCAGATACACTAAAGCTCATACCAAGAACTGACTTAGTTGGTCTTTAAGGTGCTACTGGAAGGAATTTTTTTTGTTTTGACTATGGCAGACCAACACGGCTACCTATCTGTAATTGCTGAAGCCAACACTCAAATTACATCAAGTCCTTATTCTGAGCAATAGTCCTAAACTGGTGAAACAAAGAACTTTTTCTATATCATGCAAATGTTGTCATGTCAAACTTTTGAAAACAACAACAACAACCCAAACCCATAGTACTTCAGCATGCAATCTGAAAACTCACCACAATGAGTTTCAATTAACCAATTAACAGTAGAAACCTTTTCTATGGCCAAAATTAAGAATAGTGTGCAATTGTTATTAATGATTAACTTGTTCGCTTTTGAATTTTTACTTCAGCATAAAGTCTCCAGGGTCAGACCAATAGCCCTTTTAAAATTCAAAACTTTTTACTGCAATGGCCTAATTTGTCTTGCCTATCCTTTATAGACAGGCATGAAGGCATCTCATTGATTTGTGTCATTCTGAACATTTTTCACTATGTTCAGTCCCTCCTTTTGTTGTCAGAAAACTTAATCTACCTGATGTTTTCCTGTGAATTTTTCCAATGATCTACAGACACTTCTAGCTTATAGTGATTCTTTGGGACCATAGAACTAAACAAGAGCCCACAACTAGAGTGGAGCCAACATCTCTCAGAAAGTATTTCCCCCTCCCCTAAGAAACATTCTGATATTTTAATTTCACATTCCCCAATTGGATTTGTTCCCAGGATAGTGAAGGCCACCAACTTCGGTGGCTTTAAAAGAGGATAAGACAAAATGGTGGAGGATGTTTCTTAGAGGCAATTGGTTTGCCCCTGTGAAAGCAGGATTATTGATCGGTTGGGTCTTTGGGCTGATTTAGAAGGGCTCTCCTTCTGTTCTTCTGTTAAAATGACTCTGTGCTTTGCAAGCCTGTCCAAAGCTGGTCACCTGAAATGGTGACTGGGGCCGGCCGCCAAGACCACGTAACGCCGGTCTTGAAAGACCTACATTGGCTCCCAGTATGTTTCCGGGCACAATTCAAAGTGTTGGTGCTGATCTTTCAAGCCCTAAGTGGCCTCGGCCCAGTATACCTGAAGGAGCATCTCCATCCCCATCGTTCCGCCTGGACGCTGAGGTCCACGCCGAGGGCCTTCTGGCGGTTCCCTCACTGCGAGAAGCAAAGCTACAGGGAACCAGGCCTTCTCGGTAGTGGCGCCTGCCCTGTGGAACGCCCTCCCACCAGATGTCAAAGAGATAAACACCAGGTGTCAAAGAGAAGACATCTGAAGGCAGCCCTGTTCAGGGAAGTTTTTAATGTGTGACATTTTAGTGTATTTTTTGTCTTTGTTGAAAGCTGCCCAGAGTGGCTGGGGAAACCCAGCCAGGTGGGCGGGGTACAAATAAATTATTATTATTATTATTATTATTATTATTATTATTATTATTATTATTATTACTATTGTTATATTTCTCTGTTCCCCCTAGTAAGAGGGAGCACGGAGAAAAGCTTGTGCTCAGATTCGGACAGGCTTGCGATGCAAAGAATTGTCTCCTTATGGTGCATATCTCCCCGACTCGAACCCATACCTCCAGGACACATAATGAGCTGTTAAGGATTTGAGGCGTTCAGTCACCTCTCTCACACTCCATTCCATTCTCATGTTTTTTAAATTCATTTTTTAAAGAATAACTGTTAATTTACAAACAAATATGCAAGTCATTCTACTGCCATGTGTAGAAACCTTCACCTTATTTAAGGCAACCCATTTCAGTTCCGAAATGGCAAGCATTTTGTTGTTAGGCGGAATAATGGCATATGTACCAGGGAATCTACCCTTCTCCCCAGAGAACTTTTGCAATCAGAGTCTGCTCCCAGTAAATATATTCATCCCAGATTTAGATTCCAGTCAGCCAGTGCCGAGGGAGTGGCTTGAGAGGCCATTGCACAAGCGTGGCTTTTTGAACCTTTTAATCACCCTCAACCCACAAAAGTTTCTTGATATATTAACCAGCTTCACACATTCTTCATGGCTGGCATTTGTGCCTGGAGCTTCTCTCCCTTAACCCCTACATGATACGTCTTTCAGATTCCTCCATTAAAAAACAAACTCTTTGTCATGAATTATTTTTGCCACCTGTAGCATCTTTAGTCTCCAAGTTTTTCTACTCAGGGAAATGACCAGCTGTTCTCCCTTCCTGGCATGCCACCTCCCCCTACTGAACGTTCAGGTCATCCTTTAAAGACTTCTGCCACAAAACTGAGGGGCTCATCTTCCAGCGTCATAACTTTTATATGCCCGTTGTCTTTGTCTATGGAGTTTTCTTGGCAGGGATACTGGAGTGGCTTGCCGGTTCCTGCTCCAGGTGGATCATGTTTGGTCAAAACTCTCGACTATGACCTGTCCATCTTGGGTGACCCTGCATGGCATAGCTCATAGCTTCTCTGAGTTATTCAAGCCCCTTCGCCATGGCAAGACAGTGATCCATGAAGGAGCCCTGAATGCTCACTGGAAGGACAGATCCTGAAGCTGAGGCTACTTTGGCCACCTCATGAGAAGAGAAGACTCCCTGGAAAAGACCCTGATGTTGGGAAAGATTGAGGGCACAAGAAGAAGGGGGCAACAGAGGATGAGGTGGTTGGACAGTGTTGTTGAAGCTACCAGCATGAGTTTGACCAAACTGCAGGAGGCAGTGGAAGACAGGAGTGCCTGGCGTGCTCTGGTCCATGGGGTCATGAAGAGTCGGACACGACTAAACGACTAAACAACAACAACTACAAAACTCCCTGAAACTATTTGTCTGTAGTTTGGCAGGTTTGTTACCTAAGGACACCTCTCTCATGCCTGCTATTTTCACTTGGGGAGATTAAATTATTCCTATTTTATCCACCCTAAAACTCTAAGTGCTGCCCTTATGCAAAAACCACAGCAGCTATCATGCTGACATTGGCCCAGGATTCATTTCCTCAAAAGGGTCTGCCTGCAAATTTCATGCAAATCTGTGATAACAAAAGTTCTTGATGTTTTCTCTTTTTTTAAAATAAAATGTATCTGTTAGATAAGCTGTTGGACCTCTCTGGAGGAGCTAGTATGCCTGCAAATTTCATTCACACCTGTCAAGAGGAGGCGGAGGTATAGCAATTTTTGATGTCACAGTAGCAGATGTGGGTTGTGAAATAAAGTAGACCTCCAAACTGTAATGGCTGCTGTTGTGCGGAAACTGCAGCTATTCTTCTGAAAATTTGGAGATTTGTGCCCTCAGAAGGAGACACCTTACCTGAAATTTTCATCCAATTCTGTCCAAAAAAATCAAAAAGTTTTAGACATGTCCTTCTTTTAAAATAATAAACTTTTAAAAGGACTCGACACAAAAACCTCTGCACCTATGTGCCTGCAGTTTGACAGGACTTATCCACCCCACATAGCCTAATATGCATTCAAATTTAATCCAATTCTCCCCCAAGAAGCAGAGGTGGTGGCCATTGTCAATTCTTCTTATAAGTTAATGGTGTGAAAACTATGTCCATGCCCTTCTGTCTTCCTATTTCCCCCTTCCTCAATGTCATGAATATAAGAAGGGATATTGCTTGGCACTCGTTGGATGTGCTCAGAGCATTTCGCAATGGCCTCTCTCCTGCCACTTTCCCCCAATCAAAAAGGATGTGGACCTTGGCAGTGATGGAGAAACTCGCAGATGGAATTTATTTGATGAAGACATTGGTTAAACAGAACTCTTTTTATTCTGCTAGGAATCTTCTTTTATTGCTTTTGGGAATCGGAATCGACAAGATAAGCACTCACTTCCTCAACATCAATCATTCTTGCTGAACTGTGGAATAATTTCTTCCTTGCACACGATAGACCTCTTTTAGATATAAGTTTCAAGATGGCATTGATCACTTTGTTACGGTTTGTTAAAAATGTGTTTGTATTGTGCTCTTCGGTCAATCTATATTTCAATGATAGCTCAAGGTCTCTAAACTGGAAGAAGACAACTTAATAACAATTGAGGAACAGAATTGGGATCCAATAGATCACTGCTGGTGCGTGAAGCACAGTGTATTTGACTCCCATGAGATTTTATGTTTTCAGAAATACACTTTAAACGTTGGGAAAGTCATGCTTCCTAAGCAAAACTGTAGAAGTACAGTCAGATTGTTCATAGTTTTAACCATAGTATCTGAAGTAATGAGATGTGACCTGGGTTTGAATTAGGTATTAATTAATTTAATTTTGTTGATGGAAACTGTAAATTATAATAATGAATTCATCAGTTCCCTAAAGATGGTTTGCAACCATTACTCGGGGACATAAACAATAGTCTCCAAAAATGAGTGAATGGCTTTTTAACAAGCACAGAGATTGCTAAAATTGTCAAATTGACACCAAACATAGTCATTTGCCAATACCTAATAAATACCACAGGGGGAAAATCTGGTTTTAGTGAACTGTGGACATAGAAACTTTGAAAGGAACTTAATAATGTAAACTAAATTTGCAGCTTCTGTATAGAACTCAAGTTATATTGTTATACACACCCACCCACCGTATTTTTCTGTCTATAATACGCCTCCATGTATAAGAAGACGCCCCCTATTTTTGGGGACTCAGGTTTAAGAAAATGGGGGGAGATATATCTGTGTATAAGATGCCCCCAATTTTTGACATTCTATTTTTTTGGGGGGACCTAGTCTTATACATGGAAAAACATGGTATATTTGTTAAAATAAATACACAAAAATTCACAAAAATGCAATCCCCAGCATCTCAAGGTAGGGATGGGGGGAACCCTTTTAAAAAGCCTTGTGAGTTTCTGTGAGTCATACTAGATCAGCACTCCCCAACCTGGTGCCCCCCCGGGTGTTTTAGGTAGGTGCAACAAGTCTCTCACTTCATTTAGGACAGCTTACCCACTCCCTGTGAATAGAAATTATCTGGTCCACAGCTCGGGCGTTCTGCTATGCTGCCATACCCACAAGCTCCAGCTTGGTAGTGGAAGGATGTCTACAGGTCTCACAAGACGGCTGTTTTCTCACGCTTCATAGTTCCTTCCCCAAAATCTTCCTCATGGGCCCCATTGGCAGAGCTATCAATAAGAGTTAACACAGAGCCTGCCATTAGCATGTGCATAATTCTGTGCCTCACCCCAGGCTTAGTGGAGGAAACGGAATAAATCACACCAACTCAGTCCAAATTTGCTAGGGCTGAACAGTCGGCTGATTAAAATAAGTTTGAGGGACTTAAAAAGCGCTTCTCTCAGTTACCGTATTTTTCGCTCTGTAAGATGCTGTCAGGGGTTCAGAAGGAGAGACACAGGAGGGGGAGCAAATGGAGAGTGAGGAGGAGGAGTACGAGGGGGGCGCAGGCAGTGACAGTGGCCAGAGTTATTCCACAAGCCTCTCTAGCGAATCGGAGGACTCACAGAAGGGAGCGCCGGTGGCCAGAGCGAGGGGGGCTCCAGGGGGGAAGCCCCAGGAGGAAGGGGCCAGCGGGGAGTCCCTGAGCAGCAGTTGGAGATCAGGACCAGCGTCTCCACCAGAGCGCAGTGGGGAGGGGGAGTCCCAGGAGTCGGGACCAGTGTCCTCACCACCAGAGGGAGGAGAGGAGTCAGGTTTGGCAACGCCCACATCAGGAAGCGGGGAAATGGTCAGAAGGAAAGTCACCGGCTGGGCGCGCGCGCCAAGTTCAAATGTACAGGAGCGCGGCACAGCGGGGAGCCCGGGAAGGGAGCCAGGTCCTAAAGCCTGCCGGAGGGAGGGGCAAGACTCAGGAGGCTCAGCGTCAGAGGAGTCCAGGAAGGAGGGAACCCCAGAGGGCAGAAGGACCCAGCGAAGGAAAGAACAGCGTAAGAGGTGGAGCCGGGCTAGAATCTTAAACTGGTGTGGGTGGAGCAGTGAGTCAGAGGGGACTTAGCCGGTCTAGCGTCAAGACGTGGGTCTGCGCGCCCAGAGCTTGGAAATGGAAACTAAACTTTAATAAAGACTTTTGTATATAACATCCACTGGGCGTTGGTCCTCTGTGAGCTGGGACCTAGCGGCAGTCCTGACAGATGCACTTTTTCCCTCCTAAAAAGTAAGGGGAACTGTGTGTGCGTCTTATGGAGCGAATGCAGGCGGGAGGCTCTGCTCAGCACTCCCTTTAAAAAGCCGCGTGGAGTGTGTGTGTGGCTCTTGGGGGCTTTTCCCCAAGGAGGGAGAAGGGACTGAGGCGGTCCGTCAGTCCGCGTGGCTCTTGCTGGCTTTTCCGGGAGGTGGGGGAAGGGACAGAGGGCAGCCCCTCAGTCCCTTCCCCCATCTCCTGGAAAAGCCCCCATGAACCGTGCCCCCTTTAAAGAGCCGCACGGAGCATGTGCACGGCTCTTGGGGGCTTTTCCGGGGCTGCAAGTGCCACACACACGCTCCACGCGGCTCGTGAAAGGGAGCGTTGAGCAGAGCCTGGGATGCATACAGGCTCTGCTCAGCGCTCCCTTTAAAGAATGCACTAGGTGCGTCTTATGGAGCGAAAAATACGGTGATAGGCCAGAAGATTTGAATTCTGCTTAAGATCTGTGCAAAAAAAAAAAAAAAAAAAAAAAAAAGACAAATTGCAGGCTTAAAACAGGCATTCTTCAGAAACATTGTAAGATCCAGGAATGTTAGAAGGATGTTGGAATGAAGTAATGTGGTTTTAGCAGAAACGATATAAAAGATTAGGTAAAAATTGATTTTTTAATTGGTGAAACGAGAATGTAAAATTATAGTACACTAAGATAAATGATTAGGATAAAAACCAAGCTGGAAAGGATTTGCTGAAACATTTAATTGAACTAGAATACAAAAAAGGGAGGTGTGAGGAGGTCAGGGAAACAAGTAAATGAAAGACAAGACATGGAAAGATGGAAATGTTTTTAATTGCTTTTACTTTCCTGTATTTTGTATTTTCTGTCTTCTTTTTTATTGTTTTTCTTTCTTTTTTTTCTCATTTTTGTATTTTTTTTTGAAACTTTAATAAATATTATTTATAAAAAAATAAAATAAAACAGGAATTCTTCTTCTCTCTCACAGAGAAAGGAAGACCCTTTCTGAGATTATGCCTGTTGCGGCGCATGCATGCGTCAGCTGAAACATGGCATGGCACCTGTTGTCCTCTGCTTGTTGCTGGACTATGACTGCCATGGGCTGCAGGCTGCATGGCCACTCTTAAAAACCTGTATTTCTCTGAACTTTGCAGTGCGGTTTTCTAGCCAAGCAATGGATACATAAAAGCATATAATAGGGTAAAGTGTTCATTAAAATGCTTGTATTAGTGGGGTGTGTGTGTGTGTCATTAACACGCATCATAGTAGGGAAAACTGCTTGCAGAAATGTGTATATTAGCCAAAAGTGCCATACAAAAATATGTTCGGTGGGGAAACGTTTGTTCGAAGATGCTGACCAATTTTAATGAAGATCTTTTTATTAATGCAAATGTGGAGAACTGAATTTGAGGCTGGGGAAATAGAAAACCCGGAGATGCAAAATTGACACCTTTGCCCACCAATAGTTATTATTAATTATTAATAGCTAATATAAACAAACAAATTTTTACATCACCCTTCATCTGTAGACCTCAAGGCAGTTCACATTAAAAAATAGCTTATAATCTGAATACAGTCACAGGACTGATTTACCTAGGAGTCTGTGGTCTGAAGAATATATATATATATATATATATATATATATATATATATATATATAATTTATTTATATATATATGTAAAGGTAAAGGGACCCCTGACCATTAGGTCCAGTCGTGACCGACTCTGGGGTTGCGGCGCTCATCTCACTTTATTGGCCGAGGGAGCCGGCGTGGCCAGCATGACTAAGCCGCTTCTGGTGAACCAGAGCAGCACACGGAAATGCTGTTTACCTTCCCACTGGAGTGGTACCTATTTATCTACTTGCACTTGTGCTTTTGAACTGCTAGGTTGGCAGGAGCAGGGACCGAGCAATGGGAGCTCACTCCATCGCAGGGATTCAAACCATCGACCTTCTGATCGGCAAGCCCTAGGCTCTGTGGTTTACCCCACAGTGCCACCCATGTCCCATATATATATATATATATATATTTGCTTTCGTAGATTTTCACGGGTACAGGAATGCAGGTTTTGGTGTCCTCGGGTGTCTTCCCGTGTAAAAGTTGGGGTGTCTAGGCGACGTTTCGACGAGGTCTCACTCGTCATCTTCAGGCTGGTGCTTTCGGCTTCTTGTTACTGGAACAGAGCGGGATCTCAATGTTTGAGTTCCTATAAATACTGTAGAGGGGGTGTGGTGTCTAGCCTCCAATGTTCTGGGCAGAGAGGAAGTTCCCAGGCTAGTGTGCCTTTTCTTCTTTTGTTCCTTAATTACTTGAGAGATACCTTGAGTGATTTCTTGAGTGATATCCTGAGTACCACTTAGGTGGGTCATTAGGTGTGGATTAGTTGCTAAAGTCTTTGTGTCTTGACCTCTTGAACTTTGTGAAGAGTTTTCCTGAGGAGATGGCTGTATTGCACTTAGTTGTGCTTTGGCTTGGCTTCGTGTATAGGGGCGAGCTGTGGTTTTGTGGCTTGTGTCAGCCAGATCTGTGTAGGGATTGCAGGGGGGTGCAGCATCCGGAGGTGCCACCATGGATTGGCTACTGGATGGTGTCAGTAATTCATCTGTGGAGAGGGTCTGGGTTTGGGTCTGGTGTGGTTGATTGGTGTTGGCGTTCTGTGTGCCTCTGGATCTGGTGTCAGTTTTTGTGGAGAGGGCTAATTTCCAGATGTCTGGCAAGCGGGATGTGTCGTCACGCTTGTTCATGTTGTGAGGGTGTTTCTCTATCTCGATGGCTTCCATGATTATTCTCTTGTGGTGATGTTCCGTGTTAAAGAGCAATTTGGAATCTGCAAAATTAATTTCGTGTCCTGTTTCTTTCATGTGTTGGAAAAGAGAGGAAGTTTTTTCTTCTTTTTTGACGGCATTCTTGTGTTCTGCGATACGTGCATTTATTCGTCTGTTTGTTTGTCCAATGTACGTGGCTGGGCAGACTTTGCAGGGTATTTCATAGATCCCTTGGTTTTCCAACTGGATTTTATCCTTGGGGTTTCTGAGGATATTGGCTATTTTTTGGTTGGTGCAAAAGGCTGTTTTGATATTGTGTTTATGGAGGATTTTGCTAATTTTATCTGTAGTGCCCTTGATATAAGGAAGGAGGGCCAAATTAATTTTGCAGATTCCAAATTGCTCTTTAACACGGAACATCACCACAAGAGAATAATCATGGAAGCCATCGAGATAGAGAAACACCCTCACAACATGAACAAGCGTGACGACACATCCCGCTTGCCAGACATCTGGAAATTAGCCCTCTCCACAAAAACTGACACCAGATCCAGAGGCACACAGAACGCCAACACCAATCAACCACACCAGACCCAAACCCAGACCCTCTCCACAGATGAATTACTGACACCATCCAGTAGCCAATCCATGGTGGCACCTCCGGATGCTGCACCCCCCTGCAATCCCTACACAGATCTGGCTGACACAAGCCACAAAACCACAGCTCGCCCCTATACACGAAGCCAAGCCAAAGCACAACTAAGTGCAATACAGCCATCTCCTCAGGAAAACTCTTCACAAAGTTCAAGAGGTCAAGACACAAAGACTTTAGCAACTAATCCACACCTAATGACCCACCTAAGTGGTACTCAGGATATCACTCAAGAAATCACTCAAGGTATCTCTCAAGTAATTAAGGAACAAAAGAAGAAAAGGCACACTAGCCTGGGAACTTCCTCTCTGCCCAGAACATTGGAGGCTAGACACCACACCCCCTCTACAGTATTTATAGGAACTCAAACATTGAGATCCCGCTCTGTTCCAGTAACAAGAAGCCGAAAGCACCAGCCTGAAGATGACGAGTGAGACCTCGTCGAAACATCGCCTAGACACCCCAACTTTTACACGGGAAGACACCCGAGGACACCAAAACCTGCATTCCTGTACCCGTGAAAATCTACGAAAGCAAATATATATATATATATATATATAATCTAGCAGACTAGCAGCAGTGCTGGAAACTGCAGCAGCACCACCACTGATAGTGGGAGCTCCTTGCAGTCCATTTCCAGCACTACTGCCCACTTTATTGCCCAGCCTCTGGTGGAACCTGGTATCGCCTTGCTGCTGCATCTGCAGAGAGCAACGAGGCATTTGCCGTGTCACCAAAGATTCTCTAGCCCAGGGGTCAGCAACCTTTTTCAGCCATGGGCCAGTCCACCATCCGTCAGACCATGTGGTGGGCCGGACTATATTTTGAAGGGAAAAAAATGAACGAATTCCTATGCCCCACAAATAACCCAGAGATGCATTTTAAATAAAAGCACACATTCTACTCATGTAAAAACACGCTGATTGAGAAGGCGATTGGGCCACATCCAGCCCCCGGGCCTTAGGTTGCCTAGGTAAAGGGACCCCTGACCATTAGGTCCAGTCGTGGCTGACTCTGGGGTTGCGGCGCTCATCTCGCTTTACTGGCCGAGGAAGCCGGCGTGCAGCTTCCGGGTCATGTGGCCAACATGACTAAGCTGCAAACCAGAGCAGCACATGGAAACGCCGTTTACCTTCCCGCCAGAGTGGTACCTATTTATCTACTTGCATTTTTGGTGTGCTTTCGAACTGCTAGGTTGGCAGGAGCAGTCACCGAACAATGGGAGCTCACCCCGTTGCGGGGATTCGAACCGCCAACCTTCTGATCGGCAAGTCCTAGGTTCTGTGGTTTAACCCACAGTGCCACTCGCGTCCCTAGGTTGCCTACCCCTGCTCTAGTTATTTGCCCATTTGTTTCTGGTCCTATACAAAACAGCCACCAGGTGGAGATGGAAGGCAAATGACCAAGCAGACAAGGAGCTGGCAGCGCTGTAGCTGGATTGGTGTGTGTGTGTGTGTGTGTGTGTGTGTGAGAGAGAGAGAGAGAGAGAGAGAGAGAGAGAGAGAGAAGGGTTATTTACACTTGTCATTGGGTACGGAAGGACGATTAGAAACACTTCCCTCCGCACAACACCCGTTCCCCAATCAAATTATCCTCCCATCAAATTAGGAAATGGCTGCCGATGTTTTGAAATAAAAGTGGGAGGGCAGCAAGGGAGGATTACAAGAACCAGCCATGGTTCTCTCCCACCTCATGGGTAGCTGGGCTCTCTCCACCTTGCAAAGGCCCAAGAAAGGGCTTGTCCACACCTTGGCTTGACCTGTCCAAGGAAACATGATTTTACCGCTGAATTGGACCAGACAGCAGTCAAGTTTCCCACCGATCACTGTTTGTTCCAATTCACCGACAAACAGCGCGTTTCACTGGGGAAAGCAAAAATTGCTTGGACCCACGCCTAGGAAAGCCCAGGACAAGCAGCAAACCTTTTGGACCCGTCTTTTCTAGGTGTGGGACAAGCAAAGTGTGTGCGAGCCCCAAGTTGAGCCCAGCACAGACACGCTGACATAAATTGACCCCAATTATTTCACATAGCCATTCATTTTAATGGGTCATCTCTGAGTAATGACTCCTTCAGAGGTCGGAAGGGTATGCCAGTGTGTTAGGTTGTGTGAGAGGGTGGCACACCAGGGGTTAATAGCTGTTGCAGTTGAAAATAACTGGAGAGCGGACGCTCTCAATAACTGTTTAGTAACCAGTCTTCTGAGAAAAAGGAAATGGGGACTCAGCAAAAGAGAGAGAGAGAGAGAAAGCTGTGCAGCTGAGGGAGACCACAAAGAATGGAGGACGCAGATTGAGGTCACTGAAGGAGAACATGGGAAGAGAAACTTGCTCTCTTTCTATACTCTGTGAAAGGACTGACCTAACACATGGAGTCCATTTCCTGTGGAGCTTTGCTTCAGCTGTTAAAGTGCTCTCCAGCCCTTTGGGGAATTCCAGTTGGTTAGGGGAAAGTGTCCAAGCTGGCTGCACTGTAATGAGAAACAGAAAACATGCTGCAATCTCGCATCTGGAGGCTGTGGGAGCCCGTCGTGAACAGTGATTTCCAATCCGGTGTTGCCACTGTTGTGTATTGAGTCAAAGGATTTTATATCTGTATTATTATTGTCTGTATTGCATTAGGGTAAAGTAACTGCCTTTTGGTTCCAGAGGGTACAGCTACTATTGGTTCATTTAAGCTGCTGTATTTGGATCCTCTGTTTTATTGGTTTCCTCCAAAAGGCAGAACTGTGATTGCCTGATATTGTTCCCTCCAAAATGTATCCTTTCTAGCTTGTTCCCTGTCCCTATAAATGTAGCTCTCCCCTCCTCAAGTCTCAGTCTTGTTTGCTTTAATAAAGAAGTGTTACTAGAGAACTGTCTCCAGCATATTATGTCAAGAGAGCCGAAATCACAAACCCCACGTCACAACAGCCACACCACCACGTTCTGAATTGGAGAAGAATTGCCCTCAAGCTAGGGGGCAGGCCACTGACGCTGAGTGTGCAGGAAAGCAGGGCTGGCGAGGACTTCTGGAAGCTGAACATGCCAACATGCCAGGGTGCAGTTTATTTGAGGCAGTCCTGTCCTCTGTGCCCCTCACGCCCGCTAAGCAGAGGTGTTTTAAACGCTAGGAATGGCCGGGGTGGAAGCAGAGACCTCGGCCTGTGAAGCGAAACAAGTGCCATGAAACTGTCAGATCCTCTTCACTCAGCCATATCCTGTTTTGAGAGACCAAACAGCAGCAAAAGCAACAAAAACTGCATGGGAAGAGGATTTGATGTGCAACATTCATTGTGTGTGGGAGGTGCTGAAAAAGAAAACAAAAAAATCTTTCACATAATTAATTGTGTGTTATGTGTGAGGGAGGAATGCAGAAATTCCCAAACATGGGAACACAAAAATCTTTCCAATGGTAGTGGAGGAAAAGGAAGGAAATGTGTCCACTCTTAATCACTGCCTTAGCTGTGTGGGTAGTGAGTTTCCTGACCTCTCTTCCTGCCTGGGCTCTCCAAGAATTGCAGGAAATTAGGCTTCTGCTGTGGAAAGGGAGAGACAGAGAGAAAAACCCCAACCTCCTTCATAACACGGAGTGTAGAAGTTGTCAACATCTCCACCCAGGAGAAGCAACACTTAGCTTTGCTGAGAAAATGACAAGTGAGATTATTTCGATCCTCGCCGTCAAGATTTTCTACGCCCCCTGCTGAAAATTCAATTATCTCCAGTTGTTTTAAGAACAGGAATAAAAGAAAAATGCATACCCACTTCATGATAAGGCAAAGTGAACGTAATAGTGGTGGACGGTAAGGAGAAGAAGAGATAAGAATGGTCGCATCCTAGGAGTTCTTGAACTAAACTGCCGTTTTCTTTCCAGTTAGACAACCTGTTAAATGGGGCGGGGGAGAATGCTTGGGTTTTGCACAGACTGCTAAAAGGTGTGGTTTTGTTCTCCTCATCACCTGGTGACCTCAACCACCCCTATTGCAATCTCAGTCTCCCTTTTCCAGGCTTATCCCAACTTTTAAAAGTGCGGTGGAAAACCCAGCAAAAATACTTCCACACCATGCCTTAAAGGACATGACTTACCCCAAAGAATTGTGGGAACTGTAGATTGCTTTCTCCATATGTGGTATATTGCACTTGACCTTTTTTGAGGTTTAAATCGGTGTTAGCCAAACTAATAGAATGAGTGAGCTTTTCCCTCTAATCAGCTGCCCTGGGGCTACCATCTTTTCTGAACCAACGACCTGTTTTCTCCCTGTGGCTGCTGCCTATTTTTAGGGTGCGCATTGGCAGCTTACAAGGGAGCGAGGTCATTTCTCACAGAACCCCCCCCCCCCCGGCTGCTGTGTTTTAAATTGCCTTTTAAAATGTATCTGTACGCACCAGAGAGGGAATGGGAATATCTTCACCCAGTGGGCTTATTTCCTCACATTAAATTCCTGTTCAGTGTCACCTGCAGTGCCGTTTTTCAAGAAAAAGAGGTGCCCAAACTCGCCATGAATGCTTCCCTTGTTCTAAGCGAGATGGGCCCCATAGTCGCCTTTGACTGGACTTAACTGTCCAGGGGTCCTTTACTTCTTCTTCTTTTTTTAACCTTACCTTATGATGGCAATGGCAGCCACCTGAGAGGTGCTGGAACTGAGTTCCAATTGGGAAAAAGCCCTGGTCACCTGTGCATGTGATGTCATATGTCAAGGAAATAAACTACTATCTGACTTTTAGAAGACATCTGAAGGCAGCCCTGTTTAGGGAAGTTTTTAATGTCTGATGTTTTAATTGAATTTTTAATATTCTGTTGGGAGCTGCCCAGAGTGGCTGGGGAGGCCCAGCCAGATGGGTGGGGTATAAGTAATAAATGATGATGATGATATCTGAAACGTATACACCTCTGCTTAATTGCAGCTTAAGTTTCAGATCAGATGAAAGCTAGTTTGAGGTGGAAAGCATCAAAGAGAAGTATTGCTAAAAGAAACCCCAACAGGATAGATATGCAATGTGCCTTACACCTGCTTCAAACATCAGTGGTGGGACGTAGCTAGTAAAGGTAAAGGGACCCCTGACCATTAGGTCCAGTCGCGGATGACTCTGGGGTTGCGGCGCTCATCTCGCTTTATTGGCCGAGGGAGCCGGCGTACAGCTTCCGGGTCATGTGCCCAGCATGACAAAGCTGCTTCTGGCGAGTCAGAGCAGCGCATGGAAACGCCGTTTACCTTCCCACCAGAGTGGTACCTATTTATCTACTTGCACTTTGATGTGCTTTTGAACTGCTAGGTTGGCAGGAGCCAGGGACCGAGCAACGGGAGCTCACCCCGTCGGGGGGATTCGAACCACCAACCTTCTGATCAGCAAGTCCTAGGCTCTGTGGTCTAACCCACAGCACCACCCGCATCCTGGGACCTAGCCAGAGACTGTGTAAATACAGCTTATGTTATGGGACATGTACATAAATGGCAGTTAGGACCACGGTCATCCTGGCATCTAGCAGTCACTGAACCGGGGACCTTCTGCACCCAAAGCAAGTGCTCTACCACTGAGCTAAAGCTTTTACCCTAAGGATAAAGAGGCTAGGTGTGGTCTCTTGCCTGGTAGCTGCTATCATGCCACCATTTTGCTCCCTGAGGCAGAGCAGCAAATAGATTCATAATATCAAAACCTGGTCATGCTATTGTGTCTCTTGAGGCAGAATATCTCACAAACCTTCCCTCTCCTTTGCAGTGAAAAAATGCAGCAATAAATAAATATGTAAGTAAGATAATCTGCTGCACTGAAAATTTGCTTTCTGATGCATTGTAGAGACCGCCACAAAAAGGGCTGGCTCTACTATTAGGAATGGAGGAGGAAGTCAGTGCTTTTAATCTTCCAGAAGCTTCCACTTGTGGTCTGAACAGACACATCCCTGAATATAGGGCAGCAACTGCCCACCTTTAGAAACAGTGCAACTTTTTCTTGTTGTTGTTGTTTAGTCGTGTCCGACTCTTCGTGACCCCATGGACCAGAGCACGCCAGGCATTCCTGTCTTCCACTGCCTCCCGCAGTTTGGTCAGACTCATGTTCGTAGCTTCGAGGACACAGTCCAACCATCTCGTCCTCTGTCGTCCCCTTCTCCTTGTGCCCTCCATCTTGCCCAACATCAGGGTCTTTTCCAGGGAGTCTTCTCTTCTCATGAGGTGGCCAAAGTATTGGAGCCTCAGCTTCACGATCTGTCCTTCCAGTGAGCACTCAGGGCTGATTTCCTTCAGAATGGATAGGTTTGATCTTCTTGCAGTCCATGGGACTCTCAAGAGTCTCCTCCAGCACCATAATTCAAAAGCATCAATTCTTCGGCAATCAGCCTTCTTTATGGTCCAGCTCTCACTTCTATACATCACTACTGGGAAAACCATGGCTTTAACTATACGGACCTTTTTCTTGTACTAAGGAATAAAAGGGTGGCAGGGATCCGGCCCTCTAATAAAACCCTTAAGGAGTTTTATTTAAA
The DNA here is from genome assembly GCF_964106915.1 of Podarcis gaigeae. Taxonomy (NCBI): domain Eukaryota; kingdom Metazoa; phylum Chordata; class Lepidosauria; order Squamata; family Lacertidae; genus Podarcis; species Podarcis gaigeae. The sequence continues at coordinate 130,914,422 of NC_139678.1, forward strand.
AATGAGGAAGGAGGGCTGCCTCTGAAATTCTGAATCAGCCTCCCAAGCAAATGTGAGGAGGGTCACTGTTCGGGCAAAACATCTGACAATTTTTGAGGTAAGACGAAAGGGTTTGGATAAGGTGACTGAAAAATTGTTAGGGCAGGTATTGTACATTCCTAGATTGGCATGGCATTTTAATTAAGAGTGAAATCTGAAGCAAAGTGGGGCGTTCTTCCTCAAACAAGCCACCCAAAAATTCTTGGGGAAGCAAAGTGGGACTACTGAGCTGCCCAAGGACAGCTGAATTAGGGACGGCCAAATTCATATACTCCTGGGTCCATGTCACATGTTCCTTCATGAGTTCGTTTCCAACTCATTTCTGTATTAATCTGAGTTGGGTGGCTTTTAATGAAAACTCCACACGAAACCCTGCGTGTACATACCATGTGTGGGCAGGACCTCACTGTTGTTTATTGAGTCAAAGGATTTTATATCTGTATTATTATTGTCTGTATTGCATTAGGGTAAAGTAACTGCCTTTTGGTTCCAGAGGGTACAGCTACTATTGGATCATTTAAGCTGCTGTATTTGGATCCTCTGTCTTATTGGTTTCCTCCAAAAGGCAGAACTGTGATTGCCTGATATTGTTCCCTCCAAAATGTATCCTTTCTAGCTTGTTCCCTGTCCCTATAAATGTAGCTCTCCCCTCCTCAAGTCTCAGTCTTGTTGCTTTAATAAAGAAGTGTCACTAGAGAACTGTCTCCAGCATATTATGTCAAGAGAGCTGAAATCACAAACCCCACGTCACAACAACTGGCGCCGAAGGTGGGATCCGGAATGCTGAGGAGCGGTTAAACGCAGCCCTGCCTCAGAGTCCGGATTGTAGCTAAGAACAAGACTCACTGGCCAGCTGAGAAGACGACCCTGCCCACAGGACAATGGAGAGTCCAAGGGTATTGGAGCCCTTCCAGCCATCAGAGCCCCACACGTGGGAAGACTACGTCGAACGCTTCGAGTTCTTCGCGGAGGCTCAAGGGATCACTGATGCCAGCAAAAGAAGGGCCATATTCCTGAGCTACTGTGGGCCTGAGATCTTCACGCTGGCCAAGGCATTGCTTGCTCCAGCGAAGCTAAGTGAGACATCTCTCAAAGATATTCTTGCCTGCCTAACAAGCCATTTGGCGCCTACTGAGACCAAGATGGCCCGGCGGATGGAGTTTCATAAGAGGCAGCAGCGTGCTGGGGAGTCTGTATCTGCATTTCTAGCTGAACTGCGGAAGCTCGCTCAGCACTGTGACTTCCAAGATCTGGAAGAGACTCTCCTGGATCGTTTTATCGGTGGTCTGAGCAGCAAGAAAGCCAGAAGATGCATCGTGGCTAAAGAAGAGGTTACCCTTGTTTCAGCCTTGAAGGAGGCCACCGCCACGGAGAATTATGAAAGAGAGGAGCTTGATGCCAGTCGCAGGGCCCCTAAGCCACAGATAGAAGTTGCGCATGCCATGGACGAGCTAGAGGCTACTTTGAGCCAGAGCCCAGTCCGTGGGGTCGAGTCAGTGCGTCAGGCCTGCACAGTGCACAAAGATCACCGAGGCAGGTGCCCTGGTTGTGGCGGAAACCATGAGCGGAAGAGTTGTCGTTTCCGGGATGCTATGTGCTGGACGTGCGGGAAGACAGGTCACATCGCCAGGGTCTGTAGATCGGCGGCGTTGGGAGCGACAGGAGCACCTAGACTGGAGCATCGCAGACCGCCCACAGCAACCCACGTTCTACAGGACTGCCACTACGTAACGGAGATCAACGGGAGGGTCGTGCAGTTTCCAGCGCAAGGCAAGGCACACGTCAAGGTGAAGATTGAGGGTCAGCTGTGCGACATGGAGGTGGACTCCGGATCTGGATTCACTATTGTGTCGGACCAGACCGCGAGGACATTCTTCCCCAGGGGTAAGTTGCCCCCTCTGGAGCCCTTCCCGGCAACTTTGCAGTCATACTCAGCGGGCCGCATCCATGTCATGGGAATGTGTGCCGTGAGAGTACAGTTCCGGGACAAACAGGCAGTACTCAAACTGGTGATTGCGAAGGGCAGTCGCCCCAGTCTCCTGGGCACTGACTGGTTCCCCGCCCTGGGACTGAGTATATCAGGGCTTAATTCAATCCAAACCTGCCCTGAGATGAGTGAGGCATTATGCAAAGAATTTGCTGGTCTCTTTAATGGAAAACTGGGTTGTTATAAAGGGCCCCCAGTTGACTTCGAATTGGACCCTGGGGTGGCCCCAATCCGACTCAAACCAAGGCGAGTGCCATTTGCACTGCAACCCAAGATCGAAGCAGAGCTGGATAAATTGGTCAAGCAGGGAGTTCTCTCACCCGTGGACTCCGCTAAGTGGGAGACTCCAATCGTCACGCCCCTTAAAGCAAATGGGGAAGTCAGGATCTGTGCTGATTACAAATGTACTATCAATAAGGCACTCAGGGAAAACTCATACCCCATTCCAGTCATATCACATCAGTTGGCTAAACTGGCTGGGGGCAAGGTGTTCGCAAAAATTGACCTGGCACAAGCTTACCAACAGCTGCCAGTAACCCCACAATCAGCGGAAGCACAGACTATTGTCACACATAAAGGGGCGTTCAGAGTTAACAGATTACAATTTGGAGTTTGTGTGGCCCCAGGGATTTTTCAAGGGCTCATGGAACGCCTGTTAAGAGGTCTGCCGGGGGTCTTGCCATTTTTTGATGACGTTTTGATTGCTGGAAAAGACCCACAGGAACTGGTTGCGCGTGTCCGTGCAGTGTTGCTCAAGTTCAAGGAGGTGGGGTTGCAACTAAAAAAGGAAAAATGCAGTTTTGGGGTGCCAACTGTGGACTTCTTGGGGTTTAAAATTGATGCATCAGGCATCCACCCCACAGATGCTAAGGTTAAGGCCATCATCGAGGCACCACGACCACAGAACAAGACGGAGTTGCAGTCATTCCTGGGACTTATTAACTTTTATCATTCGTTCTTACCCCAGAAAGCTTCGGTAGCTGAACCATTACATAGACTGTTGCAGAAAAAGAATGTGTGGCGATGGGGGCAGGAGCAGCAGAAGGCTTTTGACTCCTTGCAAGGAATGCTGAGTAGCAGGAGCGTCCTTGCTAATTATGATGAGTCGAAGCCGCTGGTCCTGGCATGTGATGCCTCTCAATACGGTCTGGGGGCGGTGCTGAGTCATAGGGAACCGGATGGGTCGGAAAAGCCCATCTCTTTCTATTCCCGTACGTTGTCGGCCACAGAGCGCAACTATGCTCAAATTGACAAAGAGGCGCTTGCAATTGTGGCAGGACTCAAAAAGTTCCATGATTATGTGTACGGTCGCCATTTCTCCATTGAAACGGACCACAAACCACTGTTAGGGTTGTTCAACCCGAACAAACGCCACAAATTCTCTCCCCCAGAATGTTGCGTTGGTCTATATTCCTGAACGGGTTCCAGTACACCTTGACCCATGTGCCGGGGAAGCGGTTGTGCCACGCTGATGCGCTGAGTCGATTGCCCCTTCCTGGCGGGAGTAATGAGGATCCTGCTCCAGTGGAGCACATAATGATGCTGGAAACACTTCCGGGGGCTCCTGTAACGGCTACTGATATAGCTGAGAAAACGAGGAAAGATGCTGTTCTCTCCCGTGTGCTCACTTGGGTGGGGAGGGGATGGCAAGGTGGTCCGCATGAAGACAAATTCAGGCCTTATGCGGCAAGGCAGCACGAGTTGTCCATGCATAAGGGTTGTCTCCTGTGGGGAGATAGGGTGATCATCCCAGCACCACTGAGAAACAGGGTTCTTGAGACGCTTCACATGGGACACCCGGGAATGGTCAGGATGAAGTCGCTAGCCCGATGTTATGTGTGGTGGCCTGGAATGGACCAGAACATAGAACAATGGGTACGAACATGCAAGGCATGCCAAGAGGTGCGGCCAGAAGTGGCCAGAGCACCAGTTCACTGGTGGGAGCAGTCCAGATCTCCCTGGAGCCGGCTGCACTTAGATTTTGCTGGGCCATTCCAGGGGAAGGTCTTTTTGGTTATCGTCGATGCATATTCCAAATGGTTAGAAGTGGCGATGGTCCCTAGCATGGTATCAGCTGCCGTAATCAAGGTGTTGAGGCAGCTGTTTGCAACCCACGGGTTACCTGAGACCATTTTATCAGATAATGGGGCAGCTTTTGTATCCCAAGAATTCAGGGCATTCTTGGCTGATAACTTCATAAGAGGGGTCACATCCGCGCCCTTTCACCCATCCTCCAATGGGCAGGCGAAGCGCATGGTAAGAACAGCCAAAGAATCCATTGCGCGCTTAATGGAGGGTGACTGGTCAGCTCGCATCGCGCGAATGTTATTATTGCAGCATGCGACGCCGTGTACTGCGACGGGCAAGTCGCCAGCTGAGCTGCTCTTGGGTAGAAGACTGGTAACGGTGCTGGATTATGTCCACCCGGATAAAATGCCAAACCGTAATTCAAGAGCAACCCCCCAAGCTGAGACTGACACAACAAGGTATCTCGCCCCTGAAGATCTGGTCTGGGTGAGGAACTATTCACGAGGTTCGCGGTGGGTGGCTGGTGTGGTCACCCGGACTAGTGGACCTGTGTCCTATTATGTGACCTTGGAAAATGGGCAAGTTTGGAAGAGACATATAGATCAGTTTAGGCGCCGGGCGCTCAGCAGAGAGGAGTCTGATAATTCATCCCTGGCTAATGACGCAGAGCTGCAAGACCAGGGTGAAAATGGCCCAGAGGTGCAGTCACCAGGGGCCTCAGCAAATGAACCAGGGTCTGCTGGTCCTCAGGATGACGAGGTACAGGTAGGGGACCCTGAGATGTCTGGGACTCCATCTGTTCCTGACGAAACCCTATAGCAGCCCCCCTACCACAGGTGACACCCAATCCAGAACCGGCAACACCTGTTGTCAGGAGATCAAGTAGAAGTTGTAGGACCCCACAGTACCTGAGAGATTACGTCTGCTGTGCTCACTAGGGGGGAGGGGTGTTGTGTATTGAGTCAAAGGATTTTATATCTGTATTATTATTGTCTGTATTGCATTAGGGTAAAGTAACTGCCTTTTGGTTCCAGAGGGTACAGCTACTATTGGTTCATTTAAGCTGCTGTATTTGGATCCTCTGTCTTATTGGTTTCCTCCAAAAGGCAGGATTGGGATTGCCTGATATTGTTCCCTCCAAAATGTATCCTTTCTAGCTTGTTCCCTGTCCCTATAAATGTAGCTCTCCCCTCCTCAAGTCTCAGTCTTGTTTGCTTTAATAAAGAAGTGTTACTAGAGAACTGTCTCCAGCATATTATGTCAAGAGAGCTAAAATCACAAACCCCACGTCACAACACTCACACTATAGAGAATTTCTGGATTGGCCACCACGCATGTAGAAAGTTTGCATTCAGTTGGGCTTCACACTAGCCGAAAGTTCATAGCAGGGTGCCTGGCTTCCATTGGTCTGCTCTTTGCATCCCAAGCATCTCCCGTTCCCCATACAGTGGTACCTCGGGTTAAGTACTTAATTCGTTCCGGAGGTCCGTTCTTAACCTGAAATGATTCTTAACCTGAAGCACCACTTTAGCTAATGGGGCCTCCCGTTGCCGCTGTGCCGCCGGAGCCCGATTTCTGTTCTTATCCTGAAGCAAAGTTCTTAACCTGAAGCACTATTTCTGGGTTAGCGGAGTCTGTAACCTGAAGTGTATGTAACCCGAGGTACCACTGTACTCCCATGAGAGTTGCAGTTGAGATTTGGGGGCTCACTTGTAGTAATAGGCATTTGGGGCTCGGCGAGCTGCCATTATATGGTAGTGAAATGGTGAAATTCAAATGCTTAATCCTGTGAATGAGAGTTTCTACTAGTTCAAAGCTGCCACCAAGATGCTACCCAGAAAACTGTACAGCATCCATCAGTTTTCTTTATGTTCCCAAAGGAGATTTCCAGCACACCTTAAGCCATTTTCAGGCCAAACACATTCTACTTTTTATTACACATATTACATTCTTAAATAAAAATGCGTCACATAACTTTTTTTTTTTTGCATAGATATCTTACAATATACCAATTTAAAAAAGAATTATGAAACAGACCAGTAACAAAAATAAATCTTCTTCATTAATAATCTTGGAACATTAACATACCACCATCATATAATACAAATAATATTTTTTTTTAAATCTTAAGACTTTTGTACAGCCAAAAAAATTGACAAAGTAATATATTCATATATATATATATATTTATATATAAAAAAGCTTAAAAAAAATAAAATGTCAACCGAAAAAAGGCAGAACCGAGGGCTACAGGATTGGGTACTTCCGCGATATACTAGAAATACCAGAGAAGGCCTGAGAGGACGAGACGGAAGGGTTCTCCAAATGCACTTGGCAAACGCATCTGGCGCGAGGGAAGCTGTGCTGTAGTACAAAATGAAAGTCCTTCAAGTGTTGTTGGTTGTTATGTGGGCATTGCTTCTCTTCTTCTTTTCAAATGAATGACCAAGTTGGAACACACACACAAAAAGGAAATTATATATAGATATCAGTATATACAAACGCACAGACGCACACCCCTTTATAACAAAACAGGGACTCCGGTGGGTTTATATGATTGCTAGAGGTGATGGTCAAAAGCCTTTGCTTAGGAGAGAAATGCTGGGGGAACACATACACGCCGTCTGGTTTCTGGCTTGGTGCCTTCTAACACTATTCTTAAAATAAAAATATCCCAGGCCAGGAAATGGTTCTGGGAGATCAACTGATCCTATCAGGCTGCTGAAATCTCAAAAGCCAGGTTGCTCTAGCTTAGGAGGCAACAGATCGTAAAGAACAGGCAAGTCAAATCCAATATTATGACTCACTTCTGTTGCATGGAAGGAAAGCTGTTGGGGGCACCTGTGTGTAGCAAAGGTAGTTAGATGCACAATTGTGGCCCCAATTTGAAATCAAAGCTAGGCAGCAGCAGGGTGTACACCCATTGCTACATTCATGAAGCTCCCTCTGCACTAAATCAATGCATGGAACACCCCCTCCCCACCCACAATTGCCTGTTACCTCTATGGCAGGACAGCTGGCATGTGGGGAAGCTTTGGGGAATCTCAGAGATCGGGGCCTGCAAATGCAAAATGGATAGTATGCTGATCCTTAATTCACTTGGTGTTTCACCCGCTTGGGCGATCTGGCGGTCAGTGTCTTTTAATTAAAAAACAAAATGAGTAGGCCAATCTTACATTTCTGAATCCAAAAATGTCACGTCTAAGCATTTAAAAGAAAGAAAACACAACACTACCGCCTGCATTTGCAATCAGAACAGGTAATAAATACATTCTTGATATGTTCCTCCTTCCTTCCTATTTTTTTTTGGGGGGGGGGAGAGGGGAGGGATGAAATTGCTCTTCTCCCCTTAAAAAGAAAAAATAAATAAAGAGAGAGAATGCCAGATTCTAAGTGGCAAAAGGTGTTTCATGCCAAATCTTGCCACTTCAAATGAAGACATTATATATATTGTATTAAAAAAAACATAAATACAACAAGAGGAGATAATATAAGGAACCTCACTGTGCCCACTATAGGTTGGGAGGGAAAACAGAGAGTTGTCTTTCAAGTCAAATTTTAACATGGGACCCACCAGAGACCAGCGGTCTTGCACACTGGTGCACTGAGAATTGAGAGGCAGAAGCAACGAGAACGTTTGCCCCTTCTCCTGCCTTGCTGCTCCTTAATTGTGTGCCTCTCTCTACCAGTGTGATTCAGGCAGTGCTCTGAAATATTGATGGCCAACTGGAATGCCACGAGTCCTCGCCCTTCCTGTGTTTTTGCCTCCCATGCCTACTTGTGCTGGATTAGGAGACCAGGTGATGCCCAGCTCCCTCTTGCATTGAGAGCACTGCACAAAGGACCAAAGAAGTCCACCATTGCCAATGAAGCAAGAAAGCCCTCTCCTGAAAGAAAAAAAAATAAATCCCAACTTCTACAGGACAGCGAAGCGAAGGTGAAATGGGGCAAGTGCCGAAATCAAACTATTTACAAACTCTCCATTTCAATTTCTTCAGGATTTGTAATATGGAAAAAGGAAACCCCTCAAAAGCATGGTGAACTGTTGTGATGGCACATCCATCAGGCATGGTTCACAGGTGAAAAAGCCAGAGGTTGCAGCACCTAAGTGATGACCAAGGGAAGGGAGCAACCAGGTAGCCTCTGTTGTGGTGGTGGTGGCCGTAAAGTGATGGTGACAGCACGGGCTCAGATTCTGACTGGCCAGCAGTAGTGTTTGAGCCACTGATGCTATGGGTCCATGTTGGGTGCAGTCTGCCAATTAACAGTTGCATGGCTGAAACCTAGTATTCCTCTCCCCTATCTTGCAATCCCCGAGCCATTAAAGTCTCTTTCTTTCTTGCTCAACACTTGGGCTGGCTTTACGTATTTACTCAGAAGCACATCTTATTTATTTCAAGCAGGTCATACTTTCCAATGTGTGTGCTTTTTCAGACCACTAACTTTGTGAAGCCACTAGACAGGGGACCAGTTTAGGGTTCTGACCTGCTGCAAAAGGGAGGGCATTGAAGATTTCACATTCTGAAGCAGAGATGTTAAGCGAGACCACAAATGACACTGGGGAAGTAAATCAACATTGTTCTTTTCCATACCCTTATTTCCCGCCCCCCACTCCCACCCACATTGAATTATTTAAAATACAGGCTTATATTAAATTTGTCACCAAGTTTTGTAGATGATCTCTAAGAATTCTAGAGGCAATAGGATTTAACAACATTTCAGATGACAACATTCATGGATATTGGTACCCAATGATTACTGTGATGACAGATATGTGTGCAGATTATGTAGGATGCTACAAGAATAATTTCTTGGACAGTATAGATTTTTCAACTAACACACAGTCTGGATGTTCCGACATCCACCTCAGCTGATAGTCTAAAACTGCCATACAATATTCAAATAATGAGCTACGAGGCTCTCAAATGCCCACTCAACTCCTGGGTGGAATAGAAAATATGTGAACACAGATACAGAGAACTACAAGATTGTCAGCAAGCAGTGCTCCAATATTTTCTAAATCATAGCTAACCATAAATCTTTGGAATAAAACTTAGATCTCTCCTCCCTCATCCTTAAATGCTCTCGTTCTTTGCCCTCACACAGATCGTTAGATTTTGGTCCTTTTCACATCCCACTGTTAAAGGGCTGGGCCTTGTATCTGACAGCCACAGTGTCTGAAAGAACTCCGATGCAAAGAGAGTATTATTTGAAAACTCAGTTAAGTTTGACGAAATCAAAGATGGAAAGAAAGCCAAGAAGGCCAAGTGCTAAGAATCCCTGTGTCTGTACTTACATTATACAATTTTAGATATTCTGTATATAAAAAAAGAACTTTTAAAGTTTTTGCATCCTAAACATAAATTAGGAAATTACTGAACAGTCGGCAAGTCAAAAAAACAGTCAAAAGGGTGGGCAGTGAGCTAGTTTAGAGAGTGGAAGAGCAGCAACCAAGGGAAAATCAACATGCCCATTTCATTTCTCGGCACATCTTGCACGGGTGGTCCTGCATTATTAACTATACACAACCATTCCCAATGACTAACTCTCCACCTGCATGAGAGATAGTTTGAAAAGGCAGTCTTTGGAATCAGTGCCAGCTCCAACTAACTAGAAGTAGACATCATGTATATATAGAATAGGGTGTGTATGTGTGTGTGTGTGTAAAGTACAGGGAAATTAATCCACTTTTGAGTCACAACCATCAAATTATCTACAAGATTCAAAAGGTGAGCCTGATACCACCATTGATCACTAAATGGTTCAACCATTGGTCAGTGTGGACCCATGTGTTTTCTATTTGTTATTTTTGCTTAAACTTGTCATTTGGTAGGAAGTCAGTGCTCACCAAAAAGCCAATCCCTTTCATTTAACCTTATCATGTCAGGAGAGTGGGGAAGTCACATCACCTTGGTAAATGGCAAAGGAGAACCTTAAGTAGGTTTCATCTTCAGAGCAAAAATGCTGCGTGGGGTTATTTTAACCGAAAGAGGTTCTCACTTTTCCATTCATGATGATCATCGTATTTCTACAAATCTGCTCAACCCAAAATATATCTTTTTTTGCAGGTGCCAAACACACAAATCAGTAACCAGGCTTTTGACCAGGTCAAAGGGTCAAAAGCGGCCTGAGCTGCTAACCAATCATCGTGGGTTGCAGCATGCGTGCCCCCCACGGTGCAGAAGGAAAATCTGAAGTCATGCCTGAGTGACAGAATCCAAGACAGATATCCAGGTGAGTAAATGAGTTCTGATGAACATGGAGAAAAAGGTTCAAAGCTTCCAGAGAAGCTGTTGTTCAAGTTTTCATTAGGCAATTAAATAGGAAGTCCGAACTATGGCAATGTGGTGAAGGCTCCAAAGATATACTGTGGTGCTGCTCAGGGACATTGCTGGCCAACCACTGTGAAGTAACATCAGTAGTTTTCACAGTCCCCTAGTTCACATGATGTGCAATAACAAAATTTAAGGAACGAAAAGCAAAGCCAAAACCAAAGAAAATATCCTTGACGAAGTCTATACCATCTCAAGCGGAAAAAGTAGGCGTGTCCCAGGTGTCACTGCACAGTCTACTGCCAATTAAGGCCATTGGTATTGACTTGAAGGGATCTTGACAGCTCAGTTCTATAAAGAAGAACCATAATCAGAGCAGGTCAGAGTGTCTGTGAGGAGCCTGGATGCATCGTTGTACATAAGGGAGTCTCGAAAACAAAAACAGAAAGGAACCAAGACGTTAACGTTTTGGCTACCAAACTGGGATTTGGTTTTTCTAGGTCATTAGTTTCCCCTCCAAAATCCATTTAAAAAGAAAAGTTAGTGCTACAAATATGCAACTCCAAAAGTCATGTTCCCCATCCCCTATCATCCCAAGTTGCACCGAGAAGCAAGTTACATTTCCTTCTCTTACTGCAGCAGGGAATCCTCTCCCGTTTGCTTTCATTTCCATTGGCAATAAACGGGGAACAAAAATCCTACGGTCCTGAAGTGCTGTAAGCACCATCCGTGTCTTGCTGACATCTTCTCGCACCCCTTTCCTCCTCCTCCTCAGGTGTCATCTGCCTTCCAGTTGGGCAAGGTGTAGAGAAGACACATATGTAATTAAGTATAGCTGGGTGCATGACGGCATTTAGTGCATGGTTTGCATACAGGTGATCAAGTTCTCTTCCTCTGAAAGGCAGCAAGAGACAGGCAGCTCCCCTCCCCCCAGGATGCTCAGGTCTGTCTGCATCTGGGCCATGCTGAGAGATCTATTATTTAGATGTGCCTCTTCATATGGAGGGCAAGGTGATCAGATCTTGAAAAACACCTGCAAAAATAAATACAAAAAATATATATATCAGGGTTGGGCAATAGAAAACTTTTCTGATTTTGTATACCAGATCATCGTCAAATGGGATGGAAAACTCTCTGCTTACAGCTGCTCCGTAAAAAGGCAGAATTTGCAAAGCACCTGGTACATGTTGAAAACTCTAGAAATAATGTATGACTGTGAATTTTCCATGCATGCTTGAGCTCAGGCTTTGCAAATAAAACACCAATTATGGGTTTTGATGTGGGTGTCTTTCTGCAACTCACAAATATACACAGTTATGAGAAAAGGAATATAAGGGTTATTTCATTATATGGGATGTAACAAGCTGAATTTGTCCTAAATACGCCAACTCCTTTGGCCTCAAAGTAGAGATGACCGCTGCACCCCATAGTTGAATTAACCATGCAGGGGTCCTTTACCTTTTCACCTTTATATATGTTTTTAATGTTTTGTATATTTATAATAATTAAAACATAGAGCACCAGAGGTGCATCCTTTTTATTAGGCCAGTAAACAGGAGTCCAGTGTGCTTTCATTTTCCAAGAACAGGAAGTGCATCACCTTCGTTGGCGGGAAGCAACAAAGCTGTGTTATAACTCAAGTGCTAGAATAACTCGCTGTAGCTAGAATTTTCTATTAGCAGCAGCATATCAAATAAGGTTAGGAGAAGCAATGCACCACCACCCAGTCTGTAAAATCCCAACAAAGCAACACAGTCTAGCTATTAGCCAGGCCACAACAAACAGCAGTTTTGAATAGGTGCCTAATAGTGGGTACAAACCACTCATTTTAGAGCTAAACTTTACTCCTAAGAAATAAAATATTTGATTTTTCAATAGAGGCTGGTCATATTTATATCGGGTGGGGGAGACCATTGGCACTCCCGACGATTCTGAACTACAACTCCCATCAGCCCTAGCCAAAGGCAGGAGATTATGGGAGTTGTAGTTCAGCAATATCTGGAGGGGCCAGAGCTTCCCTACACCTGATTCATATGAAGAAAAAGAGTTTGGACTTGATATCCCACCTTTCACTCCCCTTAAGGAGCCTCAAAGCGGCTAACAATCTCCTTTTCCCCTTCCTCCCCCACAACAAACACTCTGTGAGGTGAGTGGGGCTGAGAGACTTCAGAGAAGTGTGACTGGCCCAAGGTCACCCAGCAGCTGCATGTGGAGGAGCTGGGAAGCGAACCCGGTTCACCAGATTACGAGTCCACCGCTCTTAACCACTACACCACACTGGCTCTCTTTTAAGGGGAAAATCCTGCTGTGTTTATGAATTTTATACTCATTCAACCGTTTTCATACCGTATTTCAGGAAACTAAAAAAGGTAGATCCACACCTTTATTTCCAACAAGGCGCCATTTCCCAGTAAAAACTTCCCTGTAGGAAGTAGGTCTTTGGAACAGTCCAAATCCATTACAGTCCCCAGTGTGATTTCAACAAGAATGCCAGGCTTGCTAAACCCCTGCAGCCCTGCATCTGATCCTTGATCAGTAAGGAACAACTGAAAATTAGATTGCGGTCCATGCACCATCTACCTCAAAGGTTGGCTTGCAGTTCAACTGCTTGACCCGGAACACACTGGCTGAGCACAAGTCCTGTGCCACAATCCATGCAGCTTCTGTATTCCTTCCAATACAGCAGCTGACCTACTGAGCACTTCAACAGAAATACCTAGCGAAAGCTAGTAGCCAGCTTATTGAACGGACACCCAAGGGATTCTCTTTCAGTCCCCTCTGGGGTCCACCTCTGCTCCCTTTCCTCTCAACCTTGCTGCCAAAACACACACACACACACACCCCATTTGCAGTACATATGCTGATACTGCTAATCAGCATGACACTTTGCCAGCTTACATCAATATGCCTCACCTGAGATGCAAGACGCAGCTGGAACGATGAATTGTGGGGGGGGAGGGGAAGCTGTGTGGGATTCTCTTTCTTCCATTAGGAATAGGCAGTGCTATGAAGAATCACAGCACACAAATTGTGTGCTTGTGTGTATTACATACTCAAAGGTTAAAATTCTGGGGAAATAACATGCGCTGGGCAAGAAAACTCCAGAAGCAGAGCGTTCAGGCGATGTGATGGACACAGTGTCTTGCCTCTGTAATGGGTTATTGTTGTTTTAACACATTTTATTGATTTCCCAAAGATAATAAAAAAACACAAAGAAACAAAAACATACATTCCCAAAAATATTTCTTAAAAAAATAAAACAAAATAAAAATAAAATACACTTGTGGGATTCCTAGAATCCCTTGACTTCCATCTAAACCCTTACCTGGTTCTACTGTTTATCAACTTACTACATGTCCGTTGTTATATTTGTATCATATTTAAATCACCCACTATTCATTCATGATAAAATTACAAGTGATCTTAAAACCCTACTAATGTATTAAGCCGTGTACAGTCATACCTCGGGATGAATACGCTTCAGCTTAAATATTTCCGGGTTGCGCTCTGCGGCGACCCGGAAGTAACGGAGCGCGTTACTTCCGGGTTTTGCCGCTCGCGCATGCACAGACGCTCAAAATGACATCACGCGCATGTGCAGAAGCGGCAAAACGTGACCCGTGCAGACACGCAGTCATGTCTTCCGTTCGCTTCAGGATGCGAACGGGGCTCCGGAACGGATCCCGTTCTCATCCAGAGGTACCACTGTACATTGCTTCTGTATCTATGCAATAAACATCTTCCATTCTTACTTGAATTCATTGTCGTCTCTTCCTCTCAGTTTCATCGTCATTTTTGCCATTTCAGCATATTCCATCAATTTAACTGTAATGGATTGGATGAGAGCCAACAAACTGAATCTCAATCCAGATTAAGACAGAGGCAGTTCCCTAGACCAGATGGCTGGGAGGTCGCCTCCTCTTACTGGGTTACACTCCCTCTGAAGGAGCAGGTATGTAGCTTAGGGGCACTCCTGAATCCTTTGCTGAGGCTCAGGTAGCCTTAGTGGTGCAAAGAACCTTCCCTTCAGCTTTGACTGATGACCCAGCTGCACCCCTATCTGGACCGGAATAGCCTAACTTCTGTCGTCTATGCTCTGGCAATCTCTAGGTTAGATTACTGCAATGTGTTTTTACAGTCATACCTCGGGTTACAGATGCTTCCAGTTGTGTTTTTTCGGGTTGCGGGCCGCGGAAACCCGGAAGTACTGGAACGGGTCACTTCCAGGTTTTGGCGGCCGTGCATGCGCAGAAACAATAAATTGTGCTTTGCGCATGTGCAGAATCACCGAATTGCAACCCGTGCGCACACAGATCACATTCGCAACCCGAGCGTCCATTGTACATGGGGCTGCCCCTAAAAAAGCTAAAAAAGCCAATGCAATTCTGGGCTGCATCAATAGGAGTATAGCATCTAGATCAAGGAAAGTAATAGTGCCACTGTATTCTGCTCTGGTCAGACCTCACTTGGAGTACTGTGTCCAGTTCTGGGCACCACAGTTCAAGAAGGACACTGACAAACTGGAACGTGTCCAGAGGAGGGCAACCAAAATGGTCAAAGGCCTGGAAACGATGCCTTATGAGGAATGGCTAAGGGAGCTGGGCATGTTTAGCCTGGAGAAGAGGAGGTTAAGGGGTGATATGATAGCCATGTTCAAATATATAAAAGGATGTCACATAGAGGAGGGAGAAAGGTTGTTTTCTGCTGCTCCAGAGAAGCGGACACGGAGCAATGGATCCAAACTACAAGAAAGAAGATTCCACCTAAACATTAGGAAGAACTTCCTGACAGTAAGAGCTGTTTGACAGTGGAATTTGCTGCCCAGGAGTGTGGTGGAGTCTCCTTCTTTGGAGGTCTTTAAGCAGAGGCTTGACAACCATATGTCAGGAGTGCTCTGATGGTGTTTCCTGCTTGGCAGGGGGTTGGACTCGGTGGCCCTTGTGGTCTCTTCCAACTCTATGATTCTAGGATTCTAAAGACAGTTCAGAAACTTCAGCTTGTGCAGAATTCAACAGCCAGGCTGTTCGTCGGGACAATATGAGTTGAACATATAATGCCATCCTGCCTCGACTGCACTGGCTTCCAAGTAGTTTCTGTGCCCAATTCAAATTGCTAGTTTTGACCTATAAAGCCTTGAATGGCTCAGGATTTCAATACCTCAAGGACAGCCTCTTTCCATATGAACTGACCTGGACCCTGCAATCATCTTCTCAGGTTCTTCTTTGTGTGCCTCCTCTGTGAGAGTTCTGGAGGGTGGCAACATGAGAACAGGGCCTTCTCTGCGGTGGCTCCCTGTTTGTGGAATGCTTTCCCCAGGGAAGTTTACCAGACGCCTTTATTGCATTTCTTTAGGTACCAGTTTTCTCTTCAACCTGGCCTTTGGCTGATTAACATTCTATAGACTCTGAAACGTGGTTGTGGGTGAGGGGTTATTGGTTTGCCTTTGTTTTATTATATATTTTGTGCCCTCATTTTATATTTTTATGTTTTGAAATGCCTGTGTTCTTCAGATTAAGGGCAGTACGTTGTTTTTTTAAAGGAGTGCCACAGTCAAAAAGCCCTCTGACAACATGAGGGCACCTATTTGGTACATACAGGCAATGCATGACAAGTCTGAGTTTTCAACATGTCCAGAATCTGATCTCTTTAACAAACTGCATAGCAAGGAAGCTCAGGACGCCTGGTGTGATTGGTATAGGACGGCAACCACATTCTGGAGAGAATGATGACGCACATTCATCTTCACATGGTCATATGTCATTGTTAGCGGAAATTTATTATTTTCATTTTATATTTGTATACCTTGCCACGTCTTCCAAGGAACTCAAACCAGTGAGGTTTATTTTAGCCTACATGGTGGGCTACTCTGCCAGTCTGCCTTTCTCAAGATCACCAAAATCTATTCAGGTATTTGAAGAGGCAAACCAACAAAGAAAATGACCCTTTTTGGTCTTCACAGTTAACAATTCTTTTGTTTGAAAACATCTTCTCCTCTCTGGGTGCAGCAGGATGAGCAGGTTCTATCCCCAAAGGCAAGGTAGTTTAAACAAAAAGGCTGAAAGCCCACAGAGAGCCCCCACCCAGTGCCATTTAAGTTTCCAGTGTCACATGTCAATTAAACCTGCTGATCAAAACAGGGTGGAGAGGAAGAGGTTAAAACAAGAGCCATCACCTTGCGGATATAAAGAAAAACAGGACGTTCATCAGCTAGCTTGTCGGTTCATGAAAGCATCCTTATTCAGCTAATCAGAGACTTATTTTCTCTCACAAATGAGAGCTTAAAAGAGATTATTGCTGCATACTCCTGGGAATAGGGAAGGGAGAAGAGTAATGAAAGCAAATGTTACAATCACAAGCTGGGACAATTAAATAAAAAGAACTACTATTTTGCCAGTTTGAATGAAGTAAGTTTCTGGATAAGCAGCGAGAATCTCATTTCCTCAGATAATCAAACTTTTTTTGGGGGGGCGGGAGTGACAAAATATGTACAGTAATACTTTGTGTTGCGTTCCGCTCTTGTTGCGGACTTTCAGCTTACAAACGCGGCAAACTCGCCGGGCGGGTCTGCCGCCCGCACATGCGCAGAAGCGATCTGCACGCTTCACGCACGCACAGAAACACACATGCGCAGAAGAGGCGCTCTAGTTGTGAACTTTTCAGGGTGCGAACGGCACCCTAAAATGGACTGAGTCCACAACAAGAGGTACCACTGTATGATTATCCATATAGCAAGGTTTCTCTACATTACACCCTCTCACCCCCTGTGCATCTGGAGATCAAATGTTTACTTAAAGAGTGCTGATAACACGCAGCTCTATTTCTCCACCACATCTGAATCAGGAGAGACTGTTATGTACTGAAGTTCTCACCCTGGGCCAGAAGGGGATACTGTAGATAGTTTTCACTCAGGTCCACATATGCAAATAAGGGATTGAAAGTGACATTCAGTGATTGGATAGTTACAGAAAATGGTTACTGTTGCGTTCTAGTGGAGCTCTAGTGGAACCCTTCAGTTCTGTTCTGTTCTGGCCTGTGAATAAACAAGAGCTGTTTGAAGAATTGCTGTGTCGTCTGATATGTTCACCCACAACTTAACAGAGACGATGCAGTCTTAGGCCATTACTTGGATACGGTAGGGAGATGGATGTCAGAAAACAAGCTGAACTTGAATACGAGTATTTCCCATAATCAATAAATTGGTCATCTGGCCCCCCCGGATGGCGCTGCACTCCGCCTGAAGGAGCAGGTTCGCAATTTGTGGTGCTTCTGGACCCAGTGGCTAGAAGTGCCTTTTGCCAACTGCCATTGGTTTGACAGCTATGGCCGTTCCTGGACTGGGGAAGCCTGGTGATAGAAGCTCAGGCCTTGGTTGCTGCAAGACTGGATTACTGCAATGTGCTCTATGTGGGGCTTCCTTGCGCTCGATCCAGAACACTGCAGCACAATTGCTGAGAAGAGTAAGACCTTGTCAGCTTGTAACACCTGTGCTGAGAGATCCGTACTGGTTGCCGATTTGCTACTGGGCCATGTTCAGGGTGTTGCTATCAGTATACAAAGCACATAACAACTGGGGACCAATTTACCTGTGAGATCACCTGAGCCCATATACACCCACTCAATCACTTTGATCTGTGAACTGGCATTGTTACAAATGCCACGTAATACCCGTTCCACATAAGAAATCAGTATTTTAGTGTGGCCACCTCCACATTGGAACTCCCTGGTGATTAATATCAGGCAGGCAACTGGCTATATACCAGGCATAGGCAAACTCGGCACTCCAGATGTTTTTGGGACTACAACTCCCATCACCCCTGACCACTGGTCCTGTTAGCTAGGGATGGTGGGAGTTGTAGTCCTAAAACATCTGGAGGGCCAAGTTTGCCTATGCCTGCTATATACTCTTTTCAGTGCCTGCTAAAAACATTCTGCTTAGACAAGCCTGCCCAGATACCGCTATTTAAAATGTTGATGCATGTTTAATCTGTCTTTAGTTTATTGTTGATTTGCATTTTCTTAAATGTTTTAAATTACTATTGCTATTTTATTGATAAATGTATTGTTTTCTGGGGTTTTTTTGTAAATGGTTTAGAGGTGGTTTTATATATGCACAAACAAGCCATGTATAAATTTTATGAAATTAATAAGTATTTTGACTGCCTGTTCAATTAAGATGCACACCTATATTCCAATGAGGAGGAAAACTCCCGAGGACATGGACTCTCCGGTACAAGTGCACAACACTAACCTGCTGGATGTTCATTTGCTGCATAATGGTTCCTACCCCCCCCCCAAAAAAAATCTACTACATTTTTATCTCCAGTCTTTTGAGGGTGGTGTATGTCAGGAATGTGGTTCCTCAGATGGTGTTGGACTCCAGTTCCCATCAGCTATCATGGCCAAAGATCTGGAATTATGGGAGATGGAGTCCAAAAACTTGTTTTTTTGGGGGGGGGGCACAGGATCTCTATTCCTGGAATCCCTCCCATTTCATCCTCACAACAACCCTTTGACTTTGGTTAGACCAAGAGAGTGGCTGGCCCAGCTTCAAAGGGCGACTTTGTGGCCAAGTGGAGATTTTACAGCGCTCCCTGTAGCCATTACACTCATACCTCGGGTTGAATGTGCTTCAGGTTGAGTACAAATGCTTCAGGTTGAGCGCTTTCGGGTTGCACTCCACGGCAACCCGGAAGTAACGGAAGTAAGTCACACATGCGCAGATGCTCAAAATGATGTCACACATATGTGCGGAAGCGGCAAAACGTGTCCCACGCACATGCAGACGTACCATCGCGTCTTATGTTCCATTCGGGATGCGAACGGGGCTCCGGAACGGATCCCGTTCGCATCCCGAGGTACCACTGTACTGCACAACTAGTGCAGCAGGACCCTGAGGCAGAACACAAGGCCGACTTATTCAAAAAGCAGCTGTAAAATCTTATAGCACGGAGCTGAAGCAAACCTCCTCCACTCTACTCTCTGAAGCTAGACTGAAACTGTAGTGTGGGGGGGGGGATGTGGGTGAGAAAGAGAAAGAAAAAGAAAAAGGGAGAAAGACAGAAGCAACTCCCCCCCCATCCCTCACATACATCAGGCTGAGTACTTCTGACACCCAAATCCAAAAAGACCACTACCCAAAAAGCGACTTTAGGCAAGCCCAAGGCAACTGTGGAAAGCTCACACACCCGTTCTGTATCATGTCCCCTCAGTTTCAAATGCAACTTGCCACAAGCCATGGAAGGACTTCTGCTCAGGAAAGACAACCCTGTATCTGCCTTGGGCATGAAGGACTAGTTGTGTTTGTCTTTGGAAACAAGCCAGGAGAAAACAGAGACACCAGCCTGTTCAATGGGCTGAATAATATTACGACAAGAGCCAAGCTGAAATTACTCAGAACACTTTTCTTCTGAAAAGATGAGGCATTTCCCCTCACCCTCTTAGGAGGAGGCCACTTTGAAGAATTTTTACCAACATTTTCTGGTTGTTTTTGGTAGTGTGGCTACCATTTCCCCTTCACAATGTCATGGAACAAGGTAAAGGTAAAGGGACCCCTGACCATTAGGTCCAGTCGTGACTGACTCTGGGGTTGCTGCGCTCATCTCGCTTTATTGGCCGAGGGAGCCAGCGTACAGCTTCCGGGTCATGTGGCCAGCATGACTAAGCCGCTTCTGGCGAACCAGAGCAGCGCACGGAAACGCCGTTTACCTTCCCGCTGGAGCGGTACCTATTTATCTACTTGCACTTTGACATGCTTTCGAACTGCTAGGTTGGCAGGAGCAGGGACTGAGCAACGGGAGCTCACCCCGTCACGGGGATTCGAACCGCCGACCTTCTGATTGGCAAGTCCTAGGCTCTGTGGTTTAACCCACAGCGCCACCCAATGCTAGTTAGATGATGCTAAATGATGGACAGGCTGCTGCTGCTGCAAGCTGTACACACTCTTAGGGGCAAAGGAACGTGTTGGTTCTGCTACTTTCGCTGCTAATGATGAGCCTCACCCCTGAGAAACCATTGGAAAATTCTTCCTGCCCCTGGGGAGATCTTGTGAAACGGTTCCTCCCAATTTCTCTGCCCACAAATAGGGCAGGTGGTTTTTAAGGGCCGTTTGCGCACAGCTCTAACCAAGATAAATAACTAAGGTTGGGGGGAAAGGGAGTTAAACTGCTGTAGAGCATGAAATGCAATGCTGAAATGAAACGAAGGGCTTCAGCCCAAGGTCAGAAACTTGTCAACTTCTCCTTAAAGATTACAAGAAAGCAGCGGTCTCACTCCAAGAAGACAATTCCCTCAACTGCGAAGAACTAAGCTAGTTCCAGTGACAACAATAGAATAACAATTGATTAAGGAGTCTCCCACTGCCAACAAAGAAAAGAGAACACATCTTCTTTTGGTTGACAAAAGGAATGCATAGAAAAGGCAAGACTCCAGCGATCTCCCTCTAAGTTATGTTATCCCGCATTCTGAACAAACTAAAGCATGGCCAAATGTCCAGAAATAAAAAGGAAGGCAGCGATGTCAGAGGAAAAACCAGGGGGGTTGGGCTGGGTGTTCATCAGTACGCGGATGATACCCAGCTCTACCTCTCCTTTAAATCAGAACCAGTGAAGGCGGTGAAGGTCCTGTGTGAGTGTCTGGAGGCGGTTGGAGGATGGATGGCGGCTAACAGATTGAGGTTGAATCCTGACAAGACAGAAGTACTGTTTTGGGGGGACAGGGTGTGGGGGATTCCCTGGTCCTGAATGGGGTAACTGTGCCCCTGAAGGACCAGGTGTGCAGCCTGGGAGTCATTTTGGACTCACAGCTGTCCATGGAGGGGCAGGTTAATTCTGTATCCAGGGCAGCTGTCTACCAGCTCCACCTGGTATGCAGGCTAAGACCCTACCTGCCTGCGGACTGTCTCACCAGAGTGGTGCATGCTCTAGTTATCTCCCGCTTGGACTACTGCAATGCGCTCTACATGGGGCTACCTTTGAAGGTGACCCAGAAACTGCAATTAATCCAGAATGCGGCAGCTAAACTGGTGACTGGGAGTGGCCGCCGGGACCACATAACACCTGTTCTGAGAGATCTGCATTGGCTCCCAGTACATTTCTGAGCACAATTCAAAGTGTTGGTGCTGACCTTTAAAGCCCTAAACAGCCTCGGACCTGTATACCTGAAGGAGCGTCTCCACCTTCATTGTTCAGCCCGGACACTGAGATCCAGCGCCGAGGGCCTCCTTCTGGCGGTTCCCTCATTGCGAGAAGTGAGGTCACAGGGAACCAGACAGAGGGCCTTCTCAGTAGTGGCGCCCACCCTGTGGAACACCCTCCCTTCAGATGTGAAGGAAATAATTAGCTATCCTATCTTTAAAAGACATCTGAAGGCACCCCTGTTCAGGGATGTTTTTAATATTTAACGCTGTATTGTTTTTAATACTTGATTGGGAGCCGCCCAGAGTGGCTGGGGAAACTCAGCCAGATGGGAGGGGTATAAATAATAAATTATTATTATTATTATAATATAACTTGGTGGGATGAATGGGCACAGCCAACAGACAGAATGTGAAAAATGATAACATTTCTTCCCCTGTGAGAGAGCAGGTATCTGTTTACGTCCTCTTCTCTATACGTGAACCCCAGCAATCTAAATGTGTCCAGGAACTAAAGAGATATTTGATTGTATTAAAAGCATTTCCTTATTGCAACAGAAGTCTTGAGGGCTGCTTTAAAAGGACGGGTAATTTTTCGAAACCTGCTCTCAAAGTTACATATATAAATAGGATTTCAGAAGATGGCATGGCCAGATGTAAGATATTATTTGATTATTGCCTCGGCAAGATCTCAGCTTTAGACTGCGCATGGCCAGTCTCTTGATTTAGGTGGTTTGCAATGACTGCTTGGCAATGACAGTGCTATTTGGTTTTATTACTGGGAAGTCTGATTTTATTTTGCCAATGCTATGCTAACAGTCAGATAGTCTAAAGTACACTGAGCCAAGTATTCCAGTCTGTAAGATCTGTTAAATCTTACAGCGAGTTTTCAAAAGTAACCAAGAGCTCCATAACTTCTAAGAAAACTGAGCGTTAAAGGCAACCACAAATAACAGCTGCCTATACAGTGGTGCCCCGCAAGACAAATGCCTCGCAAGACGAAAAACCCGCTAGACGAAAGGGTTTTCCGTTTGCGAGTTGCTTCGCAAGACGAATTTCCCTTTGGGCTTGCTTCGCGAGAAGAAAGCCCATAGGGAAATCTCCGGGGACCTCTTTTAAATGCTGGCGGTGGGGAGCAAAGCCTTCCCCCCCCCTCCGGCCTTCAGAAGAGGTCCAGGAAGGCCGGCGGGGGCCGAAAGGCTTTGCTCCCCACCG
Source organism: Podarcis gaigeae (assembly GCF_964106915.1). Lineage (NCBI taxonomy): Eukaryota > Metazoa > Chordata > Lepidosauria > Squamata > Lacertidae > Podarcis > Podarcis gaigeae. Next base: position 130,937,094 of record NC_139678.1, read on the forward strand.
CCAGCATTTTAAAAGCAGTCCGGGATAGCAGGGAAGCGCTTCCCACTATCCCGGACGGCTTTTGAAGGCAGGCGGGGGGGGGAGCAAAGACTTTTGTCCCCCGCCCGCCTTCAGAAGAGGTCCTGGAGAAGTCCTCCGCTGTCCCGGGGCGATTTTAAAATGCTGGCGGGCAGCAGCGCCTGGCACAGTCGTCGTATTCCCCCCCCCCCCGGCCAGGTAGCCAAGATACACTTCTTTGCGCAGGCTTTGGGGAGCAGCCGAGTTATTTAAGCCTGGACTGGTCCTTCCCCGCTTCTGCGCAGTAATAAACTTTGTACTTTAATTTTGGTTTTAAGGTTATTTAATGTGTTTCATTGAATGTAGGTTCCCTGAAATGGTTCTTTGTCCGACGGCACCCAGTCTTTATCGGGTCCCAAGCCCTGCCCACTTGGCCTGGCTGTCCAAGATTCAAATAAACAGATGGTGGGAAAGCCCAGTGGCCGGCCTAGGAATTCCCCAACGAACGATCGGCTAGCTGTGGTGTTGCTTCCCAGCAGTAGGATTTTGGTGCGATGAGCCGCAAAGTGTGTTCTCCTTCACGGAGAGCACGTGCTGCGGTGGGCGCCGCCAAGACACTCCAAAGTTGGGGGCGGGCTAATTGATGGTTGGCCACTGATGCGATTGGGGTTTCCCTTGTTGTTGGGAAGAAGTTAATGTTGCCATTTGTTGATTGACAGCCAGAAATGCTAAAACTCTTGCACGAGGCTAGGGCTTCCTCTTTTCGTCTGTGCATCGGATTGCCTGTTCCCCCCTCCCTAGAATTAGGGTTGTTTGCTTTGACCTTGCTATGCCAGTCATGGGGTCGTCTGCTCTTGGGGCAGGGGCCCGGTAGGAATTTTGTCCATCTGGCTGATTGGCTGGGGCCATTTGGTTTTTGCCTACTGCATAGCAAATCGTCACAACTTGTAAGGTTGCGGTTAGGCATTGGTTTATGGTTTGGTTGGTTGAGGGGCATGGATTGGCTGTGCCTGACCCTCTAATGCTGCTTCTGCAAGGGATTCCGTTAAAGGAATTGGGGGCTAACTATTGCTTGTCCACTCTGTCAAGGGGGCTCGGGCCATTGCAAGAGCCCCTGGTTGCATTTGGGGAGGGCTGAGGGCAGCTTCCCTGCTCCGGCCCTACCCCCAAGTGTATTGCCCTTTTCTGACTTTCGCATCATGTGGAATGTCAGTCTGTCCCCCATGGTGGGGGCAGATAGTCGCAACCAATGCCTAAGCAACCACTCACATTTTTGTATTTTAATACAGCTGTGGCCAAAATTATGCCAAAAACCTTAAACAAAAATTCTGTGTGATGTGTGAGTTATTGGGGTGGCCCTGGGGACCTTGACACACAATTATCGTCCGCCCCGTGACCGGGCAAGCGGCCAATTTGGAACCTTGTGGTGGAGGGCAGGTAACAAATTCAAACAACAAACAAGCCTGCGCAACTCACAGAGTGTTTTTAAACAAAAGATGTGCTCAGATTGGGGGTGAAGGCCAACTCCCCCCCCCTCAATATCTCCCCTTTCCTCCCACTTCTCCCGTTTGTTTGTTTTTGCTTCCAGTCTGTCTCTCATAATGGAAGTGATCTGAGCTGGGAAGAAAAGGATGTCAAGCGATAGCAAGCAGAGAGGAAGACGAGGGAAAGTTTCATTTCCCTTACAGCATATGCGTTCTATTGCAAATATTACCCCAGGCTCCAGCTTTAGATATGAATGAGGAAGGGGAAAGGGGGAAAACCACACATGGCCGCCCTCACCAAACATCCTTGTTTGTTTATGAAAGAGGGCCGGCCGGCACCATAGCATTTCATCTGTACCTGCGCATTTTGCTGATGGTCTGGTGCAAATACCAAGAGATTTCCTAGCATGCAATTCCTGTAAATGAAAGCGTGCTCCACTTCCTTGGACTCCGGACAAATACCCACCCTACCCAGTGGGGTAAGCCAGTCTTGCTTAATAGGGAAAGAAATAAAATATTCACATCTGCGTGAGTAAAATATTTATATCTGCAACAGAATTATGGGCTTTTGAAATGCGCACTCTGTTAATGTATCAGCAACGAACAAGCCAAGCCCCACCAGTATTGTCTGAGCTGATTGGAAGCAACTTTTGAAGGTTTCCGGAAGAGAGATTTTTCCAGCTGTTAATATCTGAGACTGCTTTAACTGGAGATTCCAGGCACTGAACTGGAAACCTGGTTTGGTTACTGGGCAGGGCCTGTTTCCCTTTCTGTCCAAGGAAGTGGAATCAACCTTGAAATGTTTGGAGATGCATGGCTGAAAGGTAACCCTATAGCTCAATCACGGGGGCTCTTGTGTGACCGATTCCCCTTCCTCCAAAATAAGCAGCCATTGTTGCATTAAACGTTTCTTTAAAAAAAAAGAAAAAAGATTTTCCTCCAAGTTGTCTCGAGGGCAGCTCTTGAACCAATAGGTGGGATGCAAGTTACCTGTCGCAGTGGTTGCACTTGAAGGGTTTTGCCCCCGTGTGTTTCCTGTAGTGTCGCGTGAGCTCGTCGCTTCGTGCAAAACGCCACTCGCACCCTTCCCACGAACACTTGTAAGGCTTCTCACCTGCAAAGAAGACGGAAGAAGTTTTGTCAGTGTTATGTACTGAAGTTCTCACCCTGGGCCAGCAGGGGGATACTGTAGACAGTTCAGGTCCACATATGCAAATAAGGGATCGAAAGTGACGTTCAGTGATTGGATAGTTACAGAAAGTTGTTACAGTCACGTTGTACTGGAGCTCTATATAAGCAGGCTGGCTGAGCCCTTCAGTTCTGTTCTGTTCTGGCCTGTGAATAAACAAGAGCTGTTTGAAGAATTGCTGTGTCGTCTGATATGTTCACCCACAACTTAATAGTCAGTGTCAACCAAAAGCTGGAGTGTGTGGTCACCAACATTTTACATGCTAAAGAGGAGGGTTGTATTGCTGCCAGAGCATCATGGCCTCTCCAGGTTGTCTATGTACCCTGAACAAAGCAGGAGATTTCAATTTCCAAGCCCTCCTGATATATTATCCCGATATATTATCTCTCCTTCTGGAATCAAGGGATTGGGGGCAGGGGCAAGATTGTGGTGGAGTTTGGCGGATTTTTTTGGGTGTTTTTTTTAAAGGGTTTTTCAAGGGCTTCCAGAAGTTTAGAGGGTATTTGAGGGCTTTTTCAATGGCGTTCCCAATATACACAATTTCACTTAAATGCACAGTGCCTCAGAAGATATCCCATGCATAAATAGGCCTGTAATAAGAAACTAGTGCAGGAACCAAGATATTCTGTGGCAGACCCTTAAAGATGCCTTTGAAATCTGAGACTGTGAAACTCTTATGAAAGTGGCTCATTTACTACAGGAAGCACTGGTTCTATTTTCAATGATTAGCACTGTAACTGATTTCTTCTTCTTTTTTATAATAAAATAAAATAAAATCTGAACAACAGCCCAGTTTCATCTATTCTGGATGGGCCCATTCACACATGAAAGTTGCATTCTTCTAGTAGTTTAGGTCTAAGTTCGAAATATGTATGTGTGAACTGGTGCTAGGTGATGGTGCACTTATGTTTTAACCCTAGCTACCGTATTTTCGCTCCGTAGGACACACTTTTCCCCCTCCAAAAATTAAGGGGAAATGTGTGTGCGTCCTATGGAGCGAATGCAGGCTCCTTGGCTTCAGCGATAGCAATGCAAAGCCTCCGAAGCGCAGAGGGGGCGCTCCCCCTGCGCTCCAGAGGCTTCGCATTGCTTTCAGGGCACACCGACCCCTCTCGCTCTCCAGGCTTCAGGGATAGCTGCCTGAAGCCTTCGGAGCACAGTGCAAGTTCCCGCTGCGCTCCGCAGCCTTCGAGTTCCTTTCGCTGAAGCCACAAGAGCAAGACTCTCCCGGCTTCAGCAGAGAGGGAGAGCTGCGCAACGCCCCTGGAAGGGGCTCTGTTTCTCCTGCCGCTTCACTGAAGGGGTGCTGAGCAGAGAGGGGAAAAAATTTTTCCCCTTGTTCTCCCCCTCTAAAACAAGGTGCGTCCTATGGTCCGGTGCGTCCTATAGAGCGAAAAATACGGTAAATGAGACCTGATTTGCAACAGAAGCAAATGATTTTAACAGCAGGCAATGATGCTTCTTCTGTGGGATGGAACCAGGTGCACCACAGAGATTTTTAAGAGAGATACTGTCATTTCATGTTTGCTCCCCTTCTCTTGCAAAAGTCTGCCAATGTGCTTGTCACCATCACAACTGACAAAGCTTTCTGCTCTTTGAAAGATGGTGTTAATCCAAACCAGAGGGAGGACAACCAGCGAATGGTATAGCATCCTTTCAGCTTAGGTCTCCTCTCTCCAATCTAGTTGTCATTCAGACAGCACCTAGCTGCAGACAGTGGATGGATCCAATATCTGTGTATTTTAACACGAGAAAGAATCCCGATATTGAAACCAAACACACACAGTATTCAATACGCAGCTATACATTCAGTATGCAGCTCAGCAAGAACAAAGTGGGCCCAATAGCAAAAGAGAGTACACAGTAAAAGAAGAACAGTCTTCATTGTTGCTTCCTTAATAAGGAACTGTCAGCAGCAGGGAAGAGGAAAATATTTTTTAAATACTGGAAATCACCTTAAAGATGCCCTTTAAAGCTCATTCACAGCCACTGCCTTCAAGTGACAAGCTTCTTGAATCCTAAACACTGATGTGTCTTCTGTGTTATTTATTATTAGCAAGAGCAAGGAGAGAAATGGGAGATCTGATTGCTTTATAGCCCAAATCTAAGAGAAACCACATGTTCAAGGAGTGGGCAAATGAAGACAGGAGAAAAGCTGAAAAAGGCCCAAATTAATCTCCAGTTTAAGCCCCGCAATTATAATGAAGCTAACACAAGCATCTCTCATCAGGCCCCAAGGTAGGCAAAAGGAGAGAGGCTTCTCTGTGGTTAGTCATTTACTAAACATTACTGATTGCAAGCTAGGCTCTGCTACTCCAAAGATAAAGTGGAAATCTGGCACAGGCAGATGAAGAGAATGGGCAGAGATATCTCCTACAGTTCAGCAACCAGAGCCTTTTATCCTCAGCTCAGATGGGTTTCCAAATGAAAGGGGGAGAGAGTGATCTAAAACTGAAAGGCAGAGCAATGCAGAAAGGAAACTCTATACAAAATTGAAGCAGGTGTAGCAAAGCCAAACACCCATTGATCCACCAGCCCATTAGTCAAGTGATCTCGTCTCTCAAGGCAATAAATGAGAAAGGAGGGTAGCCAGATCATGCGAAGAGGGATGGGGTTCCTGAGCCTTTAAAGTTATGGGGGACGAGGGGATTTCAGGTGTAGCTTGTGACTCCAGCTACACCTGCTGACATCCTCACCCTTCTACAAAACAGCTGAAGATGCAGGAACCCTGTTCTGTTTTGCATCCAGCTACCTTAGGGGACACGGGTGGCACTGTGGGTTAAACCACAGAGCCTAGGACTTGCCGATCAGAAGGTCGGCGGTTCAAATCCCCGCAATGGGGTGAGCTCCCATTGCTCGGTCCCAGCTCCTGCCCACCTAGCAGCTCGAAAGCACATCAAAGTGCAAGTAGATAAATAGGTACCGCTCCGGCGGGAAGGTAAGCGGCGTTTCTGTGCGCTGCTCTGGTTTGCCAGAAGCGGCTTAGTCATGCTGGCCACATGACCCGGAAGTTGTACGTTGGCTCCCTCGGCCAATAAAGCGAGATGAACACCGCAACCCCAGAGTCGGTCACAACTGGACCTAATGGTCAGGGGTCCCTTTACCTTTACCTTTACCTTAGGGGAAAGTGAGGGGGAAAGTGGGGGGGGGGGTAGAGTTGGAGGTGTTGGGGTTTTTTTAAGTGCATTGTTTCATTTCACATAACGTATTGGAACTCTCTTGAATTCAAGAGTTCTCAATGGCTCAAAACTGCTAAGACATGTCAATACATATAGTGTTGGAAATGTAAAGAAAAAGTAGGAACAACATATCGTATGTGGTGGGAATGTAAAAAAGTAAAGAACTTCTGGGAAATGATATATAATGAGATGAAAAAGATTTTGAAATATACATTTTAAAAAAAACCCAGAAGCATGTTTACTTGGTATTATAGGTCAGGACATAAATAGCAAGATGTTAAATTGTTTTTATATGCAACAACTGCGGCAAGAGTATTGTTAGCCCAGAAATAGAAACAAGAAGAAATTCCGACGAAAGAAGAATGGCACACGAAATTAATGGACTATGCAGAATTGGACAAAATGACAGGAAGGATTCGAAACCTGTGGGACCAGAGATTTACAGAAGATTGGAAGAAGTATTTGAAGAGCAACTGTAATCAACAAATTATGCTAGTAGGACTACAAGACGTTTTGTATGGAGAAATATACAAAGTGTTACAAAGTAGACAAAGATAGAGATATTGGTTATGTGTTTGAAATGTAATAGGGAAGATAAGAAATGCATACTGAGAGATAAGATTGGAAAATTTTCAGGCAGGATTGATGGAAGTAAAAAAAACTGAATAAGATGTAAAAGTATATTCAATTACTGTTGAAAATGATATGTTAAAAACTAATAAAAATTTATATATATATATTTTAAAAAATACATGTCACTACATATGTGCTCATGAGTGCCTTTGAGCATGAGAAGAATGCCCTCCCCTCTGTACAGTAAAAGGTATGTGTCTTAATGCAATTTAAAATAAAGCAGAACAGCTTTATTATTATTATTATTATTATTATTATTATTATTATTATTATTACTATTACTACTACTACTACTACTATTATTATTATTATTATTACAGCACCCACCTGGCTGGGTTTCCAGTATTTTAAAATATGTTTAAAAGTACACATAAAAACGGCAACTTTCATATGCGTTGAATAATTTTTAAAAAGCAGAATAATGTAGAAGCGGGGCACAAATTGTATATTATACACCTTGCACAGCAAACACAACTGCTCCAGCAACAAGTTATTTACTCCAGTGCCTTGTGCAACAAATGACCTGGCCAGGTGGCTCTCTGACACTGCTTTATAAAAGATGCACCTATTCTGTAAACGATATCTTATGCAGAAAATAACTGCTTAACACCATGTATCCAGGAACAGCATCAGCTACATGAAGCATGGACTTGCCTTTCAACTGCCAACCTACTGAAGCAGGGAGATGCATGGTTTTATACCCTACTGTTCCCTGACCTGTTGGGATTGAGGACAGGTCATCAGTCAAAATAACAGAATGCACACCTATTCTCATGAAGACATGAATAAAAGCATCCACTTTCATAAAGGGAAGGCGCTGGAGACAATATTGTGTAGTTCCTGACTAGGCTAGCTTATCAGACCCCCATCTTGTCCAGAAACTGAAGCAACCCGGCTCCTAGCCACCTTCCTTCTAGGATAAAGGATCCATCGTTTTCTACAGCGGCTTGAGATTTTCCAACACTGATTTGCCATGGAAGTGAATAATTCCCTTGGTATCCAATTCAACGATCCAAGATCTAATGTAACAAACGAAATATCTTGCAGCCACTAATTGGGGTGGCCTTCAGCGATACCAGCTGAAAAATACGACCCAAGATGGATAATCTTGACAGCAGTGCTGCATGAAACCCATTGCACGGAGGCTGCTAAAGCCTTCTGGAGTGTATTCCGACTTATTTGAGCGTCAGATATCCCTCTAACATCTATGATAGCTGAGCTCTGGGGGCATTCCAGAGTAGCTTTGCCCAGCATTGAGACTAGCCTTCTTTTCAGATTCTTTTCTTTTGTAACACGAGCTGCCTTGCTGCCAAATGTCAGACAGTGTCTCTTGTGTTCCCCGGCACTGCACGCCTGCATACTGTATGCAGTGCAGAGGACAAAACAGAAAGACAAAGGAAAATGTGACCTTTAAAAGCTGCTGTCTAAAGGAATCCTTGACCCTCAGACCTCAGCCAAGATGTGGCTGCTCCCTGCTCCCCTTGACAGCTAGGCAAAACTTCAAAGCCAAATGCAGGGAAAAGGAACAGTGACCATCTCATTACATAATATTTCATTAATGCTTTCATTTCCCTGAAAACAATTAAAGAAAGTATCACTTGGTTATCTCATCCACTGATAAGTGCAATGGTCTCCAGGAAAAATAATAATATAAATTTACATAATATATAAATTTGCAATCTGGGTTTCATAAGTGCTAAACCTTTGGGACCTTCTTGCATCTTCTCACATTGTGTACTGTTGTGCTGTGTTTTACGGACAAGGAGCAGAAGAAATAAGCATTTAAAGAATGAGTGCAGAAAATGGATTCTGAGAGGTTGCTTTATTGTATACTGTAGTCACAATATAGCCATTCTGAAAAGGTAAAGGGTCCTTTACCTTTCATGGGCAACTCTGGGGTTGCAGGGCTCATCTCACTTTATTGGCCGAGGGAGCCGGCGTACAGCTTCCAGGTCATGTGGCCAGCATGACTAAGCCGCTTCTGGCAAACCAGAGCAGCGCACAAAAACGCTGTTTACCTTCCCGCCAGAGTGGTACCTATTTATCTACTTGCACTTTGATGTGCTTTCGAACTGCTAGGTTGGCAGGAGCAGGGACCGAGCAACGGGAGCTCACCCCGTCGCGGGGATTTGAACTGCCAACCTTCTGATTGGCAAGTCCTAGGCTCTGTGGTTTAACCACCCATGCGCCACCCGTGTCCCATTCTATAGCATCTTGCAAAAGAAGCAGTTGCTTTCATGAAGGGCCTAGGTTGAATTCAAACTAGGAGCTGAACATTCAACATCTATTCTTGCTTTTTTACATACTGTACTACTTTTCTGAGCTGTCGCGGGATAAAATCAGGAAGCTAAAAGAGGGCAAGTTACTTTCATATAATATCCACCTACAGCCACCTGTTTAGAACTGAAGCGGCTCTGATCTATTTATAATTTCTGTGCTTTCAATTGAAAAAGAGCTTTGAAGATTGTGTTTACCATCCCAACATCTCTGTAGAAGCAAGCTCATCATTACTGCTATTCTACAGATTTTTTTTTTCTAACTAACTCTGCCTGCCCAGCTTTCCACCTCTGCATGAGCACAGCAGGACAAGCAAGGACACAAGTTTCCAAAATGGAAGGCTCTTCAGGTATTTATTTAACAAAATTAAACAAATTATTTAAAAGGGGGAACCCTCTACGCGGTTCTTTTCTATCCACATCCATACACAATCTGTAGCTTTCTGGTAAAAGAAGAACATTAAGTTCAGAGCATATGCCTAGATTTAATCTCAGGTATCTCCAGTTCAGGGGACGCGGGTGGCGCTGTGGGTTAAACCACAGAGCCTAGGACTTGCTGATCAGAAGGTTGGCGGTTCGAATCCCCATGACGGGGTGAGCTCCCATTGCTCAGTCCCTGCTCCTGCCAACCTAGCAGTTTGAAAGCACATCAAGTGCAAGTAGATGAATAAGTACCACTCCGGCGGGAAGGTGAACGGCATTTCCGTGCGCTGCTCTGGTTCGCTGGAAGCAACTTAATCATGCTGGCCACATGACCTGGAAGCTGTATGCCGGCTCCCTCGGCCAGTAAAGTGAGATGAGCCCTGCAACCCCAGAGTTGCCCATGAAAGGTAAAGGACCCTTTACCCCAGAGTCGGCCACGACTGGACCTAATGGTCAGGGGTCACTTTACCCTTTATCTTTTTATCTCCAGTTAGTCTGTAGGCAGCAGGACTGCGAGGAGAGACCCTCAACTAGATTTCTTGTACAGCTACTGCCAGAGTGAAAAATACTGAATTTGATGGTCTGATTCTGTATAAGGCAGCTCCACTTGTTCAAAATTCAGGATTAATGCTGCTTTTTTCTAGCAGACAGTAAAGTGCCATGGAGACTCTGTGTTAAACAGCTCTTCCTCCTCCTCCACTCATCAGACCAGACTCTTTTTGGTGCCAGAACAGGAGCACTTTTCAGATCAAAGTGATCTCGTAGCCTGACCTGGACTGAGTATCACACACACCTAAAAAACCCCACTATTAGGTCATTTACTTGCTACTGCTTTTGTTCAAGACAGTGAACAAAATAAACCAACAAAGGTCACAAAAACAGCTAATACGTATACAAACAATAAATTAAAAGGAGGCATTAAAGAAGCGATAAAGTAGCACCAGAGATACAGAACACCCCTCGTGATTCACTGTGATCTCAGCCGAGCATCACGTGGTGCAGTGTAACAGCTAAGACACTCAGCCAGCTAAGGCAATCTCACAGGGTGGTGTAGTGGTTAAGAGCAGTGGACTCGTAATCTGGGGAACCGGGTTCGATTCCCCGCTCCTCCACATGCAGCTGCTGACCTTGGGCCAGTCACACTTCTGTGAAGTCTCTCAGCCTCACTCACCTCACAGAGTGTTTGTTGTGGGGGAGGAAGGAGAATGTTAGCCGCTTTGAGACTCCTTAAAGGGAGTGAAAGGCGGGATATCAAATCCAAACTCTTCTTCTTCTTCTTCTTCTACTTTGAATTACTGCTTCACTCAAGAGTCCAGCACAGCCCCTCTATCTGCAACGCAGAAATAATACTCACCTGCCTTATCGGTAAGAGTCGTGTTCATATGTAGCAATAAACCAAAGTTTGTAATAAACCATAGTTTAATCATGAATGTGACTGCCTGCACAGTCCTTAGAATTCTTCGTTTATTTCTGGCTTTCTAGGTTTTGAAGTAAACCACAGTCCACTTTTGGATGACACAACAAGCCGAACTATGGCTTGTTTGAAGCATATACGTGCCAACGTAGGGGTGGAGGGAAGACTGTCTTTCAAATGTAACAAAATGGAAGCCCTATAAATTAAAATTGCTCCAAATTATCTTGAAGTATTAAGGTTCTTCTAGTTTGATGTGCCCCAGAATATATTTAACATTCATACTCATGACAGATTTATATCTTGGCCGAAACCCTCTGAAGTGAGTTTTTGCCATAAATGGATTTATAAGCAAATTCAACAAACAGCTGAGTTTTAAAAATCTGAATGTATGCAGTTTTATGTTATAACCTTAGTGTTTTCCATTTCCAAAAGCTAGAAACGAAAATAATTTCACCTTTTCAAAGTACTAGTAAGTTAATGATTGACGATGCAATCATTCCCTCTAATATCCTGGATGTGAAATCCCCCGGGACTTGCATTTAATCTTAAAACACATTATGCAAAAGTAGGATTCATAGATGGAACAAATTGTTGTTTTTTAGACAAAGAGAGAAAGAGCAAACAAACAAACAAACAAACAAATTCAGCTGTTTAAAAGAGAGATAGATTTGGAGATAAAAAATATAACCCAAGCATAAAGTATGTGTGTCATTCTTGAACCAATCACAGTGAAACTAATAGAAAAATCTGTTTCGGTTTCTTTTGAGATTCTTTCATTGTTGAATGTGCCTCTAGTTGATTTCATCAGGTAAGAAAAAGTGCAATTCATTGCTAAGGTGGCTGGGGTACTGTACCATTCCTATTTAGAGAGAGAAATGGTGTAAGCACCATTTTGGCAAACACCATCAACAGCAATTCACGCATGCACATTAATCTGAAAAATGAAGAAGAGAAACATGGCAGACGTGTGAGAGGAAAAGCAGCACACCACCACTGCAACCATCTTTTCCGTCAACGTATTTGCTCCCACACAGTTTTGTAGAATCAAAACGCCTACCTGAGATGGAATATCACACAGCCTGTAGTTGAGAGACTTGACAGGCAGATCAATGGCACCTAAAGCCACAAAAATGCCCATTGAAAGCAGATTTAGAACCAACATCCCATGCTTAACACTGGCCTGAAAGGCTGTTCTGAATTCAAAGTTCCCAACGAATGGTATGAATGACTACAAAACAGGAATGGTAAGAACTCTGCATCATCCTGCTGGTAACCCATATTATGAACCGAGCCCTCTGAATTCCACTCCAGAAAATGCCTTTTCTCCTTTCAAGCATGCTACTTTGTGGGATCACTTTGTGACATCACCTTGCCAACAAAAGTCCATATAGTTCAAGCTATGGTTTTCCCAGTAGTGATGTAGGGAAGTGAGAGCTGGACCATCAAGAAGGCTGATCGCCAAAGAATTGATGCTTTTGAATTATGGTGCTGGAGGAGACTCTTGAGAGTCCCATGGACTGCAAGAAGATCAAACCTATCCATTCTAAACAGAATCAGCCCTGAGTGCTCACTGGAAGGACAGATCCAGTACTTTGGCCACCTCATGAGAAGAGAAGACTCCCTGGAAAAGACCCTCATGTTGGAAAAGATTGAGGACACAAGGAGAAGGGGACGACAGAGGACGAGATGGTTGGACAGTGTTCTTGAAGCTACCAGCATGAGTTTGACCAAACTGTGGGAGGCAGTGGAAGGCAGGAGTGCCTGACGTGCTCTGGTCCATGGGGTCACGAAGAGTCGGACACGACTAAATGACTAAACAACAACACTTTGTGGGATCTTGCAATTTATAGAAGTGGCAGGAACATCGTAACCATAGAAAGCCAGGACTCATTCTGGAGATGGGGGCAGGATCCCAATACATCACCTTCTCTGAGCCCTTCAGCACGGGTACAAAGCCTTGCTGCAGCCAATCTCGCTTTGTCGTTTGGGGTTAATTCACACATTACTTGATTACTCAACATTTGAATGAATCGACTCCACTGAAAAACTCTACGTAAGGGGACAGAATGCTATCCTTTCTGTGGGAATTGGATTTGTGAGAGCTCGCAACACACCAGTCATTGCTTCACGCTGCAGCCATGGAATGGTCAATGCACACGTCTGAGTGGAGACAGGCAGGCCCTTGTGTGGCAGCTACCGGTCATTCCCATTTAAGGAATGAAAAGGAGCCGCTTCAATCAATTTACCTACATCAACGGCAAACCACCTCCTAAGTGGCTCTGTCATTTAAGTGTCCGTGACAACCTTCACATGTCATTCTGCATAGAATGTGAAGCATGAAAAGGAGAACGAAATACAGAAAAATAGACTCTCTCTCAACATCGGTAAAGAATGCTTCTTAGAGTAAAATGTCTCAGAGGGCTTAAGCTACCCGCACTCAATTATCGCAACCCCTCACAAGCCCATACGCAGGAAAGCAACGATTCGTCGCATCTAGCCCACCGACACAACACACGCTGAGAAAAGGTACATTATCCTCCCCCTGCTAGTCGCTTCATGAAAGGGACAAAGCTCCCTCAATTCCAATTCCTTTTTAAAGCCTGTTCTTGTAAGCTTAGCAGAAAAAGAAGCTTGAGGCACCTGATGTGCGTTAAGAACAGAAGGATTTTGTTGGGGGTGGAGGGAGAATTAGGAGACACAGGTGCCAGGCCTTCTGTAGAATTTGCCCTTCTGCTCCATTAATTGCTGACATATCCTCCCCCCCCCCTCCAACTCAGCCCCTCGGGAGAACAGCAGAGCAGCAGGCCCAGACTGGTACCCAGCAGCAACACCAGCAGCAAAAGTAGACAATTAGGTGCCAGAAGAAAAGGGGGGGGGAGAGAAGATGCAGTTGCCTAGCAACCAGACAGCAGAAGCAGCTGTGTAGCAGGCCCAGGCTGGTACCCAGGCACTGACAAGCTAGCCAATTAGCACACTGTATTTAATGCTGATGTGGTTTCCTAGCAACAGGATGCAAAAGTCTGTCTGCGACACACTCTTCCCCCACATTTCTCCCCCCCCATCCCTCATTCAAACCATTACTTTCTTTTCTTTTGCCCTAATTGACAACTCTCTGCTGCTTTAAATTGCCATTATTATTTTTTTGTCCCTGGAGAGGTTAGGAGAACTTAAGAAGAAGAAAAAAGTAATAAGAGCTTTTAGTTTCAACTTCGCTTTAGCACTAAGAGCTCTGGATATATGACAAGCCAACAGCTGCAAAACCAGCAAATAAGGAGCAGGGAGATGTCAGTATTTCAGCCCACTGTATAAGCTTTCCTTAGAATATCATTCACAATATGGTAACCGCTAGCTTAGACCACCACTCTTACATTATTTCGCCACACGGCAAAAACCCTCCTGTTTAGGCAAGCGTCTGTTTTATTGGATAGATATACTTTTTATCTGATGTCCATCTTATTCATTGCAATTGTCTCTGATTTTATTATAATGCATTTGAGGAGGAATTTTATTGTTGTGATGGGTTTCAATTGTTGTTAACTGCCCTGAGTAGCACGTAAGCACTAAAAAAGCCAGAATATAGATTTTTATATGATTTTGCCTTTTTCTTTTCATTTTATCCAACAGAAGTCTATTTATGACCTTGTCTGTTAGAACGCAGCGCACAGCATTAAAAGCAGATACCGATATTTTGTGGATCTGTGTCTGGGGGGGGGGGGGGGAATGCAATCATCAGACCGAACACAAAAGACTAAATATTACCAATATGGCGAGGTAAGCTTGCTATGCAGGGTTAACAGTATCCACTGCCCCATATTGAACATGCTAGATTGATGCATAATACACATAGCAGGAAACCTGTACAAATGTGGCTTCCCTAAAACATGAGGCAACTGTGCACTGCTCACCAGAGGAATCTGACGCACTGCAGTTCAGAATCTTTGCCCCATTACGGCACATTCTTGGCAGCCACGGGTACTCCCGAAGAGCTGGTTTCGGCCCCATGAATATATTCTCCCCAATCCAAAACTCTTGATCAGTTTTATTTGCCTAACGCGGTCAATCTACACACAAATAGAAACCGTTCTGAAAATGTTTCTTCTTTTTTAAGCGTGTTTTTTTTTAAAAAAGCACACACTGAGTTTTCCATAAGACTCACCATTGCTATCTAGCGTCACATTGTATATCGCATTCAAAACACACTTTAAATGTTTTATTTACAGCTGTGGAGCTGAGTTCTAGTTGTCTTTCTAGTCAAGGGTTGTTTACTCAGCTCTCTAGGGTCTTGGGCAGAGAGAGCGCTCTCCCACCATCTGCTCTGTGTGCCTTTAAAAAACTGGGGATGCCAAGAATTTAAGGTGAGGCCTTATGCACATGGAAGTTAAGCCCTACCAACAATGACCCCTTCACCCCCCCCCCCATTTTTAATGGACATTTTGTTGGTGTGACCATCAACACATGCCTCTCTGAGCACTTCAGGAGGCAAGTGCCCTAGTGCATAAAATCCGCACAACGATTCTGAGTCATTTTTCTGCATCCCATCAATGACGCCTTTTCCTCACAGCCATTTCAAAAGTGCATTGTGTCTGCACCAAAGTTTATAGGAATTAGTTATGCTGCTTGAGCCGCCGTGTGAGTTAAAATGAAGCAAAACAAACAAACAAACCCCAAGTCCCTTTCATCTTCAAGGAATCATAGATGTCGGCCTGGTTCCTTTGCATAATTTATGCCATTTTAACAAACACCATTAATGTTTGTTACCTCCCCTTTACTCTCCATTCTCTCTCTCTCTTTTTTACATCTTCAGGCGCCCATCCCCTGCTAGGACTCCCTAGGTGGTCACTCTGGATTCCAGATCCCAACAGGATAAGGCTCCTCATCAACCATCTTGACAGGCCTGCCTCACCTGGGGCTCAGCTGACTGCTCTCCCCTGCCTGCCCCTCCTTGCTGCCATTAACTCTTTCTTGACCCAGTGTTGCTTCCCTGTTGCATCAGTCACCCCACTCTTCCATCACGTCGTGCTGCTTCTGAATAGACGAAGCTTGAGCCCCCAACCTGCCTCCCCATTCCATTTGTTTCTGCAACAAAAGCACTGCAAGTCTCTACAAGGTGCTGCTCTAAGCATCATTTCAGATTCAAATTGAGGCTCGAGCCAAACTAACCCTTCCATAGAAGGGTCTTCATTTAATTTTTAAGGCACATTTCCCCATCAAAATATCTTGATTCCCTTCTTAGACAATGACACATTTATACTCTGTGAATTACTTTTTTTTTTTTTTTTTGCTTTTGTTCAACCTAAATTAGCTCTCCTTCTGTCACTTGATTCAGTGGCATTTGCTGAGATGGGGCTGGAAAATTCTCTTCCACCCCCCACCCCCCTGCAAGAAGCCAAACTGTCACTGCTTGCAGAAGTATCTGCCATGCAATTAAAACAGGGGGCAAATGTGTTAAAGCTAGATTTATGCCCCCCAGTCAATTAAGTACCAGTTCTATTTCAGTTCCTCACACCCACGAAATAGGTGCTCTTTTTCCCAACTGCAGACCTCACTTTCCCCTGCTACCTAGAGTGCTCTTTCGCACATCTTTTCCCATATGACAAGCGACTTCTCCATTTTACTCCGGGCCAAAATCTGGTCCCACCTTTTTGCACGATCGTCCTTAGCAACGTCTCCTTGGCGCAACATAAATTAGCACCACCACTTAAAAAAAAAAAACCCTTCAGTTAACTGAGACCAACAAAATAATTAAAAAGAAGGATCTGCTTCTTGTTCTGCTCAGCTGAATTAAACTCCTTTCCCTACACAGTGGCTCCACCAAACAGTTGCATTCCAAACTCTTCATTTGCCAGAAATTACAATATTCAGAGGGAACTGTGCCTCGTGCCAAAGTCAGATCATGGATCCATCTGGCCCATAGTGATTGGTAGTGGCACACCGGTTTCAGGTGTGAGTCACTCGGGAGCCCTGCCTTGGACCTTGGACCCTTGGTTTGCACAACATGATCTACCGTTGAGCTATGCGTGTCTGCGTTTTAACAGAGCGGAAGATTACGAGTCATAGGGGTGTGGAGAGGGTGTGTCTGAACTTAACAGCGCTTAAGCTTATTTTCTGATTGCTATATTCTGAATGTTAGCATTGCTTTATAGATTATAAATGCTGTGTTGATCTGTTAATCATACAATATGACTTTTGCTTTAATTGTGACGTTCAGCTTATTTTTTTTAAAATTGTTGACAGTGTTTTATAGATTGTCATTGTTTCATTCTATATGGTTTAAGCTGTATTTGTGATGTTTTACTGTGTTCCGCTGGGTTATCGTTCTTTGCTGTCAGTAAGCCGCTTTGAGGTTCATTTGAATGAAAAGCAGCACAGAAATATAATAAATCAAATCAAATGGAAAAACCCTCCCTTCTCTCTCCCCTCGCCCTACAGCAAATCTCATCCGTCCACCAGAGTTTCCAAGATGATTGCTTGAGACACTGCATGGCAGAAGAAACCCATCCACTTATGTTCAAGGAGAGAGAAGCCTTTGTCTTTCCGTTATATTGTAGAGATGCAGAGCAATTAAGCCACACAGAGCCTCCTCTTCTCCTGCACATGAGAGCGCTACCAGCAGCCAAAGGGAAAAATAATATCTCACAATCTTTTCAGACCTTCAGTTCAGCTGTCAACTGAGCCAAGTGGCTGGCAGCCATTGGCACTGCCAAGCATGTTCACAATTGACAGTGTATTACGCTGATGATGGTTCCAAGAAGCTACGGCTGCGTGGAAAGACAAAGGACCCAGCAAAATAACTGCTCCGTGGCTGTAATCTTGGGTACGTGTGCTTGGGATCCTGACAATACACCCCAAAATTTCCAAACCACACCCCTTTAATACTTCCTATTTTGGTTTTGGAGGCAATTTAGCTCTCTTCCTGCATAAGTAATGCTAGCTTTATTGTCGAGAGGGATCAGACGGTGCAGATTGAGAAAGGCAAGCCATGTAAACATAAGCACAGCTGTTCTGGGTCAGACCTCTGGGCCCACCCAGCCCAGTATCTCATTTGCAATAGTGATCAGGTCCAGAAATGTAACTACACAAGCGAGGTGAGAGGGTGCTTCATTCTATGTATCTAGCATGTGAAGGTGTCAGGGACAACACGTATAGGAGGGCTATATCCTGCACATAGCCACTGACCTTCTTTCTCTTTCCGATGAATCGGTTCAAGGCTGAAAGGTGTGGCCCAGAGCTGGGGGAGTCAGAAGGTAGATTGGGATTCACTGGTAGATATCTGGGTGATTTGCATTTGAATGGCAAGGGAAATTCCCAACTGAAAGCTACAAAAAGCATCTCCCCTCATTAAATGAAATGAACAAAGCTTAGAACAGGGCCAGGAAAGACGAGTTCAGTTCTGAAACTAAATACTAGTTCTACTTCTCAGTAGGAATCATGCCAGAACCTTAATTCAAGGGTGTGTCCACTCCCTGAAGTCATTTTTTACACCTGGTTTCACCTTTTGTTCAAAGAAGTTCTAGTCCTGCATGTCTGAAGACTGCCTCTCGATGATCTAGAACACAACACAGCTTTCCTCTGCTAGTTGACTGCTGCCAGGAAGTCTTGATCTGACCAGTATCAGGTTTGAAAACTAGACTCACCGAGAGTCACCGTGGACCAAATGTCCATGAAACCCAACCCCCTTGCTCTTCTCACACCAGACCATTCAAACATCAACCTAAGCTGATGGACCAAAGTGTGCCACAATCAGATAACAGTGCTGATCTACAACTTATGAGTAAACTGAAATTATTACCTCCAGTGGCATGAGAAGCACTAATACCAAACATGGATCATATAGCACTTTAGGGAGTTCAGAGCACTTCACTTTAGGTTTAGAACACAGGAAGCTGCCTTTTATGGATTCAGCCAATCAGTCCATCTAGATCAGTCATCTACACCAGGGCTGAGGAACCTCTAGCCCTCAGATGCTGTTGGACTACAACTCCCATCATGCCATCAACTCCCAGCTCCATGATGAGCACTTTGGTGTGATGTCCAAACTGACAAAACATAGTTATGAGCATCATTTTGCTAATAGTTTGGATTTTAAATTATTATTAGAGCAAACCATGGTTTGGTGTGCTGCTGGAACGGAACCCACAGTTTGCCCAGCACTTGGTCCTTGAACAAGAGGTGATTTTAAGCCACTACAATGCAGAAACTCTACGGCACAGAGAATAGTTCAGTCTTTGAAAATCCTCTGCATAATATTAATTTCTACTAGTCCAGGAAATTTATCTCTATAAGGGTGGAAACCTATCTCTAGGAACTCTCTTTTATAAAGACATGTTAATGGCATGGTGGCATTATCATCAAAGACTGCATGTACAACAGCAAAATTGAGGAAACTGACTCAGCAGTTCCTTTAGAAGCAAAAAATAGCACAGCAGTCATGGAACTGTATCATCCTCATGAGCAAAGCTGAGAAAGAGAGCAGAGACATTAATCAATTGCAGAATAATTATTTTGAGAAATGCTCTGAGAGTAGAGAGAGTGTAGAGAAAGAAGATGGGATAGCTCAACTCATGTAATCCGAATATTTAGAGGGGAAAGAACTTATGGAGAACTGGGTGTTTAAAAGGTCACTCATTTCAATTTGTTCTTTTCTCCTGTTTTCCACTGAGAAATTCTGACACAAGGACGTTTGCAATCCACATTGTGCATACTAAGACTGTAGAGTTCAGCTAAAGGTTTATACCGTGGGCCTCCTTGAATGTCTAAAATCATTTCTAATGTGATGTAGTTCACACAGCGAAAAGCTCTACATGAAGAGGATACAGTTTGCTAGACAAAAAACTAAACTCTGACTGGGACACCTGGATTCAAATTTGTGGTCAGCGATAGGTATCTGTGGCCTTGGGCAAAACACTCTATGTCAGCTGCCACATCTGAACATGGAAAGAAGCAATGACCTTGCAAGATTACTCTGGAACGAATTAAGGAGGTGGTGTTTTACAAGTGTGATGGCATGGTAAATGATGATGATGCAAAATCAACAGCACAGAGTTATTCCTAGGGCACATCTCAAGTTTTGGGGTGTTTCTTTGCAATTATTTGAAACCTTTTTTTAAAAAGTACCTTATTTTTTGCTCTATAAGACTCACTTTTTCCCTCCTAAAAAGTAAGGGGAAATGTGTGTGCATCTTATGGAGTGAATACAGGCTGCACAGCTATCCCAGAAGCCAGAGCAGCAAGAGGGATCGCTGCTTTTGCTGCGCAGAGATCCCTCTTGTTGTTCTGGCTTCTGAGATTCAGAATATATATTTTTCTTGTTTTCCTCCTTCAAAAACTAGGTGCGTCTTATGGTCTGGTGCGTCTTATAGAGCAAAAAATACGGTACTCTTAAGATACTGAGAGGAAGCCCCATCTCAAAGGCATAGAAACACCACCGCCCAGAAAAATTCCTTGATCCTAGCACAAGTGACATTTCTAAGCACACTGAGAAGTGTCATTTCAACTACCAGCCTAAGCACATATATGCACCTTTATAAATAATCACTATAGTTTAAACAGAAATACAGTATGTCTCAGCCCAGTGGGAAAGACTGTGACCTGTGTGTTTGCTGAGTCTGCTGTCCAGACGTTAACTGTTTGTGGGATGGGAACCAGGGTGCAGGTCTTTCGAAGTTTACATTTCTTTTGACAATGGGACTAAAGCCGTTTCCCTCAAGGTTTTTTACAGAATCCTATTAGTTCCCAGACTTCACCACTTGAAATGCATGCGACCATTACAAAGCTAAACTGATTAGAATCCAGCCCACTCTTCTGTCCTCAACTCATTCCATCAAAGAACTGCCAGACTCATAAACCAGGTGTGAAATAAAGCCAATTCACTCACCCCCTTGAGCTAGCAGCATTGACAGTGCATTAATCCTGCTACATTAATCCGCATCATTCACGGAGAGAATATATGCTATACTTGGAGGTGCTTTCTGTGACCAAGATATGCAAAGCTAGATGCTTCAAACAAATAGCAAAAAGCTTTTCACATCCAATGACCTGTGCACCCCATTGGCCGTGTTTGCATGTAACAGTAATCCAGATTTCACAAACAATGTGCTCCCAACATGCTCTCACTTTGCTCCTCCCCTGGCATGAGTGGGGTGAACAAACCAGCAAACCTTGGCTTTCCATTACCTAAAAACTCACGATCATGGTTAAAGCCCTGGTTGCTTTGTTCGCTTGAAGATCGTGTCTTGCAAATGCTGCTTGCTCACAGTAAACCAGAAGATGTGGCATAGCATTACATGTGAACACAGGCTTTGCATCCCCAGTGTTTTGGGGGAATTCTGAAATGTGTACCAAATGCAGGGAAACCTGAGACTCTTTCAGGGGTCTTCCACGCAAGCAAGGTCATACTCAGATAGCAAATTCCCACCCCGCACTTCAGAAACACATGGAACACATTGCTCCAAACCATCTTCCAATAGACAACTCTCATCTAGGGACTTCCAACTCTGAACATAACAAACAAACAAACAAGCAAGCACGAGACCCAAGTACCTGTGTGAGTCCTCTGGTGCGCTTTTAAGTGTGAGCTCTTTGTATAAACCTTCCGGCACCCATTAAACTGACAGCGATGAACCCTCTTCTTGTTTTCCGGCAAAGCATCTGCCCCCGTCCCTCCTTGCTCGCTGTCACTAAGCGCACACTTTGTTGTGCTGGCCGGTGCTACCACACCGACTTTTATAGAGCTGAGGGCGGTCTTCTTTGCAACTAACTTCAGCGTAACTGTGCCATCCACCGCGGAGACAGTCTGTGAGGTTTTTACAAGATGGCGACTGAGCTCAGGGGAGGAGGGAGGCGTTAGTGAGGTCACTGCGTTGAGTTGGGCCTGGTTAACGGCAGTATAGCCCTCTGTGGAGGAGCTGGTAGGCTGCAAGCTGAGGCAAGTCTCGGACAAGAGTTTGTCCCGCGAGACGATAACGTCCATGTTGGAATTCTTGTCGCAAGGACTCATGTCTACAGGTAACAAGAGGGGGTCCAGCTGCTGGATGGTGTCTTCTGTGTCTTGAGCGGAGGCAGTGTGGAGGAAACAGTCCAAATCATCACCAAAGCTCTCCGCTATCTTCCTGGGCTCCGTCTGAAGGTATCGTTCCAGCTCAAGGCATGTCTGCAGACAGAGAAGGAAGACGCCATTAGATCACCCAATCCAGCAGTTGCCAACACTGCCGAGAAACAGAAGACAGACACAGGGGTAGGGAACACATGGCCCTCCAGGTACTGCTCGATTCCCATCATTGGCAAGGCCAATGGGAATGATGGGAAGTGTAGCTCAGAAATATCTGGAGGGCCACAGCTGCCCCATCCCTTCCCTAATTGGTGGAAACATATGGATAGGCCAAAACAGTCATAAAAAAAGAAAGGAGAAATACATTATCTGCTGTGCTATAGCTCAGTCGGTATAGCACAAGACTTTTCATATCAGGGTGGTTGGTTCAAAGACCCATGTTGGGTAAGAGATTCCTGCTTTGCAGAGAGTTGGACACAATGACCCTCAAGATCCCTTCCAATTCCACAATTCTATGAATTTCCCCACAGAATAACAGCTACAAGTGCCACTTCTCCTCCATTCTGGGAGGAGGACGGAGGACAGCAGAGGCCCTTTCCAGTTGCCTAGCAACCCCAGGAGCAACCACTTGTGAACCAACCCCCAAATGCTAGGAGGCTGCTCCACAATCAGTCAAATTCCTTCCCCTCCCCGATCCATCTGAAAGGTTTGCTTAGCACACAAGCAGACTATTCGCAGGCTGCAGTTGCATCTTCTCTGGGGTCCTGGCACAAATACCTCTGTGCCAAACAGGGGAAGCTTTAGTTTTTGTGGGGTGGAAGGCACAGGAAGTGCTCCTCTACAGTGCAAACCAAATTACTTTCGGCCCAGTGGCTCATAGCTCCTTTCAGCAGGGCAAGAGGAACCAGCGGGGAAAGCTCCTTGAGGCTCCGCTCAGAACCGCTGGCTGTTGGTGTAAATGCCAGGCCATCGGGACAGAAAAATGGGATATCGAAAGTGCTGTAACAGTCCATTTATATAGGCCAGCCTTTTACATTTTAGCCTTTCCACGCAATGCTGATTAGTCAAGGGAAAACACCCAGAGAACAAGAGTTGGTATAACATACAAACCAGTGTAAGGTCCACTCCCCACCCCCCAGGTAGAATTCAGTAAGTATTCTATGCAACTGGTGCACATTTAACTTGTGTGCATTCAGCTTTACATGCCTGGCAAACAAACAAAACAAAACAAAATTTAAAAGGGGGGAACTGAGCACAGGAGAAAAAAGTCTTTGGCAATCCCACCCGCCATTGCACTCAATATGGTTTGACTACACTTGATTTTGGCTTTAGGCGCTATCCCTGATACGTTGCCTCTGTGTAAGTTGAGGGCTTACTGTATTAGGATGTTCCTTATTTCTATCACAGGGCTGAAATATTTCCCTCCCTCCCTCCCTCCCTCCCTCCCTCCCTCTCTCTCTCTCTCTCTCTCTCTCTCTCTCTCTCTCTCTCTCTCTCTTCCTGGCCTCAGTTTACTCTCTGCTGCACAGAAAACTCTTAAGAGCATGTAATCCCTAGGTTAGCAAGCATGGAGGCTGCTATGTCTAACGCCAGTCATTAGAATTCTCCACTGCCTGGACATTAAAATGCTGGGTTTGGTCTCCAAACTTCTTGTGGAGAGGGCGGGGGGGGGGGGGAGATGTCCCTTTAAGGCATTATTCCTCTTATGACAACCATGGTGGTTCTGACAGACTTCGAGCCTTGTCATTAATTTTCCATAAAGAACAGTTCCCCGCAAGCCCCCTTTGAGGCAAGGCCTGATGCTTCAGAAACCTATAATTATTCTTGTATTCCACCCCCTGTGGTCTTTGCACCTGTGTCAGTTCAAGATACCAGCTGGTCAAGCCTTGCCTTCTGCCTCGGAAACAAAACCACCTCTTCAAGGCCATCTCCCTCAAAAAATAAAAAAAACGGGGTGGTGGTGGTGGGGAGAGAACTCAAAAGGTTGGACGGGCGGAGAGGGAAAAAGAAGAGGACAAAGTGAAAAAGATACAGCTTTCCACAACAGGAACAAAACCCTAAAACACACCACGGCTAGACAAGGTTCTGATAAGGCTAAGCGATATATGGCTCTATTTTCAGGATACAGAAAGTATCCATTTAAAAAAAAAAAAATTAAAGAGGTTGCTTACGTTTTAAAGCACAATGCTAATCAAGTGGAGGTGGGAACGAAAGAAACAATTTGTTGCATTTTGATTGCTATGATTTCGAAGTTCATATATCAGTATTTTTTCCCTGTGGCTTGTCCACCGTTGGGGAGAAGCTGCTATTGAATTAGGCTGCGCACTTACTAGTGACTGAAACCCGCTGAACACAGCAAGACAAAATTCTGGGTAAACCTGTGTGGGGTTGTGCTGCAAGGCTGTTGTGAAAGCAGCACAACCTGCCTGCCACATTCCTAACGGTCATCTGCAAATTAATTATATGAAGCCAAATATGCATTGTTATCTTTAGCCTTCCAGTTCACAGAATTCTTCTGTCTTTAACACTTCGTCTGTGCCATTAGAGAAGAACTACAGATAAAATATTTGCAAAACAAAATGAGGAAGGGCCGTCCTCCTTTGAACCCCAATTCTTATCCGCCTGCTCTTTGCTACAAGTTGACGCTTTTTCATGCATTACAGAGATTCTTTCTTCACATGCAATTTTGCTGCTCCGGAAAACATCAAATACAGTACCTTACATAACCTTCTTCCTTCTCAGTCCGACATCACAAGTAAAAACACACACACAAAAACAAGATCTCCGGTTGCCAAGCTTATGTTATAAAACAAATTTGTTGGCATAACACCGCCACCCTGGCCCCCAAATGGAGAATGAGAAGAAGGTGCTGTTGTTTTATTATTTATCTGTTTGCAAAAATTATCGTCAACCACCATGGTGGTGAACACCATAAAACAGTAAAAATTACGTCCATAAAACAAATTCGAAATACGTTGCAAATTGGAGTATCAAATTACTGTATCAACATAGATGGATCACCCCGCAGTGAAAGCCTTGAGTGAACAGGTGAGCGTAAATGCCAAGATGGAAGGTGCCTGGTCTGCTGTTCATTGGAAGCACATTCCCAAAGGCAGGTGCTACCACACGACAGAACTACTAAGAGGGCCTCTTGCAAGGGCAGAAGTGACCACACAGGGGAATAAAAAAATGTAAGGCCTCCCTGAAGGTAATCCGGTTCAGAGTCCCAAATATGCTAATAGGTAAAGGTAAAGGGACCCCTGACAGTTAAGTCCAGTCGCGAACGACTCTGGGGTTGCACGCTCTTCTCGCTCTATAGGCCGGGGGAGCTGGAGTTTGTCCACAGACAGCTTCCGGGTCATGTGGCCAGAATGACTAAGCAGCACACGGAAACGCTGTTTCCCTTCCCGCTGGAGTGGTACCTATTTATCTACTTGCACTTTGATGTGCTTTTGAACTGCTAGGTGGAAGACCTTAAACCTGACGCATTATCTTACCCAGACCCTGTGGGACTCATGCATCTTTTTGGCTTGGTGATTTAATTTAACATGCTGCTATTATTTTCTGAGGTGTGTGTAAAATGACTGTATTTTGCTTTATTCCTGGTGATTGCTACTCATTATTTGGTGTTTACATTGCTTCATGCTATTATTAGTATACAAAAAAATGACAAGCGCACACACACACACACACACACACACACACACAAAAGATCCAGCAGCATACTGGCAGCCAGTGAAGCTCTTTCAGAACAAGTGTTAGTCACCTCCTTGAGCAGCCTTGCTGCCATATTCTGCACTAGAAAGTTTCTATTCTGCCGTAGAAACTTTCATTGAACAAAACATTCAGAAATGCATTAAAACTCATCTGTCCAATTCTACTCGTAACCACTTGGCTTTTTCTGTTGCATTTCACTGCGCTGTTCAAGAGGCCTACCTTTTCGCGTGTGCTAGTTAGCAATGTGGAGTGATTATTTTCCCCCCAGAAAACATTACTTGTAAAACGTGCTTTATATGCTTTTTCGTGGAACTTTTTATTTCATAAATTCATTGGTCACAATGAATGCATGCCAACTGCAACTATAACATTAGACAAGCTCCAACATTCTAGCTCTGCTTGCTAAATACGGTGGTACCTCGGGTTAAGTACTTAATTCGTTCCGGAGGTCCGTCCTTAACCTGAAACTGTTCTTAACCTGAAGCACCACTTTAGCTAATGGGGCCTCCTGCTGCCGCCACGCCACCAGAGCCTGATTTCTGTTCTTATCCTGAAGCAAAGTTCTTAACCTGAAGCACTATTTCTGGGTTAGCATAGTGTGTAACCTGAAGCGTATGTAACCTGAAGCGCATGTAACCTGAGGTACCACTGTACATGTAAACCAAACACAGCGAATTAAAGCACTCTTGGGCACCAGAAAGTTTTCCAATGCAAAGTATCCTAATTTGTATAGGAAAATTTTCCAAATCCCATTTTCCTAGGAAACTTGCTAGTGTTACAGGCCATAACCACCAAAGCTATAAGCCTGTTATGAGTAGGGAAGCTGCTGATATTCTCAGGTAATGTATATTCCGTGCTAGATACTAGAACCAACATAGCAGTTCTCAGAAAACAGAGAAGTCCTGGTGATGGAATACAAGGATAAGTTTTGCCTAACAGATATTCACTGTGTCTGGAATGGGCTCGAAAGTACTAATGTATGCCAGTGATCTGCACAAAGTAACCTGGAATGGCACAAAGTTCTCTGTCAATTTTCTCGCAGATCCAAAGATAGTTAAGAGATTAGCAATATTTTGGAGAAGGTTTTGTGGCTCAGTGCTTCAAAACAAAAGCCTTACTTAAAAATACAGTGGTACCTCGGGTTACAGACGCTTCAGGTTACAGACTCTGCTAACCCAGAAATAGTACCTCAGGTTAAGAACTTTGCTTCAGGATGAGAATAGAAATTGTGTGGCGGCGGCGCAGCGGGAGGTCCCATTAGCTAAAGTGGTACCTCAGGTTAAGAACAGGTACTATTTCCACTGTACACTAAATCCAACTTGAGCCTTGGCGAATACAGTAGTACCTCGGGTTAAGAACTTAATTTGTTCTGGAGGTCCATTCTTAACCTGAAACTGTTCTTAACCTGAGGTACCACTTTAGCTAACAGGGCCTCCCACTGCCACCATGCGATTTCTGTTCTCATCCTGAAGCCAAGTTCTTAACCCGAGGTACTATTTCTGGGTTAGCGGAGTCTGTAACCTGAAGCGTCTGCAACCCAAGGTACCACTGTATCACTGGTGCATCATACCAAAGACCCGTTAGATGGTGGGGAAGGAACACCTACAGCCTCTAGTAAAAAACCAAAATCCAAACCATAGCTCCACTTTACACTAGCATGCAGCAAGCTAAAAGAGGAGACAGATTTGCACTGTGAAGATTGATACAGAGCAAAAGACACCTAAAGATAAATGACGTGGCACAGCTGCTACATGATAAAGAGAAGTTGATAGATGTTATTCGTTGCCAGAGTCACTGCAGGACGTGATGGACAGCGTTTGAAGAAGAATGAGGTTCCTTAAAGAGAAATGAGAAGTAGGCGTCTGATTGTTCCAGCTTGCGGGGGGGGGGGGGGTAGAGATCCTATCTCTGTGGGAACTACCATTCTGGGGCATGGGTGATGTGATGGTTATATGGGGTTGCTCGTGCGTAAGTTGTCGCCACTCCTGGCTAGGTAGCCTGGTTAAACCTTTCCTGGCTGGACAGCCCTTCACTTCATGGCTGTTCAGTCGCTAGCAGAATCCGTCAGTGGGCGTTTCTTAAACTTCTTCCAGCAAAGAAGCTCTTTGACGCCAAGTCTACACCTACTTTCCCTGCGCGGAAGTCTTCCTGGAGCCCCCTCTCCGATTCCCCCATCCGCCCCCCTTTATCCCTGGTGTTACGCTGATTTCCTTCCCCAGCCGATGAGTTCCCTCTCTCCCTGCTTGGCCCTTCTCCCGCATCGCTTGGGAGCCCTGCCTCCACTTCTGGCTCCGATGTCAGTTCCCTGACAGGTGAGAACCCTCGCCCAATGCCCCCTCTTCCCAGAAGTTAAAGCTCAGTATCTTTGATTTTACCGGTCTTAGCTTCTTCTGCCTCCACACACACACACCCCCCCCCCCCCGCCCAAACGTAGGCCAGGTCTTCGGAGGCTCAGATCCTGAGATGGCTGGGGTGGAACTTCACAGAGCAGGGGATGGAGTGTGATCGATAGGGGTGAAGTCTAAGACAGGGGTGGGGAACTGGTGGTGGTGGGGAACAAGGTGTTGAACTTCAGCCCCCCAGCCAGACTGCCAATGGGCAGGGTTGGTGTGATTTGACTTTTCATGGACTCAACATGCTTAATCTAAACTGGACTTTTCTTTGCAACCCCTTCAGGTTTTAAAGAAATGTGTTGCTGTTTTTACTTTTGTATAACTCAAGGTTCATCCAAGCATTCTTACGCTTCCTCTCTCGTTTCCCAGCAGCCCCATTCAGTATTGCCAATCATTTTTATCTCCAGTCAACCACTTGAGTTTCCTATTACAGGGGGAGGGGAGGAAGATTCATGGTTAAGAGCAGCAGGAGGAGCTTTTCATGGCCTCATGCAAAGAAGCAACCCAAAGATGGTAACACATTGGCCTTTTTTTTGGGGGGGGGGTGCCAGTTTCACATCAGGCCTCAACTGCTGCTTAAAACCAGCAACAATAAAAGCACTCTCTTAAATCTTTCTTATGGAGCCCAAACCGAAGGAAGAAACACAGGTAGTCTAGACACATATAAGGAGCTGTAAACTTAGGCCTGCATTGAAGAGTACCATTTATAAGGATCCACAAGGACTCACTGTCTCCTTGTAAGTCTATTAGTATGATACACATGATGTCTAGAAACAGATGCTGGTCACATCCACCCATTCCACATCCATCCATTTTTGCAGCATGCTTAGCACATCTTGGGTACACACCTAGCAAGGAATTTAGTACAGTGGTACCTCGGGATGCGAATGGGATCCGTTCCGGAGCCCCGTTCGCATCCTGAAGTGAACGCAATCCGTGCCTGTGTGTGTGCGGGTCGTGTTTAGCCACTTCCGCACATGCGCGTGACATCATTTTGACCGTCTGTGCATGCGCATGCGGCAAAACCCGGAAGTAACGCACTCCGTTACTTCCGGGTCGCCGCAGAGCACAACCCGAAAATACTTAACTTGAAGCACATTTATCCCAAGGTATGACTGTATTGCACTAAAACAAACATTATAGTTGAGCAAGGATTTCTGCTTGTCTAACAGAACAACCTCTCCTCTCATCCCCCTGCATGTTTAGGGGTACTCTCATTTTCCTCCTCATATTGAAATACTGCCCCTCAATGAGGCCAAACTTAGATTCACAAAAGGTTTAGGGGTATGCGTCCCCCTGGGACGTGGGTGGCGCTGTGGGTTAAGCCACAGAGCCTAGGACTTGCTGATCAGAAGGTCGGCGGTTCGAATCCCCGCGACGGGGTGAACTTCTGTTGTTTGGTCCCAGCTCCTGCCAACCTAGCAGTTCAAAAGCACGTCAAGTGCAAGTAGATAAATAGGTACCACTCTGGTGGGATAGTAAACGGCGTTTCCGTGCGCTGCTCTGGTTCACCAGAAGCGGCTTAGTCATGCTGGCCATATGACCCAGAAGCTGTACGCAATAAAGCGAGATGAGCGCCACAACCCCAGAGTCAGTCACGACTGGACCTAATGGTCAGGGGTCCCTTTACCTTTATGCGTCCCCCCCAGAAAAAAAGCAAGGAGGGTGGCATGTCCCATTCCACTAGCGGGAGACCTTAGTTGGAACTACTTCATGGAATCTGGCTCCTAATGTTTTTAAGCAAGCTGTTTGGGGAAAATTTTACTGTTTGATGTTTTATCGTGTTTTTAATATTCTGTTGGGAGCCGTCCAGAGTGGCTGGGGAAACCCAGCCAGATGGGCGGGTATAAATAATAAATTATTATTATTATTATTAAATTATTATAGTTGAAGAAATTTAAATGGTGCAAACCAATCGTGCATGTTTTATATCCCATTTTCAAGCAGTTATCGGTGCTCTTCACTGAGTGGGAGGTGGCCTTCAAGTGAAATGCACAAGGGCAAGATGTTTAAAGGACAGCCAGACAGCCATGTGCTTCATGTGACTGTCACACCGATCACTGCAAAAATCCCAGGTGATAATTTTCAATTGCAGCTTTTAGGAAGCCAATGAGAGATTTTCCTTACCCTTGTGGATGTTGAAGGCAGAGACCACATGAGCACTAAGAAACATAATAAAAAGCCCTAGGAATCAGTGTTGCAATATTATCACTTCTATTGCAATATCTGCTGTTTTTATTAATGCCCCAGGCACCAGGCAGGCAATTAGAAAAGAACCTCAGCTTTCATTAAAGAAAAAAAAAGTTACATTCTAGCTCTTGAGGTTACAAGAGAATGTCTGAAAAACACGATTCCCTAAGGTTTGGGAGTACGGAAGCAATTAAAAAGAGCACTGAATTCCTTTAAGAAGTATATATGACACACACATATCCCTAAATTGGGAATGTTTCAGGGAAAACTGAAAGATCAAAACTTCAAAAGACAAAGAGACTATGCAGACAGGAAGAAGGTGAGATGAAAACACAAGTTAGCAGATGAGGTCAAGGAAACTAAGCAATGTTTTTCTGTGGCCAAATGTGATTCCTTAGAAAGGCATCAGATAGTTTAAACTATTAGTGATTGCTAATTCAAATTCTTCTTCACATCATGCACGTTCTCCAATTATGTCCACAGTGATCCAGTAAAGAGCTGAACTCTTAGCAGAAATACAAAGTTAAAAAAAACCTCTAAGCAGAAATCTAAAAAGCTGAATTTAGAGTATACGGCTCTGTTGAAATGATTGCTTACTTTCGCATCAGCATCCTGAAAACCGTGAAATTATAAATGACTGGGCTTTGGCCACACCTAAATATCTCAGTAAAGTGACAAAAAGAAAATGGGGGGGGGGGGGAGAGAAGGACAAAACTGTATGTGGCTGGATCCTTGTTCATGACGGCACCTGTTGAAATCCTGTTATGCAGATTTGGCCTTGTAAACGTGGGTGACCTGTTGGCTCATGCTTTATGATGTGCAATAGAGTGTACACACAGGAAACACATTTGTGATTTGCAATGGGCAAAAGTGCCCCAGATCTGTTACGTGAAATGCCCACGTTATACTGTAGACACAGTTTCCAATGTCAACCCTTTTTGGATGCTGCATAAGAATGAATCAAACTTTCTACAGGGAAAACCCACTTCATCAGTTGGTTGGTTGAGAAATCCTCAGTCCATTTCATGAGAAATCCCCAACCATTTCCCATGAAATTCCTACATACTGCAGAGGATGCCCAATTTTACTGTATGCTTTACATCTGCACACCCCATTCAAATGACATGCCTGAACCGCAAAGTCATGTGTTAGGGGCAGGAAGGGGCAGCGATGCCTTAAGGCAGAGCGTAATAAAATAATAATAATAATAATAATAATAATAATAATAATAATAATAATTTATTTATACCCTGTCCATTTGGCTGAGTCTCCCCAGCCACTCTGGGCGGCTCCTAATCAAATGTTAAAAACAGTACAGCATTAAATATTAAAAACTTCCCTGAACAGGGCTGCCTTCAGATGTCTTTTACAGATAGGATAGCTGCTTATTTCCTTGACATCTGATGGGAGGACGTTCCACAGGGTGGGTGCCACTACCGAGAAGGCCCTCTGTTTGATTGCGTGTAACCTCGCTTCTCACAATGAGGGAACCTCCAGAAGGCTCTCGGCACTGGATCTGAGGCTGAACAATGGGGGTGGAGACGCTCCTTCGGGTATACAGGACCAAGGCCGTTTAGGGCTTTAAAGGTCAGCACCAACACTTTGAATTGTGCTCGGAAACATACTGGGAGCCAATGCAGATCTCTCAGGACCGGTGTTATGTGGTCCGGGCGGCCACTCCCAGTCACCAGTCTAGCTGCTGCATTCTGGATTGGTTGTAGTTTTCAGGTCACCTTCAAAGGTAGCCCCACATAGAGCGCATTGCAGTAGTCCAAGCGGAAGATAACTAGAGCATGCACCACTCTGGCGAGACAGTCTGCGGGCAGGTAGGGTCTTAGCCTGCATACCAGATGGAGCTGGTAGATAACCGCCCTGGACACAGAATTAACCTGCGCCTCCATGGACAGCTGTGAGTCCAGAATGACTCCCAGGCTGCGCACCTTCAGGGGCACAGTTACCCCATTCAGGACCAGGGAGTCCCCCACACCCGCCTGCCCCCTGTCCCCCCCAAAACAGTACTTCTGTCTTGTCAGGATTCAACCTCAATCTGTTAGCCGCCATCCATCCTCCAACCGCCTCCAGGCATTCATGTTGATGACACACTATTTAGACATGCACCATTTCGTGACGCAGTAATTCAGTGACGCAGTAATTTAGCAAACCGGAGGTTAAACTAACCCTTTTCCAGCCCTGAGAGGAGCGGAGGGAGCGTTTGCATGACACACCTACACACTGCAGCCGACACACTAACATGTCGCGACACGGTCTGGAAAGCTCTGCCCTAAGTGCACGGCTCCTGGCACACAGCCTGCAATCGGCCCTGATCTAGGGGTACCCATGTGCCAGTGTGGCCATCTGCAAGGGGAGAGAGGGAAAGGGAGAGACTGACCGACAGGCAGCACAAACCATTATTTGTGCATCGACTTCCTCAGTGCCTGGATGCCAACATAACTGGGTATTCTGGTTGCATGGAAGCTTCTGTAAAAGCAGCTGTTTGTGCACAGATATGAAAGGGGCATCAGAGGAGTACTGAGGAGCAGGGCTGTGCTCCTAGCCCACACTGCCAGGATCAGGTATGCTGCCTGGCCCTGCCTCTAGATATCCTTTTGCTAGCAAGGTCTTCAGCAAAGAAAAAAACATTCCCGGGTTCTAGCATAGCAGCCCCTTCACGCAATTTCCCCAGACTTGGATTCCCATAGGTTATTCAACTACATCTCCCATCATCACTGGCCAAGCAAGCTGGGGATATTTGGCGTCCCAGTGTTGGGGAAAACTGCGTTGGATTCACCACATTCCAATCAAATACATCTGTGCATTTCACTAGAACTGTGTCAATTACAGCACATTCTTCCATTGCATGTATTCATTCTTAAAGTTACTAAGGAACTATACAGTCGTACCTTGGAAATTGAACGGAATCCGTTCTGGAAGTCCATTTGACTTCCAAAAAGTTTGAAAACTGAAGTGCAGCTTCTGATTGGCTGCAGGGAGTTCCTGCAGCCAATCGGAAGCCATGGAAGCCCATCGGATGTTCGGCTTCCAAAAGAACGTTCGAAAACTGGAACACTCACTTCCGGGTTTCGATCGTTCGGGAGCCAAAACGTTCCGAGAACTAGGCTGTTCGACTTCCAAGGTACGACTGTATATGAATGGAGCTGTGAGGCTGTTTTCCTTCACATTCAGGCAGTTGAGTACCTTGGACAGCTGCAAAATGTGTACTCCAAATTCACCCAATGTGTCTTTTGAGGAATCAGCATGTGCCAATACTTAGTCATAGCCAGCCATGTTAACCTTGTCAGGAAAGGGAAAGGAAACATGTCTCAGATCCCCAACATCAGTAGGAAGATTCAGAAGCTGCTGGTGCTCAGAATCAACCCAGATCTCCTGCTTTTCAGTCCTTTTCCATTTCTCAAGACCTCTCTCATGCCACACCTCTGCAGACTTCAAAATACCACAACAAAGGCTCGATACAACATCCTTTTTGATCCTTCCAGTGTCAAGCCCAGATGATCCCACAACAAGGAACGGTGGAGGGCCAAGTCAAGAGTTTCCACCATTCTCAGTCTACAGTTCCTACCTACTGGACTTTACAAGTAGTAAAGCAAATACAAGAAACGTGGAGAGATCTGATGGTGTTCCCACTGAGCTAACCAGTGGGGAGGAACAAATGAACCTAGAATGAACGGAGAATGACTTGAACATATATCTGAATTAAAAAGCATCATAACAACCTATTAAAAAAGGTAAACACTCAGATGCCTTTGCACCCGCCCACCCAAATTAGAGTCTGAATGCATAAAATAAATGCTCTCTTTTCCCCTTTCTCCATCCCCAGTCTCTGCTTTTTATTTCCAGAGCTAATAGTTTGACTAAGGAAAACACTTAGGCCAATGAATAACAGCATGAACATTTGCTCTTATGAGAAATGCCACAGAGTCATTAATTATGGAGGTAGATAACACGGCGCCTCCATTTGCAATGTCTCAGAGAGCATCTTCCATACAGATCTGCTTTAATCTACCAATGAAGTCTTAAAAGGGAACCAGCAGGCAGGGCCTTTTCAGATTTGAAGCCTCAATATTATTTTAGGTATCTCAAGCATGATGAAAATTATGTTAATTTTAAGTTGTCTCCCATGGCTTTTGTTGGCGCCCTCTGCTTAAACCAGGCTTGTAAAATTATTTGCCTGGGCACACCTGAGATAAGGAAGAATCGGCTCAAAGCAGCTGCGAGGAAAGCTTTATAAACATGGCCTCTCTCTTAGGCCACAAAACAAGCTTCTGTGTATGAGCAGATCAGCTAGTCGCATGTGTGTTTTAATTTCAGAGGAGTCCAGCTGCAGCTGAATGTCTGAACTGGCCCTCAAGGAATATCCTGCAGGACAACCATTGTGAAAATTGCCTCAATATATATATTTTCATGATGGCTACTGCTTCTCACGGTCCACGCAGAATGCATCTTAACTGCCAGGTCAACCGTTTCAGCAAGGGCTTGGCAATACTGAAATTAAAGCCCTTTGTTTTTAGTTTGTTCTGTCCCATACTCAAAACTTTAAAAAGCCACCAAAAATGTTGGTCCTTGTCCCTGACTGAAGAAAGCTGTCAATAGGCAGACCGTCATATGAAAAAGTTTTATCCACAATTTTGTTATTAGCGCAGCTTCTCAGGTAGAGTAATCTGCCAAGCAAGGTCATGACCAGCAGCTTTTAAAATAAAATACCTTGAACATTTTCTCTCACACCATTCTGCTACTGTTGTTCTGCTCACCTCTCCTGTTCCCGTAAGGGCATGTTTATCCACATTCCAGCGGCAGAAAGCACTCACTAACTGCCTCCTTGAGGAGTTTCTCAAGGGCACGGATTCAGATCTTGTTATAATCATGCGTTAACCTTGATGCTTGACTAAATTCCAGTTCGGAAGTGTAGAGAAGGCACGTGGTACAGTCCTCACAGAACCGTTCCATTTCAGAATGCGGCTGGGAGAACTGTACCATCTATCCACTTTTTCCGAATGTTCAGAGTAGCTCTTAAAGGAATGCAAAGCAGGAAGGTCTCAGAGAAAGCATGCACAGAGGAGCAAAACTGGACACCTGAATTCTTATAAAAGGACCGCGCATTTTAACCCAACATGCTTTGTTTTAAAGGTAAATGGAAAATGCATTTTAAAACTGCACAAGCGTTTAAACTAAAGGGAACTACACCTACTGCCTGAAAGCCTAGCTAAAATCAATACTGTATTATAGAGAAAAGAAGGAAAACCACTTTATAAGCTTTGCTGAGCTTGAAGTAGAGAAAAAAGTGCATCTTTCTCTATCTCCACCCCACCCCCTACCGCTAAGAATTTGCCTGAGGGGTTGGGGGTTAGAAATAATTGTCTCTACAGAAACTATTTCATCAGAGACATTTTCCCTGACACACTGGAAGTTAATATGAAAGAAACCCAAGGATGAACAAATAAGAAAGCACGCGTCAGAGACTAGGAAAAACTCCAAACAGCCAATATCAGCAAGTTGAAGCTTAGTTAATATAGAGGATCACTTAAAATGGTGACACTTTATGAGCAGCATGAGAAATGCAGAAATATCCAAAGGGAGAAGAATCCTGCCAGAAAAAACACATATCCTGCTGGGGGTAGGGAGAAAGAATGATAAGAAAGGAAGAAATCTGTATCTATTGCCCTGATCAGTCTTTAGAAATTAAAAACCATGAAATGAAAGTGTTAATAGCTTGGACAATTTGTACCCACCACCTGGCATACTCAAGGTTATTTCAAGGTGGCTTATTCAGAATATTTCTTCTGCTGCAACAATCCCTGTTTACATAAACAGACACTCCCACAGTAACGTCCTCTCCCAATTCACTCAGGCTGATCCCCACTTAACAGGAAACAGTAACCATTTTATCATTTAAAGCCAAGTGGTGACCATCAGAAGAGCAAAGATTAAGCCTAAGAGTCCTGAACACATATTCAAAAACTCATTTCCCATTGTTAAAATTAAGTAGGCACTCAGTGGACCTCTCTGGGGAGGGCATTCCATTAGCTGGGTGCCCCCACTGAGAAGGCCCCGTCCCTGGCGTGGATAATGGGGGCACCTGCAGATCCCTTATGAAGAGCTTAACATATGGGTAGCCAGGGATGCGGGTGGCGCTGTGGTCTAAACCACCAAGCCTCTTGGACTTGCTAATCAGAAGGTCAGCGGTTCGAATCCCTACAACAGGGTGAGCTCCGGTTACTCTGTCCTAGCTCCTGCCAACCTATCAATTCAAAAGCACGCCAGTGCAAGTAGATAAATAGGTACTGCTGAAG
This sequence comes from Podarcis gaigeae, assembly GCF_964106915.1. NCBI lineage: Eukaryota > Metazoa > Chordata > Lepidosauria > Squamata > Lacertidae > Podarcis > Podarcis gaigeae. The sequence continues at coordinate 130,973,341 of NC_139678.1, forward strand.
TGGGAAGGTAAACAGTGTTTCCATGTGCTGTGGCTTCTGTCACAGTGCACCAGATGTGGTTTAGTTATGCTGGCTTGGAAAAGCTGTCTGTGGACAAATGCCAGCTCCCTTGGCCTGAAAGCGGAGATGAGCGCTGCATCCCATAGTCGCCGTTGACTGGACTTAAGCGTCCAGGGGTTCTATGGGTAGCCACATATGGAGAAAGGGGCACTTCAGGCATGCCAAAGCCATAAAGGGCATTAAAGTCAAAGCAAGGTGGTTTAAAAGGCACTTTCTCAAAACCCAATTGGTGCAGCACTACCAATTATGTTATGATCACAACACCCAGTCCTGGTTATTAATCCAGCTGCTGTATTCTGAACTGTTGTTGTTGTTTAGTCGTTTAGTCGTGTCCGACTCTTCGTGACCCCCTGGACCAGAGCACACCAGGCACTCCTGTCTTCCACTGCCTCCCGCAGTTTGGTCAAACTCATGCTGGTAGCTTCGAGAACACTATCCAACCATCTCGTCTAAGCTACTGATTGCCTGCCTGCCTTTTTTATTCCCCCGCTGAAACCTAAGTAGCAATGAGACTACGACTTCGCTCTCAGTAAGATTTTGCCTACAAATTAAATATTGACTCATACTGGGGGATTAGAGACTAAAGCAGATACACTTTCTCAATACAGCCTATAGTACACAAGACGAGATAGTTGCACCCCCCCTTTTTTAAAAATAAAAAAGTCTCCTGCATCTTGCCTGCTATCACACAGTAACTTGTGTGATTTTGCTGTTCAGCAACTTTCTCTGGTGCCTTTATGCAGCTTCTTGCCCCATCCCAATTTCATAGCAGGTGCTTCCAAACTGTTTAGTCAGAAGCAACCCCCCCTCAAAACAACAACAACAACAACAACAAACCAATAACCACCCAGATTTACGAGAAAGGTCCACTGAAGTCTGAGAAGCTGTGTCAGTTTATGGCATTTTGAGCATCTGGTCCCATAAAAGCCCATAAAATCAAACACTGAAGTTTCAACAGCTGAATCAAAGCTGCTCACCAGAGGGTCTCTCGTTACAATCTCTGCCACACACTATTAGTGCAAGACCATAAAGCAAGGCTACCTCTCTCCAGCCAACCTCCCACCTCATAAACGTTTCCTGAATTATTAGAAATACACGTTTAAAGGCTTAGGAAAACAGTGCAGATAAACACCAGTTGGAAGGAAGCATGTGAATGCCATCAGGCCCAGGGTGCTGAAGTACAGCAATCTCTAACGGTAGATGCGTTCCCCAGAGGGGGAGAAACATCTACTGCTGGTCCAGGGCAATTAGATTCCAGGAAATGAAGCTAGACTCTACAAGGCCACAGGGAAGGAGGCGAGCATCCATAGTAACTGTAACAAGCAAGAGGTTGCACAACTCTGTTTCTTCACCTCGCCGCCAATATATGCTCTGTTTGTCAAACGCCCCCTGCAAATGTACTTTTGAATAGCTGGTGGAAGGTTGAACAAGTCCTGAAAAATCTTTTCCTTCAAGTACAGAAGCAAAGATAATAAATAAATAAAAATTGAAATAAATCTAGAATGCATGTGTGTTGTGTATGTGCCCTGCACACTCCAAAGGGTTAAGTGGCCAGATCCTAGATCTTGAGAAGAACAATCAGTCTGCAGCTAGAATTCCAGCTCAGCCTCCTTGGAGCAGATCATTGCTTCAACAGACCAAAATAAGCAACTTTTGCTCACAAACACTGATTTCTGGCATCTTCTCTGACATGAACTTATGAGTAAGCATTTTTACGGCAGATACTTTTAACATGAAATCTCAGCTACAATTGATGTAGCATGAATGACCAGAAAATAAGTAGCAAAAAAGTACTACTGATTAAGTAACACATACAAAGAGAAAGAGAGAGTTATAGTGTAACCCTAATTTAGAAATTGGGAGCAAACTCTTTTGATACATAAAATAACTTAAATAATCAAGTACCGAAGATGTGAATTATAAACAGGATTGCTTGTGATCACCTAAAATAACCGCAGATTTAGGCTACAACAGCCCTAAAACCACTGACCTAGGAGTACCCAATGAACTCAGTGGAACTTATTTCTGAGTTGATGTAAAAGATGGAGCTGGAAATATTTACTGCCCCCAGACCTTTGTTGGCAATATACCCACAGTTGCTGAAACCATCAACCGATAGAAAGTTGTTTAGACGAAATGACTTTGCAGCATCTAACAAGCCAAACATTCATTGTTTAGAGAAAGTTATTTGTTATTGCACAATATGAAATTATGAAAATACAAACATCCGATTTAGATTTGTTACGCATGGAAAGGAAGACAAAAGAAGATGTTTAAGTTGCTCTGCTACAGTGACCAGCAGTCCTCAAAATCTTGCCTTGGGTATCAATGGATTATAAAAAGAAAAAAACCCATTGCATTCTTTATAGGCTCTATTAAGGCTCTATTTTGATTGCTTAGAGTAGTGGTTTCTAACCAGTGTGCCGTGGCAACCTGGGGTGCCTTGAATGGTGCTCAGGGGTGCCGCTGGCGACACTGACCTCTGTTCCTCTTCCGGTCTCTTGCATCTCTGCCTCCCAAAGGCTTGCACAGCTGTTTGTTGCACCAGCCCTGGCTACAAGCTCTGCAGGGGAATGGTGCCTCTGGAGCTGGCCAGGGGGTGCTTCCCAGGCCTCTGTGGGGCAGTGTGAAGAGGCACCTCTCTTTGGGGCGGTGGGAGGGAGCAGCTCAGAGACCAGGGCAGCTGCTGCAGCTGCCCAGAGGACTCCCAAGGAGAGGGGAGAAGAGAGGAGGCCGAGGGAACACTCCACCAGGGAGGGTGTTTGAAAAGGGGTGAGGGGTTGCCGGTTCTGCAGGCAAGGGGTGATATAACTGGGCTCCTGAGCCCCACAGGGGTGCCGCAGAAAGAACGTAGTTGGTCAAGGGAGCCGTAGACCCAAAAAGGTTGGAAACCTCTGGCTTAGAGAGAGGCTTATTCATAACTGCTAATTGGTATCTGAAGAAGTGTGCATGCACACGAAAGCTCATACCAAGAACTGACTTAGTTGGTCTTTAAGGTGCTACTGGAAGGAATTTTTTTTGTTTTTGCTAATTGCCAGTCGTATGGAAAGAGCAAGGCAAAACTTACACATACGTTGCAGCAAAGCTAAATTGTGATTCCCTATTGGAAAAGAGGCTGTGGGTTTTAATAAGGTTCCTTTTTGTATGAATAGACTATGAGTTCCAATTTAAGGGTGGCATTTCAGGAGAGTTTTCTAGTGTGGGTTCTCTGACAAGCTTCCAGAGAGTCCTCGTTGTGGCAAGCTTTTTCGCTTGGAAGGAGAATGCTATTTCAGGTATGGAGGGAAGGATAAAAATACCCCAGGAGTTTATGAGCGGCTGTGCTCAGGTTGCTGAGCAGGCAGGAAAATGAATGGAGGAAATAAGATAAAGGGATTATAATGAAATACAGTCTGCATTTCTGGATTACAGGGAACTAAACAGAAATGACAATGTTGTGTCTTTTAAAGGTTTATATAATGTTTGAAAGCTATGTTGTAATGTAGGTCCCTGACTTTGCATGGAATTATACATTTGTACATGGAGTTACAGTAGAGCAGTATAGTTTATGAAATGTTTAAAAGGATTTCCTTTTTATTTTATTAATGTCTGGTTCAGTGCCCTTCCACACATAGAGTTCCAAGTAGCCTAAGAATCATAATCAGAACAAGCCCTATCATTAGGCAGTTGAGACAGTGTTGCCTCGGGCATCAGATGTTAAGGCATCTCTGTACCTGGGCTTCTGACACCTGAGGTGCCTTTTTTTTAGGACCCACCCTATTTCTGAAATGTTAAGTTGTTTTAAACCATTTTTAATACTGTGTCTTAATTGTTGTAAGCTGCCCTGGGACCGGGGGGTGCAGGGTGGTTAATAATAATAATAATAGGCATATTTTTATGGCATTTACCTCCATGCTGAAGGACAGCACCGTTCTGATTTTCTGTCTTCAGCAAACAGACAATCTCCAGACACCCTAATGAGTGACAGTCCCATCTTATGCTGAGAATTATACAAATATATTTAAAATAAAAATTAAAAAAATGCAGCACTCCCTGTAGCATTCACTGGATTCAGGGTTCCCTTACACCAACTCTACTAATTACCGTATTTTTCGCTCTATAAGACGCACCAGACCACAAGACGCACCTAGTTTTTGGAGGAGGAAAACAAGAAAAAAAATATTCTGAATCTCAGAAGCCAGAACAGCAAGAGGGATCGCTGCGCAGTGAAAGCAGCAATCCCTCTTGCTGTTCTGGCTTCTGTGATAGCTGTGCAGCCTGCATTCGCTCCATAAGATGCACACACATTTCCCCTTACTTTTTAGGAGGGAAAAAGTGAGTCTTATAGAGCAAAAAATACAGTATATTGCTATCCCTTTTAACCAGCCTCCCAAACCTCCCAAACTTGAAGCCTGGATCTTTCCCTACTTGCAGCAATTTTGAAATGTGCAGAGACGGAGGACCAAAATCCCCTCGTCCGACTGGCCAGGCGTCTTCACTGTAGTAAGCTCAACAGAAAACTGTGCAGTCAAACTTCTAAAGACAATTATTCACACTGCATTTCACATCCAGATTGGATATCCCTTTCTGGTCATTAGCAGCTGGCTGGTGTTATAGTTATTTACAACCCCCTTAGGCTCTCCGCTCCTCCCGCCAGATATTAAATGGAAATCAGTGTGGATTAGGGAAGGGGTGTTGTTAAGTCATGTGAGCAGCTCATGTGCTTTCAGCACTCTCTCGGTTTATATATCCCCGTTAAGTGCTGCTTATTTAGCAGTTGAAGTTAGCAATGGCCTGACCGCTGATCGTCACGTCTGACAGGTAGCTCCCGCAGAGAGGCCATTTCTCGTACAGAGCAATGTCTAGATGGAGGGCACAAGGAGAAGTGGGCGACAGACAGAGGGTGAGATGGTTGGACAGTGTTCTCGAAGCTACGAACATGAGTTTGACCAAACTGCGGGAGGCAGTGGAAGACAGGAGGGCCTGGCGTGCTCTGGTCCATGGGGTCACGAAGAGTCAGACACGACACGACTAAACGACTAAACAACAAATTCAAGAGCAATGAAGAAAGCAGAACCTTAGATAATATAATAATACTGAAGACAATGGAAACTGATACCACACTATACTAGGCAAAATGGCCATCGATAATAGCACTATAAATTAGGTCCTCCTCTACCTGCCTTTCTCTGCAATACTATACTTAGATTTGTGCACCTCATTGCAGAGCAAAGATCTTGACAAGCTGGCAAACCTCCAGGAAAGATCAACAGAAATTGCTGAGGTAACGAAAACAGCTATTTATAGGCAAAAATAAATTTGAAAAAACAGAAAAGTGTTCAATATTCATCCTGTGGCAATGCCTAGAGACCCAGCCACAGATCAAAACTTGACCATGTTAGATGTTGTCAGAAGCCCAACTGATTAGCCAAACTTAATTTCTCCCCAAGTTGCTCCTCAAACTCAGATACAATAAGACAAATATCTAGAAAAGTGAAGAAGTGTGCTAACCCAGAAATAGTGCTTCAGGTTAAGAACTTTGCTTCAGGATGAGAACAGAAATCGTGCTCCGGCAGCATAGCGGCAGCAGGAGGCCCCATTAGCTAAAGTAGTACCTCAGGTTAAGAACAGTTTCAGGTTAAGAACGGACCTCTGGAACGAATTAAGTACTTAACTTGAGGTTGGCTTTCTTTGCGCGCGCACACACACCACTATTAGTGTTCCTGCTATAAGCAGACAAGTTTCAAGTCCTCTTTTAAGGACAGATTAGCAGTGGACAAGAGGGTCTTTTCACAAAGACCCTGTGCAACATAGTAGGGAGAGGGAAAAACCCCATTCCCTAAAAACCAAGATGACTAACCAGCATTTCTTTAAATCTTGTGCCAAGGAACGCTTTAGAAGATTCCAGTGAAGGAGTACCAGCACCACTAACCTGCAGTATTCAGCCAATAACATCCCCCCCACCCCGCAGCTGATCTTGAAATCAGAGTTCCACGTTCATCAATGCAATAGATTCCATCCAGTCTGTTTAATGCTCAGAAATACAATGATTGCCCTTTTAACAAGACAAATGTTCCCATAGATCTTTTCATACTATGAAGTAAGAGATACAGTATGAGCCAACATTCGAGTTTGCCAATCCCTGATGAACTACCAAAACGTTCGGAAACCCAAGTGCGGCTTCTGATTGGCTGCAGGAAAACTTCCTGCAGCCAATCAGAAGTTGCAGAAGCCCCGTCGGACATTCGGGTTCCAAAGAACGTTTGCAAACCGGAACACTCACTTCCAGGTTTGCAACGTTCGGGAGCCAAAATGTCCAAGTACCAAGGTGTTTGGGATCCAAGATACAATGGTATTTACCACTCTTGCTGAATATTTTGATGCTTCTCAGGATAGGCGCATTTCAAAGCTCTCCTGCTATGCACCTTTACGTTTTTAAAAGGTCATATTCTTAGGGTACCATCCTGAGCTCAGAAATGCATGCTTCATGACAGGAGTACTTATCTCAGCCAGTTTGGGCCAACTTCACGAAACTCTTATACACAAGAAGAGCTTCCTTGTCTTCTTGAGCATGGGATGCTTATGCAAGAATCCCACCCATCTTTAATAAAAGCAGAACACCCATATTTACACAGATTTCAAAGTGAAAGACTGAGAAACTAACCGGGTATTAAAGAGCGGTTTTACAATGGTCTGGTTCAAAACTGAAGGCGGTGCATTGATGTTTTATTATCTTCTTTGGGGAAAAGCAGCGTTCCCTGCATAACTAGGCAGATTTATGGTCTGGATGCATTCAAGAGAGAATATAGATTAGCCGGCAAAGTTCTGAGTAAACGATCTTGCAAATCAAGGTGGAGGTCAGCGAAAGAAGAACTTGTACTGTGCCACCTTGAAGTTATGTAAAGATAATTTCTATGTCTGAGGCCGCTGGTAGCTTTCCAAGATTGTTCCGTTGACGGACTTTATAGCTGGTGGGCAGGCGGCGTTCATCAATTCTCAGTTTTAAGGTTCCCCAGCTCAAGGCAGCCAACTCAGGCAGCGTAAACCCAAGAGATGGATGCTCCTCCCACCAGATATGGGAGGCAATGGCAGCGGAAGGGCAGAACCCCTCGATTTAAGAAATAAAAAACTGCCTGGAATCTCTCCAAATGTAACTAAGGCAAAGCCAAAACTGATTTAAGTTACTTTAAAAAAATAAATCTTTATTGATTTAAAATATCATCTTACATACATATTACAGAGAGTTACATCAAAATTAAACACAAAAATATAATAGGAAAAAGATAAAGAAAATAAAAATAAAAAGCAATAAAGAGTTAATAAGAAATGAATATTGGTTATAACATCCTGCCTTCTCTAATAAAGTCTTCTGAAAGAAATTTCTAATTGTTCTCATTGTACTTTTTCTATTGTCTTATAACAGTTTGTTTTATAACTTTTCCTATATATTCCTATATATTCCTATATATTCATCTAGTATATTTATTCCATTTGTTTATTATATACAAGTATCATTCAGTTCTGCTAGGATAACGTCGTCATCTTATATATTCTTTGAATAGTCTCCATTCTCTGAATATTTTTTGATTTGGGGCTCCTCTGACTTTTCCGGTCAGCTTCGCTAATTGAAAGTACTTTAGCATGAGTGATTGCCAATCTATTATTATAGGTGTTGTTTCACATTTCCAACTTCTGGCTATCAGTATTCTTGCAGCCGTAATTGAATACGTAAGCACTGATTTAAGTTACTGGTGGTTTTAATAAACGCCTAAGAAGGCCAGCTACAGCAAATGTGCAAAAGTGCCTCATAATGTCACATGCCGGCAAGCGATAGGAAGACATGAGCTTGGAATCCCTGATCTTCACTATTAGCCTCTTCCTTGTCAAGATAACGTCTTCGAAGGCCACCAAGGAGAAGCTGAAGGTTACTGTGTTGACAATCCTCCACCACCTTCCCTGCCACGCACAATTTGCAAAGAAAAAGTAAAGTGTGTTGTAACTTCGAGACTCCTCCTGCCCTCAGTCGACACAAGGGCTCCGAGGTACAAATTCAGAAGAGAGTGTTGGCATTCTACGTCCAGGTCCAGTTAATAGGCATCCTTACTTTTCCCAGATCCATTTTATTTTTTTTATTTTTTTATGGAATATTTATTAAAGTTTTACAAAGACATAAATACAAAAATACATGAAAAAATAAAAAATACAACATACAACATACAAAAGACAAAAAACAAAAACAAAAATAGGAAAAAATTAAAAACAAATCCGTTTTTTATAACTTTAAACTCATTTGCTTGTTTCCTTGACCTCCTCTCACCTCCCCTTTTTGTAATCCCATTTACATAATCAAATCAGCAAATCCTTGCCCTCTTTCATTTATCTTAACTCTATAACTTAACATATTATAACTCTATATTTCCATCCATTATCAATTCATTTTTACATATTCTTAATAACTTTGTTGCTAAAGCCACATATTTTCAATCCAACATCATTTTAACATTCATTAGTTTTACAGTGTTTCTGCAGATAGTCTTTAAATTTCTTCCAGTCTTCTTCCACCAACTCTTCTCCCTGGTCTCGTATTCTGCCAGTCATTTCCTTCCCAGATCCATTTTATATCTATTTATGTAAAGCAAGAGGTAGGAGGAAAACAGAAGAAGCTCATGTCTTTCCAATACTGTCTTACACCTTCTTAAGGAGGCTCACCTCTGTGTCCCAGAACTACAGCCCTGAGACATCTTTCTAGGATACCCAGGCAGCATGATAGCTGCTGAAAAGCCACCTGCCATGCGAGGTAAAGGTAAAGGTAAAGGTACCCCTGCCCGTACGGGCCAGTCTTGACAGACTCTGGGGTTGTGCGCCCATCTCACTTAAGAGGCCAGGGGCCAGCGCTGTCCGGAGACACTTCCGGGTCACGTGGCCAGCGTGACATCGCTGCTCTGGCGAGCCAGAGCCGCACACGGAAACGCCGTTTACCTTCCCGCTGGTAAGCGGTCCCTATTTATCTACTTGCACCCGGAGGTGCTTTCGAACTGCTAGGTTGGCAGGCGCTGGGACCGAGCAGCGGGAGCGCACCCCGCCGCAGGGATTCGAACCGCCGACCTTTCGATCGGCAAGTCCTAGGCGCTGAGGCTTTAACCCACAGCGCCACCTGCGTCCCGAGACTGCGTCCCGAGACTGCGTCCCGAGTCTGCCATGCGAGAGCAGCTGAAAAATCAATGGCACATGGGCAATGTGCCATGCCTCTATATGCAATTGAACATGTAATGCCGGGGACTCGTGCAAATGCCCCTTATAAATGCTGATATACAGAGTTCTGGGGTGACCATCATATGCTCAGGCGATGTGTAAATTGAGTCGCAAATAAAGCTGCCACAATTAAGGTTTTCTTTGAAGAACTGAGGTGCCTACATAGGCTTCTCAACCTACAACTTACAAACACACACAACACACACACACACCAAAAACAATTAAATTATCAGTTGGCTTTCAAGTGTCTATTCTTCCAGTCACAATGTATTGCACCCGTAACCTGCTCTCTCCTCCCCACCTCTCTCTCTCTCTCTCTCTCTCTCTCTCTCTCTCTCTCTCTCATATATTATACATGATAAGATAAAGGTAAAGGGACCCCTAACCATTAGGTCCAGTCGCGGATGAATCTGGGGTTGCGGCGCTCATCTCGCTTTATTGGCCAAGGGAGTCGGCGTGCAGCTTCCGGGTCATGTGGCCAGCATGACTAAGCAGCTTCTGGCGAACCAGAGCAGCGCACAGAAATGCTGTTTACCTTCCCACCGGAGTGGTACCTATCTATCTACTTGCACTTGGACGTGCTTTCAAACTGCTAGGTTGGCAGGAGCAGGGACCGAGCAACGGGAGCTCACCCCGTCACGGGGATTCGAACTGCCGACCTTCTGATCGCAAGTCCTAGGCTCTGTGGTTTAACCCACAGCGCCACCCGCGTCCCTTTATATGATAAGATAGTAAGCATTTTATTTTGCTTGCGTTCAAACAACAGAACAAAACCTAAAACATCAAGATTATCTGCAAACAGGAACATCTAGCAGCAACAAATATTTTAGCAAGGATGCCTGAAACATCATATCTACCATCACAGAGGATCAGTCAACACAGTAGTCACAAAGCTGTCTCTGATAAGTAGGGAATTATGGATGAGAAATATGTCTATTCTGACTATTAACTGGCACGGCCCAAAAACAACATTTACTATGTCACCTTAGAGACTAACAGCCTGATCCTTTGTGCATTTCCTTACACACCTCATTGAATACAAGGATACCTGGGTCCCACCTGCACCATGAAGATAAAGGATGTTAGTCTTATGCCCCTTTAGCAGTCGTTGCTTCCTCCAAAGAACCCTGGAATCTGCAGTTAGTAAGGGATTTGGAGAGTCGTTAGAACATTAATAAACTACAGTTCCCTGCAGTATTCGAAACCCCCATTGCTCTAGGCGTATTTTGCGACGGGGAATTTTATGAACGTGGGCAGCTTCTGAGCTCTGGGTGCAGTACTGTGCCTAAGATTTCAGTTTACAACTGCAGAGTGGAAGGAAAGGAAGACCCTTTTCTGCCTCCCCACTTCCAGTTACTCTCTGAAGACTGGATAAGAGACCCTTTTAAGAATATTAGGGGGTGGGCAGGGGAAGGACTAGGTAAAGGGTAAAGGGACCCCTGACCATTAGGTCCAGTTGTGACCGACTCTGGGGTTGCGGCGCTCATCTCGCTTTATTGGCCGAGGGAACTGGCGTACAGCTTCCGGGTCATGTGGCCAGCAGGATTAAGCCGCTTCTGGCGAACCAGAGCAGCGCACAGAAACACCGTTTACCTTCCCGCCAGAGTGGTACCTATTTATCTACTTGCACCTCGTGCTTTCAAACTGCTAGGTTGACAGAAACAGGGACCAAGCAACGAGAGCTCACCCCGTTGCGGCAATTCAAACCACCAACCTTCTGATCGGCAAGCCCTAGGCTCTGTGGTTTAACCCACAGCGCCACCCGCGTCCCTTTTAGGGGAAGGACTAGACCATGTGAAAAATGAACATAATATTTTAGCTGCAGTTCATTCATTTTCAGCTTCGTATTCTTTGTTATATAAATAAAAAGTGCACCGAGACATTATGTTGTTGCGCCCATAACCTCGGTTTAAGGTGACGTTTAGCTCCTAGCTTTCATATCTCAGTTTCTAACACTGGTTCCCTGGGTTCTTGGGGGGAAGCCATGACTGTTAATAGTGGTATAAGAGTGCTTTAAACACACAGGGCTGGATTCAACGAACCCGGGGTGCTAGGAGAAACCAGCAGACAGACTCCCGCTAGGCTAGGGCAATAGGGCTTTCCCGCTACTCTCTTCCCCCAGCATATCCTTTGCGCCTTTCCCAAATCTGCTCTGGAGGGTCAAGAGAACCCCCAGAACAACCAACGAGGGGTGGGGAAAGGGGAGATTGTTCCATCATGAAAGCAGAAATGCTGGTAGGAAGGTTGCTGAATTGGCGTGGATGTGACCTTCCTTTCAAACAAGCATACATCAACCACAGATCACACCTATAAACAGTCCTTTGGGTGACCACCTGTGAGAATAAAGACAAGCTGACGACCAGGCAAGATTTGCACACCTACGCACACAAAATTACCAACTGCTTTTTCCATTTTAGCTGACAATGACAAACGAGCACGCAAACCAAAATGTCTCCATGGTTGGTCTAACTGGCGGGGGGGGGGGGGGACGGACACAATCATGTGAATGTCCCAGAAACCTTATGTCAGGGGTCGGCAACCTAAGGCCCATGGGCCAGAAGCAGCCCACTGAGGCTGTTTAACCGGCCCACGAACTGCCCCTGAACCGAGATGCCCATGCTGCGCTAAACACAGTGCAGGGACTCTCTTCCGCAGCTCCAGAAATCGCTTCTGCACATGCCCAGACGCCAGAAATCGCCTCTGCGCAGGCATGATTTTCGGGGTCTGGGCATGCGCAGACTCAATTTCCAGCGTTGCACTGCGGCGGTCCAGCCCACTGAGGATCTCTGCGGGAGTGATCCGGCCCATGCCCTTGCCAACCCCTGCCTTATGTTCTCCAGTAAGCCCAGCCCAGTGAATATCAGACCTCCAGTCTCCCACCCTCGTACAGCGAGAGCAGCCACTGCCGCCAGCCCCTGGAGACTTGACGTCTTCCTGTTTCCTCATTCTCGTCACACAACATGGAGACTCTGGCAGACGAGGCTGGGACAGAGCCTTGAACACACTCTCAGCTGTCTTTCAGAGCCCTAGCAAGGACACTGGAGGGGAACAGCCTTGCCCAGATAGTAATCCTGAAACAAACAGTAATGCACGAGTCTGCAAGTGCACACAGCATCCATAATTATTTATTGTTCAAATACAGCGATTTTTTTAAAAAGAAAGGACCAAGAAAGCCTGACGGCAGGTTTTCATCGCCATTCCAATCTGCTCAGTAACGTGCAAAATTTGTCCTAGGTGGCACTCGTCCAGGCTTCCATTAGACACTTAGCACCACTTTTCTAGCAGCTATATGTCAAAGACAAAACAATATTTGAAAGAGGCTGGGTTTTTCTTTTTTGCATCAAATGCTCCTTTGCACTCTCTCCTTATTGCTTCTCTGTAGCAAGGAGTTCGATTCAGCAGCTCTTAGCGACTGGAATCTTTTCAGGGCAATGTAAATTTTCCAGAGCAATTCTGAGATTAAATAGCTACACACACACACACACACACAGAGAGAGAGAGAGAGAGAGAGAGAGAGAGAGAGAGAGAGGGAAACTAGCTATGAGCCCTTTGAGGAAAAAACTGGTTTTTCGAAAAAGGCAAGAAAATAGCCAAAGTGGTTGCCATGGTTAGGACTAGAAGATATTCCCTGAGTCAAATCCACACCTCATTGAAGACAATGACTAAACTCTCATAGGTTTTAATGGCTCTGAACTGGAAGTCATGTTTGCAAAATTTGCCCCTGGTTGCAGTTTCCATGCTGCTGCCGAAAAAGTATCTCGACTTCAGTGAGACCACAGACATAGGCAGACCCCCTAGTGTAGGGGCCAGCTAACTTTTTCAGCAGGGGGCTGGTCCCCTGTCCCTCAGACCTTGTGGGGGGCCGGACTATATTGGGCGGGGGGAATGAACTAATCCCTATGCCCCACAAATAACCCAGAGGTGCATTTTAAATAAAAGCGCACCTTCTACTCATGTAAAAACACGCTGATTCCCAGATCGTCTGTGGGCAAGATTTAGAAAGTGATTGGGCCGGATCCAGCCCCTGGGCCTTAGTTTGCCTACCCATGCCATAGTGCAACCATCCGCAATATATTGGACCTATAGAAGCACATCTAATGAACTGAAACATTCAATATTTGCTTGACAATTATGTGATACTCAAAAAAATAAAGCCACACACATGAAACCCTTTTTTTAAAACTACACGTAAGAACAACTTGTGGGGGGAACTCTGCAACATTATCTCTCAGGTCTTGCAGTCCTTTTATTTTATTTTTTTAAAGACTTTTAAAATCTTACTAGGAATTACGATTGAAAGCCCTGTCTGAATGAAGATCTTGGATTCGTGGGTCTTTAGGAAAGCACATCATGTCTGCAAAGTGTGTGTGGGGGGGGGGGGGGTTTAGAGTGCCAGAGATTCTGCACCTTGGGAATTTCCTTTCCTTTCAAAAATGTTTAAGACAAAAACAAACTCCTACATTCCTCAGGTATTGCGGGGAGAAAGGAATGCTTTTAAAAAAAGGTAGCAAATGTTTCAAAATTCACATCATGGAGGTTTTTCCACTTTGTAATCACTTTTGTTTCTCTTTCTCTGCAATAATTAAGGATGTCCTTGAGTTACAGATTTTAAAGAGCAAAGCTGATAAGATGGAATGTTTAAGGATCCTAGTGCTTCTCCCCCCCCCCATAAGCTGCCCGTCTACAAAGAGTCACATTTATCCCACAAAGCCTATCGTTTGTTTCTTGAGTTAAAGAAAGATTTGCGACACACAAAAGCAAAATACAAGTCAGCAGAAGCACCACAGTTAGCTCAGCTAACAGTAAAGCAGCATGAGAAAACAGAACCACAACCAAGTTCATCATGGACTGAAAACACCTGAGAAATAAAATGGGGTTTGCTTCATACCAACAAGGTAGAAAAGTGGGTATAGATAGGGCACCACCACCGAGAAGGCCTTCACTTCCAGTTCCAGAATACGGCCATCCAAGAAGCCAAGCTGGTAAGCAATCCTTCAGGCAGCCTGAGTCCAATGTACTGAAAAGTAAAGCACAGGGCCAGCCCAAACATGAGACAAGCTGAGGCAGCCACCTTGGGCTGGGGAAGCCTTAGAGGAGGAGGCGCACCACCTCTGCCACCGGCACAGCGCACAAGATCTCACACGATTTTGGCAAGTTCTCGTACGATTTTGCCAGAACCTATGGTCACTGCCTTGTTTATGGTCCAGCTGGACCATAATGAGCTGGACCATAAAGAAGGCTGATCGCCGAAGAATGGATGCTTTTGAATTATGGTGCTGGAGGAGACTCTTGAAAGCCCCATGGACTGCAAGAAGATCAAACCTCTCCATTCTGAAGGAAATCAGCCCTGAGTGCTCACTGGAAGCAGAGGCGTAGCGTGGGGGGGTGCAGGGGGGGCCGGCCGCACCGGGCACAACATCTGGGGGTTAGGGTTAGGGGGCGCAAATCCACAGGTTAGGGGGCGCAAATCCACAGGTTAAGGGGCGCAAATCCACGGGTTCGGGGGCGCAGATTACTTGCCTTGCCCCGGGTGCTGACAACACACGCTACGCCACTGACTGGAAGGATAGATCCTGAAGCAGAGGCTCCAAGACTTTGGCCACCTCATGAGAAGAGAAGACTCCCTGGAAAAGACCCTGATGTTGGGAAGGATGGAGGGCACAAGGAGAAGGGGACGACAGAGGACGAGATGCTTGGATAGTGTTCTCGAAGCTACCAGCATGAGTCTGACCAAACTGCGGGAGGCAGTGGAAGACAGGAGTGCCTGGCGTGCTCTGGTCCATGGGGTCACGAAGAGTCGGACTAAACGACTAAACAACAACAATGGTTACTGCCACAGCTTTGCCGGTGCTGCAGCACAACCCAGTGACCAGGCAGATCCCGTGGGCATCTCCAAGCCATGAGCTTGATCCTACAGACACAGCTGCATAAAAAGCACGTTAGCAACCTCATCCCACTATCTAATGTTTCACCGGCTCTCGCTCTCATCCGGTAAAGGCCGAAGTTCCAAACTAAGGGACAGCTCCTTATGCAGGCAGAAAACCTTCAACATGTCCAATGTTGCTGATTTTCCTACCACCCAAAGAAGCTGTACAGTCGTACCTTGGATCCCAAACGCCTTGCGTCTTGAACGTTTTGGCTCCCAAATGCCGCAAACCAGGAAGTGAGTGTTCCGGTTTGCAAATGTTCTTTGGAAGCCGAATGTCCAACGCGGCTTCCGATTGCCTGCAGGAAGCTCCTGCAGCCAATCAGAAGCCCGCCTTGGCTGTCAAATGTTTTCAGAAGTCGGAATCCATTCAACAACCAAGGTACGACTGTGCTTCATTATCATTTTGCACCCAGTAGCCACAGCATATTCTACAGTTGAAGCAACATTTGCAACTTGAGTCTAAAAGTTCTCATACCATTTCTTCTGAGGAGGGGTTCAGTCTGACACCGGCTTTTAATGGGCAGCTGCAGCCTTGGAATGAGACTGCCTTTTCCCATCCTCTTTTCTAATACAGCGGTACCTCAGGTTACATACGCGTCAGGTTACAGACTCCACTAACCCAGAAATAGTACCTTGGGTTAAGAACTTTGCTTCAAGATGAGAAAAGAAATCGCGCAGCGGCAGCAGTGGGAGGCCCCATTAGCTAAAGTGGTGCTTCAGGTTAAGAACAGTTTCAGGTTAAGAATGGACCTCCAGAACGAATTAAGTTCCACTGTACTAGTTAGCTCCCAGACTTCTGGGATTTGGCAGTGGGGAAGCTTCCAGACGAGGAGAGCTTGGGGTCTCAGGCCTCCAGATTTAGAAGCAACAACCTACAACACAAATCTTCATCTAGTTTCATGGAGTGACCTGCACCTTCGCTTGGCCATAGGGAACACCAACCGACAGTGGCACAGCACAAAACAGAGCCCAAAAAACTCAGAAGGTAACAAAGTTTCGAGTAACCCAGGGATTTCCTGCTGCCTCTGCAGGGATGTATCATGTGTGGGAGCAACAATAGAACTCATGCACACCCAACCAAGCTGAATGTTGGAAGATTCAGGAGGGAGAAAAGAAAGTCCTCCACGCAGGACAGCAGAGTCACCCTATGGAACTTGTTCCCCAAGGAAGCAGTGATGGACACCAACTTGAATGGCTTTAGAAGCGGATCAGACAGATTCGTGGAGAAGGAGAGGGTGATCAACAGTGTTAGAAATTGACCAATGGTACCAAATAGTATGGGAAACAGCCCTACTAGAAAAAATACCGTATTTTCCGCTCCATAAGACGCACTTTCTTCTTCCTAAAAAGTAAAGGGGAAATGTCTGTGTGTCTCATGGAGTGAATGTGTGGTCCCTGGAGCCGAATTGCCCAGGGGCGAAAAGCAGATCATGCTTTAAAAAAATAATAATAAAAGAGGGAAGGGGGGTGTTGAAACAAAGCCGCTGATTGGCAAGTCATCGGGAGATAAGGCTGCTGGTAAAGGAGGCTGCCGAGGGAGGTAAAGACAGTGAACTTGCAAGGAGAGGAGACAGGAATACTAAAACAAGCAATGAGGAGAGAAATGAGAAGAAAAGGAGGAGCAAAAAAGTGCTCCAGCTAAGGAAAAGACACTAAGGCAAACAAGAGGGAAGGGAGTGTTGAAAGGAAGCAGCTGATCGGTGGGATCGGGAAAGAGATAAGGGATACGATAAAGGAGGCTGCCTGGGAGGGGGGAGGTAAAAGCCCATGAATCCTCAGGATTTTTACATTGGGTCACCCCAAATTCACCATCAGATCACATAGCATGTCCATGGCTACAGCCTGCACCAAAAAAATCACACACCCACTGTTGCGTGGGGCTGCAATGGTACAAATAATGTGGTTACAAAGCACGGACCCACATGGATCCTCAGGATTTTTGTATTTGGTCACCCCAAATTCACCGTCAGATCACATGTCTGTGGCCACAGCATGAACCACAAAAATCATACATCCACTGTTTCGTTCAGAATATTTTTTTTTTCTTGTTTTCCTCCTCTAAAAACAAGGCGCGTCTTATGGAGCGAAAAATACTGTGACCAATAAACTGAAATTGACACGGGGACAAATAGAAGACGACACCTTCACCCCGGTATGGCTCCCCTTTATCACATACACAGCCCAACAAGACAATGACAAAAATTCACCAACAGCATACAGGAGCTGGAACCGAACAACAGGAGTTCACCCCGTCGCGGGGATTTGAACTGCCGACCTTCTGATCGGCAAGCCCTACGCTCTGTGGTTTAACCCACAGCGCCACCCACGTCCTTGAGCCTTATTATATTGGTGTTCAAATCTAGCCAGGGGCCAGGCACCTCCACCCTCTGGAGCTGCATGCCTGGGGGATCATTGGATCTGGACTGTTTTGCTAGCAACACCTCCTGCAGAATTCGATCAGATATATTTCATCTGCACATTCGGAATGAATTTCAGGACCCCCAATGCTTTTTCTGTGAAGCCTGAGCAGAAACAGTGAACAAAGTTATAATCGACGGTCTTCAGTGCCCCCACCCCATTGTCCTGCCCACAGTTGCGGAGAATATCCCTACATTATGAATGTTTCATGTCACCATTAAGAAAAAGAGGTCGGAATGGGCCAATATATATGTGGACTATCCCCGGATCAAGTGACTTTTCTTCTTTAAGTTCTCAAAGTTCTTAACCTAGCTCAAGGTTGTCATGCGAACAATCCAGACGTTGAACTGATAATCAATCACAGCCTGTCCGTCATTTGAAAAACAAGGCTTTAGTGCCGCCTGGCCCCAAAACAACAACTAGACATTCCGTTTTTGTGACTGTAACCTTGGTAACCCTTTGGTGCCTGGTTTATATATCCGAGTTTCAAATACTGGTTACAGTATGTGGGAATGAAGACACGTCACGTCATAGAACCCTGGAGAATCCACAGCCCAGTGGCAATTGTGGATTGTGAAGAAGGGCAAGAATCCCATGCCAATCACTCACACATCCCTGCAATCTGTTCTGTTCTGCTTGGGAAGATAAGGGACTGAGTACCAGGACTTGCCAATGAAGGCAAACTTGCTTCTGCCATTGCCACCAGCCCTAGGAACTGGCATGCATTTAACCGCTTGCCATACCTCATTAACCACCTTGGCCCAACGCCCCTCCATTTCTGCCACTTTTAGCTACTGAGGTTAAATCAATTCCACCTACTTGTTTACACTCGGCAAACGCAAACCAAGCAGTCATGTACAATTTGCAAGGCAGAGAAGGAGCAAGACAGGAGAAGATCGCACCTCCTCCATCTGAGAGATCCTCTCTCACTCCAGGTAAAAGCCTTTTTTGCAATGCCTGCAGTTTGCAGAGTGGGAGCTGTCCCACAATTTCAGGAAAGGCAAGCCCAGAACGGTGGCGTGGGGAACATAATCGCGATGCACAATAAAAGCAGTCCCCTGCCTATGCTGTAGTCATAATTAAACCTATTTAAAATGTGACACTCAGGTAAAGCAAACGGCACAAAATGTGCTATAACTGTACAATAATTCCCACATTCTGCCACAGCTCTGAATTATTGCTCTGGAGGAAAGAAGGGAGGAATCACACTTTCAACAGTGACAAAAAACGTTGAGGTTTGAATACAGGAAGAACGTGATTTTCTAGCAGCAGAAACTTTGCCTCAAGGGAAGATGCATGAAATCCTGACAAAAGCTGAACAACAAAGCAATCCCTGTATGCCTGGAAACACCAATATAGGATGTTTTGCTAGAGGCCATGCTGACATTTGTTGTGCAAGTCCAATATCCTACCCATTGAATTTTATTATTATTATTATTATTAAAGTTAAAACACATTAGCTTATCATTCTTATTAAAAAACCAGGAACAAAGAAACATAACAAACAGGGAATATATGGCAGGGTTTTTTTGCATTTCAAATTAATCAGGAGTATGATCATAATCAAATGTATAACCCACCCTTCACCAGCAAGCCCCAGAGCAGGGTACAATTTAAAAGTCAGAAATTAAAAACAATTAACACAAATTACAGTCAGGGGGAATAGGGTGGGCAGTGGAAGACAGGAGTGCCTGGCGTGCTCTGGACCATGGCGTGTGCTGGACCAGAGCATGCCAGGCACTCCTGTCTTCCACTGCTTCCAGCGGTTTGGTCAAACTCATGTTCATAGCTTCGAGAACACTGTCCAACCACCTCGTCCTCTGTCGGCCCCTTCTCCTTGTGCCCTCCATCTTTCCCAACATCAGGGTCTTTTCCAGGGAGTCTTCTCTTCTCATGAGGTGGCCAAAGTATTGCAGCCTCAGGTTCAGGATCTGTCCTTCCAGTGAGCACTCAGGGCTGATTTCCTTCAGAATGGATCGGATTGATCTTCTTGCAGTCCATGGGACTCTCAAGAGTCTCCTCCAGCACCATAATTCAAAAGCACCAATTCTTCGGCGATCAGCCTTCTTTATGGTCCAGCTCTCACTTCCATAC
This sequence comes from Podarcis gaigeae, assembly GCF_964106915.1. Classification (NCBI taxonomy): domain Eukaryota; kingdom Metazoa; phylum Chordata; class Lepidosauria; order Squamata; family Lacertidae; genus Podarcis; species Podarcis gaigeae. Next base: position 130,993,073 of record NC_139678.1, read on the forward strand.
AACTAGACAATGGCAACTAGACATTCCATTTTGGTCACTGTAACCTTGGTTTAAAGAGCCATTTAGTGCCTAGCTTATATATCTGAGTTTCTAACACTACCCCTGAGCTGACAATCTTCTTTGTCCAATAAACATATACAAATACAAATCCATAGTTTAGTTACTTCAAATTTACACTTTGAACACAAATCCTGAAACAGGCGAGCAGACCTGCAGAGAGACCTAGTCAAAGGAAACCAACTAATATTCATATTTCACTGGAGAGGACCACAGAGTCAAGTAAGTAATTCCCACAAGGCCAGCATTGCTTTCTTTTTCCTTTCTTGCAATTTTACTTGGCACTATTAAATCATTGGGAGGCAGAAACCCTTACTGATCTACTGCAAACAACCAAGAGATCTACCAGTACATCCTAACCTACCTTTCACCCAGCTCTGATCTACAAGATCTAATAAGATTTCTAAAAAGATTGAATGGATCCCACAGTTCAGGCAGGCTCACATGGAAGATTATCCCGCTGGTCTTTTAGCAAATGTATTTCAGCCATCTATAGCTCTGTTAGTATATGGAGTTGCCTCGTTTTTGCCCTCATGGTGGCCTGGAGACTTGTAACACAGAGAAACCATAATTTGTAACCAGGGTTTCTGCAGCCAAAACACGTCAAAGGCAAATCACCTTAAACCCTTTTACTTTACATCCTGCATTGTGTGCAAGTGTGACAGGAAGTGTTTTAGCGTACTCAACAGCCTTTTCCAATCCTCCGTAGCTCACAGGTGGCTGCTTCTTCTTGGAATTCAACTCTTCCTGCAAGCTATTCTCGCGGGGCATGATGTACAATAAGCACTTAGAAATGTGTTTTGCTGTGACTGGAACCAAGATGAAATAGCAATATTAAAGGAGATGAGTTTGGTTTATGGAGTGGCCAAGTATGCCATTATTCTAGAACAATGGGGAATGGCATGAAGGAAGGAATGTTCCGCCACGTGATTTATTCCTTTCCAGTAGCAGCGGAAAATTTTCGACCGGCCAGCAAAATGGCCCCGTCTGCCAAATATAAGTCAGCTTAATGGCTAACAGAGTTGTGCTAGATTAGTCCTGCCATTGTAATACTTCCATAGCCCCAGACGACCTCACAGCCTCTCTCATCACTTTACAGCAACATCTCAAGAGGGGGAAATACGAGCTGCCCTAAATTATGACTGCCACTCCAAACAGCCAATAGGACTGACAAGAAAAAAACCTTTGCACCTTACCTCAGAAGCAAATCCCACTGTGCTCAATAAGGCTTGTGCTCAAGGAAGTGTGCTTAAAACCTGCAGCCTGCATGAAAAAGCATATTTTGAGATTTCTTGTTTCAAAGGGCAAGGTTAGCCTTCTGAAGGTAAGGCAGAACAGAGGCTCTTTCTTGACCTCTCTCTCTCCCTTCCCCTAAGTGAGTGGGTATTGCCAAAGAGAGTGCGTTAATATGGCCCAGTGTGTGTAGATAGGATGATCCTCACATTGTTTTTGGTTAACACAGAGAACCTACTAAGCAGACCATTTTAAACAAAAAACCACCAACGCAATCCAGCGTGACGTTTTCTCAAGCAAGCCTCACTGAACTCAGGGAGAGCTCTGCAAAAGTACGACAGTCATGTGAATGAAGTCAGCGCTTAGCTAACTTGACATACACCTAGTTATTTGGGAAATGTGTGTGCATAAAAACAGAAACAATCAGGAGATTAAAAAAAACGCTCTCTAAAATGAAGGTCCATCCATGGACCTTTGGTCCTCCAGGAGCCACTGGGCTGCATCTCTCATCACTCCTGAATGCTCTCCAGGGTGACTGTAGTACAGTAAGATCTGAAAGAGACACAGGTCCAACCATTCCTAGCCTATCACCTGAAGGAGCGTCTCCACCCCCATTGTTCTGCCTGGATGCTGAGGTCCAGCTCCGAGGGCCTTCTGGCGGTTCCCTCATTGTGAGAAGTGAGGTTACAGGGAACCAGGCAGAGGGCCTTCTCGGTAGTGGCGCCTGCCCTGTGGAATGCCCTCCCATCAGATGTCAAAGCGATAAATAACTACCTGACATTCAGAAGACATCTTAAGGCAGCCCTGTTCAGGGATGTTTTTAATCTGTGATATTTTAGTGTATTTTTGGTTTCTATGGAAGCCGCCCAGAGTGGCTGGGGTAACCCAGCCAGATGGGCGGGGTACAAATAATAAATTATGATTATTAATTATTATTATTACATACAAATCAAAACTAAGCCTGGCCAATGCAAAGGGTCTCTCCTCCCTTCCAACAAACTTTTTTTTTTACTTAAGAGGCCTTCCAGCACAATGTCTGAAAAATCATCTGCCTTAAGAGCAGCAACAACCTGGAATCAGCTTGGTCCATTCATACTGTACCTCATTCCTCATGCTGGAGGTCCAGTGGTTTTGAAGAGACCCAAGGAAATATCATGCCACCTCAAGCCAGCCCAATGTGCTTCTCAACACAGAGTCTTTTCACACATCCAGAAATTATCACTTACACACCTGTATGTACTAACTGTGCACATCCTAATGTTGCCTATAATGTGCACATTGTATCCACTTTTTTCTGTTTTTGACCACTTGCACATCTCACAGGGGATCAGTGCTTGACTGCGAGTCATCATGCCATGTAGAATAATGCACATAACCATGGCTGCAGCAAGCTGCAGGATACACCGCAAATACCTGTATTATGCAAGGCATGTAGCTGCCCATTTGCACATGGTGCAAAATTGTTGCCAAGTGTCCACTGGAACCACATAATTGTGCATTAAACTTACCCTCTGTACCCAGGAGGAAAACAGACAGACAAACCTGCAGTTGCACACCAGTACTGCCAAAATTCTGTGCCAAGAGAAGCTGAATTTGGAATTCAGTAACGTGTGTAAAATATGCAGGCAGCAAATGAGCATATATTGGGATTGTTTTGCATGATTTATTCTGTTCCTGCTCAGCCTGGTGAGGGACACAGAGCACTGATGCCCCATCGTATGAACCTGGCTCAGTGACAGAACACACGCTTTGAATGTGAAAAGGTTCCAGGATCAATCCCTGGCCTCAGCAGCTGGAAAGGCTCTCAGGTAGCAGGGACAGGGAAAGACCTTACAGCTGCTGCCCATTGGAGTAAGCATGACCAACTGCCACTCACCAAAGTGTCAAGGAGCAGAGAAACAGTATGTTCCCATGTGCAGCATGCAGGTTATATCTGGTTATCCTTTGCATGCCTGAAAGGAGAGGGAGGGAAGGCTGCTGTGCAAAAGCCATCTCTTGTGTTTGTGAAATTCCATGATTACAAGAGATCCTCTTTCCACCCTTTCAGAACATACCTAACAGTGCAGAACAGGAAGAACGGTATTGTTTTAAACATCCTCGAGAGGAGATACGATAGCCATATTCAAGTATCTAAAGGGCTGTCGTATGGAAGATGGAGCAAGCTTGTTTTCTCCTGCTCTGGAGGGCAGAACCCGAACCAATGGCTTCAAGTTGCAAGGCAGGAGGTTCCAACTAAATATCAGGAAGGACATTCTGACAGTAAAACAGTGGAAGGGACTCCCTTAAAAGGTAGTGGATTCTCCTTCACTGGAGGTTCTTAAGCAGAGGGTGAATGGGCATCTGCCATGGCTGATTTAATGGAGTTTCTTGCATTGCAAGGGCTTGGACTAGAGCAGTGTTTCCCAACCTTGGGTCTCCAGCTGTTTTTGGACTACAACTCCCATCATCCCTTGCTAGCAAGACCAATGGTCAGGGGTGATGGGAATTGTAGTCCAACAGCAGCTGGAGACCCAAGGTTGTTGGGAAACACTGGACTAGAGGATCCTCGGGGCCCCTTCCAATCCTATGATTCTATGAGCAAGGCTCCTAAACACCGATAAGCGTCTGTAGACATAAGACGCACACGTGTCATTAAAATTAAAGTCGAGGGGCTTGCTAGTGGGAGATGAGCTGATCATTAAACAGATAGCAGATCAATGATATAACCAATGCAACCAATTTGCCGGTGTTGTGCTATGAGTCTCACCCACATCCCGGAGCTATTAAAGATCTGCGCTGAGACCAGGAGTTGGAGCAAATAAGGAATTTAAATGAACAAATTGTAAGCTGCACCCAACCTATTATTCCACATCACAGGCAACAATCTCACACTCCAGCCAAAAGTTCACACATACACACACGCTCTTTTATAAACATCCCAAGCTTACTTTCTGAACCCACCAACCAATTTTAAAAAGCATGATCGAGGCATGTGGAGAACCCAACAGAACACACAGCCACAGGATAGCTGCAGATAACAAGCTGTTTCCTGTCCGTGAAATATTACGTAGGTTCATTCAAGATCTTAGAAGTCTATATTTAATTTCATTCAAGAGATAACATTTGAGCCGAGTATCCTGTGCAACACAGCCATTTGCTCTTTGCCCCACTCTTGTTTCTGTTGCAATGAGATGCTTCAGTCTTGCACAAGATTTTGACAATCTGCCTTGGGAACATCTGCACGAACAAGGATGCTGGCTCTTTTCAACAAATCTAATCTGAGGACAGACAGACTAAGGTGGCGGGGTGGGTGGGCGGAGATAGAATATGACCTGCTCAGAGCAACCAAGAGGAGAGACTTGAGAACTATTGGGCTTGGGTCTAGAATCTAGATTGTGGGCTTCCCAGAGGTCTCTGATCAGGCTGCTGTAAGAACAGGAGGCTGGACTAGACGGGCCTTTCAACCTGAACCAGCAAAGCTCTTCTATTTAAACTTAGCTCTTCCCAGCCAAAGTCAGAGGGGCTACTCTAATCTCTTACTCTGGCTCCTTGAGCATTTGGAAATGGCCGAAATGATCCTTCCGACAACAAAACCCCCAAACTTGCTCACTCTGCAAGGGCTAAGAATTCACATTTTTCATTCCGCTCCATAAGGAATTCTGCTCTGCTGAATCCTACTGAAATAAAGCCATCAGTCCAATCTATGTCGCACCTTTTGCTCTCAGGTATGCACCAACAGCCCCTGCCAAAGTAATTTGGTTTAAAACCAGCGTGCAATGGACATCAATTCTCTTCCACCGAAAGGAGTCTGCCTGCTCCACATTTAACAAGTTATTCAGGAATTGCCTCATTGTAACTTTCCATGCAACTACTGTACATTCTCAGAAGCAGCGACCTAAGAACTTCCTCTTCCTTCAGCTACAGGGAACGGCAGTGTGTGTGTGTGTGAGAGAGAGAGAGAGAGGAGGATGGGTGACAGCCAGCAATTATTTAGCAACTGTCTTGGGTTATTGCTGCAGACACAGTACTATAGGGGTTTTAGGTTATGACACTTGACAGCTACACTACATGCAACTTTTTCTGTTCTGTATTCACAAAGTTGCAGCAAAGCAGTAGACAGGCAAGCAGAGAGACAGAAGAAAGATACAGTTCTCCACAGCTGTCAATCACAACCAAATGTCTACTGGGGCACAAAAGCTGCACCTCTAAGCATATTTTATTGAATGCAACTTACACAGATGTAAGTATTTTGAAGTCCTGTGGATTTCAGTGGGAGAGATTTAAGCAAGTTCTCAACTTCACCTTTCCCAAGAGTGTGCCTTTAGTATTTACACAGTGCTTTTCCTGAGTAGTCTAGAAGCAATTTCATGCACACTCTTACAACATCTCTGTAATTGGACTTCATGTTTCCATGTCCATGTTGCAGACAGAAGCTGTGGCTTGCCTAAGAACTGCCTATCAGCTGGATGCTGGATCAGATGGGCATCTGGCCTGATCCATGCTCTTCTTTTGATTTTAAGACCTTAAGGTTCAAACTAGAGTCTTCCCTCGTTCTATTACTTGCTGAAGGTTGAAGATTTCATTTTAGCAAGAAGCTTCGTACAGCTGAATAAAAAACCACGGCCCTTCAATAACAGAACTGTAACCTTCCACCATTTAGGAACTCCAAGTTGGAAGAAGTGGACCAAACCAAGGGTGGTGGGGGATTTTTTTTGAAAGAGTTGCGCTTTGGGAATCCATGTCTGGAATCAATTGCAAACATCACTTGAACTGCAATCCTAGACCCATATACCTTGGAGTCCATAGGGCTCACTTCTGAATAGAGAGGTAGAGGACGAATGCTGTGATTCTAATCCCTGGAGGACCATCCTCAAACGCTGCTGAGATCTGGCCATGCTGAGGACAGCAAGAAGGGAAAAGGAATCAGAGACGCGCCCCCACCTGCTTCTCTCCTCCCCCCCCTCTGCCACCTCCCACCAAGGTAGTTTTATTGAATGTTGGGGTTTTCTACTGCATTGTTAGCTGCCCTGGGCAACCCACTGGGAGAAAGGGTGGGCCAGAAGCACAGAAATATAAAATGAATAAGGGTTGTCCTGGAATAAATTTCAGTAAAACTGAAAGCAACTGTGGCAATTTTGCTGCACTCCAACCCCAAAAAACCCAGTTTTCATAAGCGTATGAGGATTCCATGGCGGCGCTCCCTTTAAAAACAAAGCTATAATTATCTTTTTCAAACTGTTTATCTTTTACTGATATTATACAGAACAATAACATTCAAGCTCTCCACCCACCAACACACAGAAGAACAGATTCATACAAGTCCCCCTACTAAGAGATGTTAGCTAAGAGTCCATAATTTGCAGTGAGTCGCTGATGGCCGATAGCCCTGCTCTGTTAAAAAAATCTTAGAAACTTGTTTGTCGTGATTTTTGTGGACATATGTCTGGAAATCATGGTGCCTGGGGGGAAAGTGAGAAAACAAAGCGTGTGCCTAGACAAGAATGGGTCCATTTGGTGATCTCAGGCTGTGGACATGCTTGTCTCATGTCTCCCTCTTCTTTAGATGATAATGCTCACTTACTACAAAATGTGACAAGAAGGCTGACCTGCTGCATTGGGGAGGGGTGTCCCCTGCCCAGGCTGCTGAATGGGCCAATGGACATCTGCCACCCCACCCCCCAAATCCTGCCACCATGGCACCAATGTCTACAAATTATTTCTGTGCAGCTGAATCACCGTTCCATTTACCCTGTACCCATCCTATTTTTTTATTTTTAGTGCCTTTGGCTGCAATCCAGTACCCACTTACCTGGGAGAACACCTCCCTGAATTCAATGCAACTTACTTCTAAGTAGACGTGCCTGGGACTACATGTTCAATGGCATGAAATGCGGTGTCCTGAATTCGAATCTCATTTCAGCTTTACTGAGGCTTTAGAGGAGCCACTATTCTCTAACTTGCCTCCCTCCCAAGACATACCATATTGTGGACTGGCCCTGCCTCCCGGGTTCTTTTTTCTTTTTCTTTCCGTGACGTTTAATGAGATAATGTACATGGGGCACTTGGAAAACTCAAAAGAATACTATACAGCGCGATGAGCTCGTGTAAGAAACAAAAATTGGTTTGATTGAAAGGTTCGTGTGATTATAAAACAAAGATGGACTAAAGGATGTAGGTCAAACACCTGAGTTCTTAAAATACAAAGAACATGCCATGCTCCTTTAAATGTAGCATTTGGCAGTCGTGTGGCAGAAAAGAGTCAGCTTCCTTTCAGTGCGCTAGGACAACCTCACAAAGTGTAGCATACAGTATCTGCCTGAGGCATGCTGGCTATGTCAACAGATTATCTCGCATTGAACTGTCTAGACTGTTATTAATATGCAACTGATTCAACAGCAAGGGCACTGCTGTTGGAAGCAAACTGGAAGAACTGTTAAGTGGGGCATTATTCGCCTCTCCAACTGAATCAGTCCCTTAAAGGAGAAACATGGAGAAAACCAGATGTGACTCATCAGTGACTATGCCTAGCAAGCAGGCAAACAAAAGGCTGCTCTTCCTTTAAAATGCCTCAACAAATGAAATGGATTTGTAAAAATGTTACACGGGGGGGGGGGGAAATACGAGGCATTATACTTACACTGTAAAACAAGAAAACCCTTAATAAAATATATTTTAAAAAAAGAAAAAAAAAAGAATAAAGCAGATCTGAACTGTCCCCCCCCCCCTTGCCTGCCAGCGCTGTATTTTGCCAGGAAACCTTTCCCTAAAGAAAGCAGGAACTCAAGGCTGAGAAACCCCTACAATAATGCCGGTCAACTATCAAAGTGGTTAACAATTCCACAGCAATAATATCCAACAATAGATGCAGACAGCTAGAGCACGTGTGCAGTCTCCTTAAACACACACAAAACACACCTTTAAAAGTACATTGTAGAATCATGCTAATCAATATCATTTGGACAAGTGGAAGATAAAATCCGGCACCTCATTATCTCACTCACCCTACAGCTGTCGGGGGGGGGGGGGGGGAGTGCAGTATGCAAGTTACATTTGCAGCCACATGCTTCTTCAGCTACATCTATATCCTAAACTACACAGGCCAGGCTCCCCCCCCCCCCCAATGAAGACACAGTAGTTTGTACAATGGCTAAATAATCTTAGACTTGTAACCAAACCCAGCAGGGCAACTCATAGCAGCACGACTTTAGGTAATATTTTGCCCCAATGAAAAAAAAAACCCTTCCAGCTGCATCAAACGATCTTCTAGTCATTTCCTCTCCCCATCTTTGTACATATTTAGGCTAATCAGAGATTTCACACCGAGTCGCTATCTTTCTCTGGATTCCCCATCTCTCCACTGTATTGTCAATCAGTTCGGTTTAACCTCATTACCCAATTTCCATCTCTGGTTGTATTTCTAAACCCCTTTGCTGTCTAAACTCTCTTCTGCGTGTGCTTGAACTGTCATTGTTCTAAGCGAAAACAAGCTTTCTTTTTTAACGGAAGCGAAGTAACACAAAGGATTTTCTTTTTTAAAAAAATTATTGCAGTGTGCGCCTTGGCTTCTGCAATCAAGTCTCTCCAATAAATGAACTGACTTGCCCCGACACACCAATTACCTTGCAAAAAATCTGAGAAATCTATTCAGCTTCCACCAGCTGTTAGTTGTTAACACTGGTTGAAAGCAATCCAGCCCCACCCCCCGCATTTTATTTTAAAGGGAACAGCAATGAAAGGAGAAGCAACTTTTTTATTTTGAAAAAATTAACAGAACCACAATGTGATATGAAAAAACACACTCAAAAGAACACCAGACCTCAGGTGCTCCCTGATCTAGGATTTAATGCAAGCAGCTTTCAACAGGACTGCATGGCTATTGATAACATTTATGACAGTGTTGATTATTTTTTAAACGGGGGGGGGGGGGGCGACAAGATCACAGAAAACGAGAAACAAAAAGCCGCTCTGATTCACCAGCGCCTGCATTTAAGAGATTTCACAGGAGTAACGTAAATGGTTCACCTGCTGCCAGTTGTCTTCCAAGGATGGCAAAGCCGAGAAGTAACCGGTGTCGTGGACGAGCTGCAGTTCCTGGAATATACTATAACTAGCCAAAACATCCATGTTGCTGTTGCTGCTGCTGATGCTGCTGATGCTTCTGCTGAAAACAACAAACCCCGACCCTTTCCTTTTAGGTTTGTGTTTGCAATTTTGCGGTGGGCTTTTAGTTCTGTTCATTAAAAAGGGAAAGGGGGAAGAGGAGGAGGAGGCGGAGAAGGGGGGGGGAGAAGAAGGACCGTTAAGAGCAATCAATCCAGCTGTCCTTGTCCTCTGTTTTGCTTTCGTTTGCTATATATATGCATATGCTGTTTGTAGTCACACTTTCACGGACTGACCCAAAGCAGGAACAGGAGCGGAGGAAAGCGGGGGGAGGAAGGAGCCCCATCAACGACCCAGAGAGAGAGAGAGAGAGAGAGAGAGAGAGAGAGGGAGAGAAGGGATAAATGCTCCCGAACGTGTACAGTGCAAGCCGTCAGCCAGGCAGCCAGAGAGGAGGAGGAGGAGGAGGGGGACACACTTCTTCTCCACTTGTAGTAAAAAAGCAATTGCCTTCCGGGGCTCTGTTGCTGACTCCAGCGCTTGCACCGGCGGGGAAGGGGGTGGGGTGGGGATGCAAACTCACTGACACGAGACTGCCATCTATTTCTGCATTGCTGCTCGCTGCTGAATGCAATCTTTGCTCTTTATTTTGGGGAGGTTGCATTTTCCGCCTTGCGCGCGCGCGCGCGCGCTCCTGGAGCCAGGCGCGCTCCCATACTTTCCTCTCTCTCCTTCCCTCCCTCCCTCCTCCCTGCGCGCAGCCGTGGGATCTTCAGAGGAAACTGTCCATTAAGGCAGCGCGTGACCATGTAAGGCAAGAGGGAGGCGGGCCGCCAGGGCCGCTCATGAAGTCACTGGCGCCCAATGGGGGCCCGGAGCGAGGCGGCGGAGGCGGGGCTGGGCACGGAAGAGCCGCGGCGATTGGGCCGAGGGCTGGATCCGACGTCCGCCTTATAAGGCAAGTGTAAGGGGAGCTATTTTTAGAGGGCTATATAAAGGAGCCGGAGCGGCTGGTGCGCGGCGGAGTTTGCAGGAGAGAGCAAGCGCGAGCGCGCCCGGGAAGCCGTGCGCGGACCTCGGGCTCCGGCGCTTTTGCTTGCAAAGGGGCTCCCGTGGTCGGAGGGTCTTTGCGTTGCAGCAGTAGCAGCAGCCAGAAAGCATTTTTTTAAAAAAAAATATTTTGCATGGCCAAGCGGAAAAAAAATCCGATAGAGAACGGGAATAAATGAGAAAGCAGGAATCTCCCGGTTTTACAATGAGCTATTGGCTGGGGAGGGGGAGCGCGCACAAGTTCAGATCTACTTCCCATTTTCCCTCTTTTAAAAAAAGAGAAGCCAGAATGCAATGGGGGGGGGGGGGAGAGAGATCGAAGAAAGCGTATTTATCCCGGGGGTTGGTGCTGTTTTGTGAACGCCGTTTGGGAAAGTTTCCGGGCGCTTCATTGCACTTGCTGCAAAATGCGTGCATGGACTGGCGATTTGAAAGCGCGCGCGCGCATACACACACAAAACACGCTTTAAGTGCCTGCCGTCCTGTATACGCGCAATTGGGAGTGAGACCCGTTGAACTCCATGGGGACTGGCTTCCGAGTAAGCATGCACAGGATCAGGCCCCCGCAACGTCTGCAGACCTTGCAAGTGCTAGCAAAAGTTTGGGTGTTCGTGGCATCCTGGCATCCTGTGGCAGAGTTACTCCTGGGTATAGCCTCCTCTGTTCCAAGTCTATCTGCCACTGAAAACAAAGTCAGAAATGTTCTGTTGTGACATGTGGCAGTCGGGGAGCCAGATATTGGACTAGGGAGAAGAAAGCAGAGGATTAAAATCTGTGACAACACTGCGTGAAGATAACCCCTTACGGGTATCTGAAAGCACCGGGGACTTATGCCAGAGCACATCCTCTTGCATATTTTGTTGCCTACCAAGTTCTTCGCGCAAAGCAGTTTTAAGTGAGCATGTCAGGCTGAGTTTTTCCATAAATGGTTCGCTTAGGCCACATCTTCCCCAAGCTTTTCAGAGTGGTGGTAAAGGTAGTTTCAACTTGGAAGAAATGTCAGAGCTAAGGATTTGCTGCTTGCAATGTGATTTTGTTGAGTGGCAAACGGACAAGTATGCGCTCCTTTCTGTCCATTTTTAAGGCTTGGCAGGAGCTCAACTCTCCAGCCAGGGCTGGTCAGAATCCAGATGTGTGGGTTTCCTCATCCCCGCTGCCTTTTCTGAGGATGGGACAGAGGGGCTGTCACTTGCTGTAGATGCCACTTAGTGTACAGTGTTTTGTAACAGTAACCCTGCCCTTTCCTGTGTATATTATACAGTAAACAGCAGCCATGCAGAGAAGGAAAATTGCACATCCTAGTTGTAATAGCTGCATGCTGTCTTTGCTGCACCCAGCGGAGGGTTTAAGCTTCTCAGTTTAGATGGGGCAGGGGAGGGTGAACCACAGTGAGGTTGCAAGAATGGGAGCAGGGCTGGTTGAGGCTGTGGGTGGGAGTTGTAGTCCCAAATATCTGGAGAGCACCGGATATCTGGCGAAGTGCTGGGATATTTGGTGGAAAAGAAGTTCAATTAAGCAGGCATTTCATGACTTGGGATAGGATCATTTTGAATGTCAACAAGCAAGGAAAGAGTAATATTGAGTTGTCCCTACAGCAATGGGAAGGAAGGAAGGAAGAGCAGATGTCTGCATTTATTAAGACATGCTGTCTAAAAACTATATCTTATTAAATAAACAAGACATAACCTCCTGGTCAAAGTAGGGTTTGCATACAAACAGATTGGCTTGGAATACTGTTTTCTGATCTAGAATAATGGGGGCACACAGTCTAGAATTTTAGTTGGATGTTTTGAAAAATCTCCCCTACCTTTTTCAGCCCATTCCAGAGCTGAGCAAAAATTTCTCAAGACATTTTTAGGAGAAACAGAGATTTATCTCGTTCTGATTTTACCTAGAAATGTTGTGAATGCATTCCCCCCCTCCAAATATGCCCCAGCATCTTTATTTTAACGCACGTGTTGACAACCATTCTTTCCTCCACCATCCATGGCCCAAGATGATGCTAGATGCACTGTGGAAGATGCACAATGGCCAGGCAACAGCAGAAAGGATGAAATCTTTGGGGGGATGAAATTAGGGTGCTGAACACCCCTGGGGGATTTACACTAGCCTTTGCTGAGCCAGTGTTTGCTCAGCCAGAGTGGACAGGTAATAATAATAATAATAATAATAATAATAATAATAATAATAATAATTTATTATTTGTACCCCGCCCATCTGGCTGGGTTTCCCCAGCCACTCTGGGCGGCTTCCATAGAAACAAAAAATACACTAAAATATCACACATTAAAAACTTCCCTGAACCTTAAGAGCCTTAAGATGTCTTCTGAATGTCAGGTAGTTGTTTATCGCTTTGACATCTGATGGGAGGGCATTCCACATGGTGGGCGCCACTACCAAGAAGGCCCTCTGCCTGGTTCCCTGTAGCTTTGCTTCTTGCAATGAGGGAACCGCCAGAAGGCCCTCGGCACTGGACCTCAGCGTCCGGGCAGAACGATGGGGGTGGAGACGCTCCTTCAGGTATACTGGGCCGAGGCCGTTTAGGGCTTTAAAGGTCAACACCAGCACTTTGAATTGTGCTCGGAAACGTACTGGGAGCCAATGTAGGTCTTTCAAGACCGGTGTTATGTGGTCTCAGCAGCCGCCCCCAGTCACCAGTCTAGCTGCCACATTCTGGATTAGTTGTAGTTTCCGAGTCAACTTCAAAGGTAGCCCCACGTAGAGCGCATTGCAGTAGTCCAAGCGGGAGATAACTAGAGCATGCACCACCCTGATGAGACAGTTCGCGGGCAGGTAGGGTCTTAGCCTGCGTACCAGGTGGAGTTGGTAGACAGCTGCCCTGAATACAGAATTGACCTGCGCCTCCATGGACAGCTGTGAGTCCAAAATGACTCCCAGGCTGCGCACCTGGTCCTTCAGGGGCACAGTTACCCTATTCAGGACCAGGGAGTCCTCCACACCAGCACTCCCATATATTTGGCTCAGCCAGGGTAGGAGACTTGGCACCCGCTGAGCCTGGAATCAGCTGGCTGAGCTGAAGATCAAATGCATCCTCAGCTGCTGATCTTACTGTGCTAGCACCTTGTCACCTGCACGGACGTCTAGTATAGTTCCAGGCCCAACTGCTTTGTTAACATGAGCAGCTTGACCCGTGGAGCAGAGCAGCAGAAAAAGCTTCCGGAATACAGTATTCCTGCTGATTATTAGGAGTGGGGAGGTTGGGGCTGTGCAGATGTACTGGTGGACCCAATCCAGCATTCCCACACATGCGTTCACACAGCCCTGACCTTGCCATCTTTTCTCACTTTTGGCGTCCGTCTGTCTTGAGAGACAACGGAGTGTGCATCTAGGGGTGAAGTCAAACCGTTGTGTTAGCGCCAAAGTTACCTCCCCTTGGCACAAGCCTGGGCAGTGTGTCTGAAGGTCCTGGGCTGCCCAGGCAAAACAACGCTATCAGCCTCTCTGATGTGGTCCAAAAGAAAGGAGAGCAACCATCGTTCGGACTCAACTCCAGATATGTGAAGGATTTACTGATTAGCCCTTTCTTTCCCCAAAGATGTCCCACAAGGCAGTGGAGGTTTAGGGTCAAGAGCAGCGGCGTAGCGTGGGTTGTCAGCACCTGGGGCAAGGCAAGTAATTTGCACCCCCTAACCGGGGGCAAGGCAAGTAATTTGCGCCCCTAACCTGCCGCCGCTGCCAGCTTCTTCTTGCTGCTGCCTGGGCTAGGGTATTTACGGTAAGGTAACCACGGTGGCGGGTCTGTGTCAGGTGATCTGAGGCGAGTTGCCGCTGGCGCTGCCACCCAAACGACGCCGCTTGCCGGGAGGAGGAGGAGGGCAGAGAGGCAAGGAAAATGCAACATAGCCCAGCAGCTGCAGCAGCGGCAGCGGCGGGGCTGTGAGGAGGGGCTGCCTGGCGCGCCCTCCATGGCCCTGACGAGCACTGAGAGCCGCTGCCTGCCGGACGCCTTCAGCCCGGACGCGCGCACAGCTCGTCGGTTCCGCGAGACATGGGGCTCTGCTACAGCCTGCACCCAAGGCTCTTTGGCGACTCCGGAGGCGGCGAGCGCGCCCCCCCAGATGTTGCGGCCGGTGCGGCCAGCCCCCCTGCACCCCCCACGCTACGCCACTGGTCAAGAGTTTTCCTTCTCATAGATGGGCTACCTTCCTAAGTTGATGAGCCCCGTCTGCCCCTCACTTCCCTCTAAGCAGTAGCAATGAATAAAAAGGTAAAGGTACCCCTGCCCGTATGGGCCAGTCTTGCCAGACTCTAGGGTTGTGCGCCCATCTCACTCTAGAGGCCGGGAGCCAGCGCTGTCCAGAGACACTTCCCGGTCACGTGGCCAGCGTGACAAGCTGCATCTGGCGAGCCAGCGCAGCACACGGAATGCCGTTTACCTTCCCGCTGGTAAGCGGTCCCTATTTATCTACTTGCACCCGGGGGTGCTTTCGAACTGCTAGGTTGGCAGGCACTGGGACCGAACGATGGGAGCGCACCCCACCGCGGGGATTCGAACCGCCGACCATGCGATCAGCAAGTCCTAGGCGCTGAGGTTTTACCCACAGCGCCACCCGCGTCGCTAGCAATGAATACCCAATGCCTATTTTCTTGGTCTTTTTGCTGTCAGGCAAAGACCTTTCATTTTCCAGGATTTTTCAGTCTGAAAATCTTTTTGGTGATTTTCAGATTTTTGTACTGATGTCGTTCTCTGTTGCTGGTTTCACTCTGGTTTTGTTTTGTTGTGGGTGTTATTTTGCTTTACATTTTGTGCTTATGTTTATTTTTAAGGGGAATGAGGGGAAGCAAACAAGGGAGAGGGACAGAACCATTTTCCCTACAAGAGTTACTATTGAATTTGAAAATAATTTGCATAAGATAGCTAATTTTAGCAGATGCATCTATGCTGGTTATTCCGCTGAATTCTTTAAAATGTGAGCTTTCAATTTCTGCACTACACCAAAACAGAACAAGCAGCGTAAACATGTAACTTCATGGCTAGGTTTTCACGTCAACTCGCTATGGAAGTTCTGTTCACTTCTCATAAAATGGCACAAATTAGATCTTCGCAGAAGCACCCCACATTAATTTTATCATTCTGTGAAACCTTTGCTTCAGAATACTGAAAGGGATGTTAAGGTTTGCCAGATAATTCCTTGTTGCCCGATCCTAAATGCATCTACTTTGAAGTCCCACTGATTTAATTGGGTCCGTATCAGTGCTATTTTTCTAGAAAAAGAGGTGCTGAAACTCATCATCTCCCTTGTTCTCTTAGAATGGCTATGGCACCCACCTGAGAGGTGCCAGTACTGAGTTCTGGCAAGTTCCCCTTGGGGGGAAAAGCCCTGGTGAGTATGCAGTGATTAATGGAGGTGCATCCATACTTTAACAAATACCAACATGAAGATTCCACAAGAGCTCTGGGCAATTTGTTTTCATTGACCAATTTTTATTTTTGCACTTGGTGAATCTCTCCAGCACAAAGGAGTTCCATATACATAGGGCAGCTACTAAGAAAAAGAAAAGCCTTTCTCAAATGACCTTATGGCAGGGTCATTTGGCAGATGCTAAAGAGAGGGCCTTTTTGGTGGTGGTACTCAGTTTCTTCTTGGGTAAGACATCGGCAAAATGTTGAAGGATGCCAAAAGAGCTTCAGAAATGCCATTGGATGTTTTCACAGGTCCCTAATTATAACCATCTACTTTCTTAAGTACAGGTAAAAAGGTAAAGGTAATGTACCCCCAAATGGTTAAGTCCAGTCAAAGGCAACTAAGGAGTGTGGCGCTCATCTCGCTTTTCAGGCCAAGGGAGCCGCCATTTGTCCACAGACAGCTTTCCGGGTCATGTGGCCAGCATGACTAAACAATTTCTGGCACAACGGGACACCATGACGGAAGCCAGAGCACATGGAAACACCGTTTACCTTCCTGCCGCAGTGGTACCTATTTATCTACTTGCACTGGTGTGCTTTCAAACTGCTAGGTTGGCAGGAGCTGGGACAGAGCAATGGGAGCTCACTATGTCGAGGGGATTTGAACTGTTGACCTTCCGATCAGCAGGCCCAAGAGGCTCAGTGGTTTAGACCACAGCATCACCCGCATCCCTACTGTCTGAAGTATGCACAATTCTGTTAAGTGAAATGAGAATCGGGCTTTAGAAGTGTATTCCTTTCTTTAACAAAGCCTCTATTTATTCCAGGAGAAGGTATTCCACCTCTTTCGATTTGGTCTGAACAGACAACTAAAATCTCCACAAACAGTACAGTGCAATAAAAGGCACAATTTCCTTTCCTAGAAACAAGGCATTTTTTCAGGTCCTTGAAGTCCCTCTAATTTCCTCTTGTTTTGATAGCTTCCTCCTCAACCTCTCACCTTCTTGTGAAACTCACCCCCCTCCCTACATTCCCTAAGTGACATTTTTTATTGAGAGAAACTATCTTCTTTCCCCTTAACCCTGAGGTATATTACTGATGTGCTGGACACTCTTTCACAGCAGCTCTTTTGCTCTCTTTAAACCTATTTCAAATAAAAGCAACCATCCCCACCCCAGCTTATAAGAAACAGGAAAGGGGAAAAAAATACCATAGGAATTTGCCTTCTTCTATCATTTCATCACTTGAGGTGTTAAACAGGGAGAGGGAAAGGAGCCCCACAAGAAACCTCGTTTTCTAGGGCAAGGAAATCCTTGCAGGCCCATATTTTTAACCTTCCGCTTTTTAATTGAAGGGATGTCTCTGAGGTATTCCTCTTTAAATGTGCTTTTGCTCGCTAAGCCTTTCTGTCCTTGTAGCAATCCGCAGAAAGTAGTTTGTACAGCCAAGAATTTATGTTAGCTCCGCATTCTGCTTCAGAGAGTGTTCCCAAACATCTGATATTCCTGGAAGAATGCTTGGCTTTGGGCTGATACCCTACTAGGGCCAACTCACATAGCTGCTTACAGGCATGGTGGCCTTGTGAAGTCAGTTGAGTTTTCCAATTTAGGATGAGATTCACAAACTGGTCACCATGGTCAAATGACTGACCTTGTGCTTGTGTCCAAAAATATATATGGAGCAGTTCCTTTCCCTGTTCTCCTATATACTTATTTTTCATTCATTCATTTATTTGTATAGTAAGCTTAAATTCTGTTCCACCTTCAAGGGTGTGTGTAGATCTAGATGAGAAATATCACAAAGTATCTGCTTCCTTATTCAGGAAAACACAAGTTTGCATGGGCCTCAGGTACTACCAGTGGCGGCATTATTTGGGGGTTACCAATTAAGATATTAGAGGGACATGGGTGGCACTGTGGGTTAAACCACAGAGCCTAGGACTTGCAGATCAGAAGGTCGGCGGTTCGAATCCCCGCGACGGGGTGAGCTCCCGTTGCTCGGTCCCTGCTACTGCCAACCTAACAGTTCGAAAGCACGTCAAAGTGCAAGTAGATAAATAGGTACCGCTCCAGCGGGAAGGTAAACGGCGTTTCCATGTGCTGCTCTGGTTCGCCAGAAGCGGCTTAGTCCTGCTGGCCACATGATCTGGAAGCTGTACGCCGGCTCCCCCAGCCAGTAAAGCGAGATGAGTGCCGCAACCCCAGAATCGGTCATGACTGGACCTAATGGTCAGGGGTCCCTTTACCTTTACCTTTAATTATGATATTATATACCACATCACTGCAGGCATGAGGCGTCATCCAAACCCATTGGTGAAAGAAAGCTTGTCAATATTTTGGGATGCCTATTACGATGTCTGTAAATTTTTCTAAAACCTACAGTCACGTTTCAGCAAAAAAAGTCAGACACAACTAAGGGATAGCATTTTGGCTTAGTTAGCTACATGAAATCTTGTGCCTGGGCTAGATGACCCCTGGGTTTCCTTCCAAGTCTACAATTCTATGATTCTATGGGCAGACCACTTCAGAATGAAGGTCGCTTACAAAAATAACTTTTACACTGTAGTCCTAAGCCCCCATTTCATGGAAATTAACTGCTATTCTTTATCACTATACAGTACTTCATTTTTCAGCCATTACCATAAGGGACACTGAAGCCAATGTCTTAATAATGTAAGTTTGAAATATTTCTGTAAAGGGTGGTGGTGGTTTTTGTGTGTGTTTTATCTTGAAAATTGTGTTTGAGTTAGCTATCATCTATATGCTCAGAACATTCTGAAGTCGCCCTATCTTTTGAATGCATAGTTATAGCCTTCTAAAAGTCTGCCTTTTGCACATCAAATCTTAGGCTGTCTATATCTCATTGGATTATAAATACTTAAATGTAAAGGGACCCCTAACCATTAGGTGCAGTCGTGACCGACTCTGGGGTTGCGGTGCTCATCTTGCTTTATTGGCCGAGGGAGCCGGCGTACAGCTTCTGGGTCATGTGGCCAGCATGACTAAGCCGCTTCTGGCGAACCAGAGCAGTGCACAGAAATGCCGTTTACCTTCCCGCTAGAGCGGTACCTATTTATCTACTTGCACTTTGATGTGCTTTTGAACTGCTAGGTGGGCAAGAGCTGGGACTGAGCAACGGGAGCTCACCCCGTCGTGGGAATTTGAACCGCCGACCTTCTGATCAGCAAGTCCTGGGCTCTGTGGTTTAACCCACAGCGCCACCCACACCCCTTTATAAATACTTACCCTTTTGCATTTTGTGACTTGGTTCTTCATCAGTAGGTAATTAAAAATAAAGACACGTGCCTTTCTGGATATTGTACTTCAAAAGTACCTGCTTTTACTAGAGGACTAAAATACTGTATCAGTGTCAGTGCACATATTCAGATGTGCATTTGGGGCTATATTTGTTGTGCATTCCTAAATGAACATCCACAAGGACATTTGGCATAGCCATCTTCCAGGTTATATCCTACTTCCAAGTTGTATCATTTACCCAGTTCACAAGTAACGCTAAGCCCAAACAATAGACACTCAACAAGGAGACTGGCCATTTTATTCCTCCAGTCCTGCTGCTACTATGCTGTTGTGAGTTTGGCTCAGTGTGTCATCCGAACCTGGGCTCATGGTTTGCCTTGCTTGAGAGTCTAGATGAGCCATAGCCAAGATTTGGTCTATGGCTTTCAGCTTGTGGTTTGTCTGGAGGAGACATATCGTGTTCAGACAACACACTAAGCCCAAACCATGGTTTAGCTCACAGCAGCAGGACCACAGAAGCCAAGTGGCCACAATCTTCTCTTTTGGAAGCCTTCACGCTCACACATTTGTGCGAAGCCATGTCATAGCATGACATGCAAACTCACTCACTTTGTTCCTCATCAGACCAGAGAGTTTTCTTGAGAAACATGGTTTCAGACAACCTTGTTGGGGTTTTGCCCTAAACGTGAATGAAGGAAATTCTAACAGTACAGCCTGGAATCTGCCAGAGTCTGTTACCAAACTGTCTCTACATCCTTGGGGATTTCTCTTCTCTTCTGTTCCTGATAACAAGCTGTTGAAGAGATGACTCTCTTCAGAGATACCAGAGATTTAATAAGGAAATGTTCTGTGTGCGGCAGAGGCAGCAAAGGCTCCCGGATGTTCTGTTCCAGGCCGGGAGCCTTTAATGACATGACAGGACTCAGTTTTGGCTCACTGGCGGCTGCTTAGAAATCAACCTGATTTTGCTGTACAACTTGAGAGGAGCGCTGAAGCCATGCCATGCTTATTTTGATGTATGAAACTGTCTCGTCTTCTGTTGTAGGGGAAATCCCATCTGCTTAGACCCCTCAGCCTTCTTCAACATTGCAGGTGGAAGATGTCTCACGCTGAAAGATGCTTGTGTGTGCTCAGGCTCCCAGCATCTCACCAGAAAGCTCCTGTGCCTCACAGAAGAGTTTTGAGGAGAGCAAGGAAGGAAGATTTGATACACACGTTGGCAGTTTAGGCTTAGACGCCACCGTCCCACCTTCCTTCGTTTCCTTCTGTTTTTTAATGTGACTTTAACACTGGACTCTCCATAGGTAAAGGTAAAGGGACCCCTGACCATTAGGTCTAGTCATGGCCGACTCTGGGGTTGCGGCGCTCATCTCGCTCTATAGGCCGAGGGAGCCGGCGTACAGCTTCCGGGTCATGTGGCCAGTATGACTAAGCAGCGCACGGAAACGCCGTTTACCTTCCCGCCAGAGCGGTACCTATTTATCTACTTGCACTTTGACGTGCTTTTGAACTGCTAGGTTGGCAGGAGCAGGGGCCGAGCAACAGGAGCTCACTCCATCACGGGGATTCGAACCGCCGACCATCTCATCGGCAAGTCCTAGGTTCTGCGGTTTAACCCACAGCGCCACCCACATCCCAGACTCTCCATACCCTGCACTAAAACCATCAAAATTAGTGCACAAATAGTGATCTGAATTCTGTGCCAACTTTACAATCCACATAATATTTGCGAGGAAAGTAAAGGGAAAAGTGAGTCTATATGGTTTTGAGTAATTTATTATACTGCTTCCACTAGCCTGTGGAACAGGAATGTAGGGCAATGTGAAGCCTCCATCCTTTTTTCCTTCCCTCATCCGGTCCCCAACTTCTGAGCCTTCTTTGCCAGGCAATAGTCAGTACATTTTCAAGCCCATTTTCATAGCCATTTGGGTTAATAACATTCTTTTTTTAAAAAAAAAAGAATTCAGCTTTCATATGAACTAGCCTTCATCATTTCTGCTGGAGGACAACAACCATCTTCTCTTGTTTTTGAAGTTATTTTTCCTTGATCTGTTCTACAAACTACCACAAACAATGTAAACAGAAAGGTCTATTTATACCATTTTCTTCATTGAGGGGGATATGACTGTCACGGGGACTGTAGGATTTCATCGAATAAGAGCCAGTTCTTCGTATTTCCTCTTTGTGCAAGGAAATTTAAAGTGTATTTTTTTTCCAAATGAAAGAATTTGTTGGAAAGAACAGATGTACAATTGGAGATTCAGTCTCTCTGTCTGTCTGTCTCTCTGTGTGTGTACCTCTAGGAAGCATGTGTTGTTATTAAGACACTGACATAACAGATTGTACATTGAGCACATGTATCTGCTTATGCGCAGACCTCCCATTCCCCGTCGCCACTCCCTATGCACAAGTGTGGGCAGGAGAAGAATAGCACTGACCTTCATGTACCTATGGTGCAAGTGGACAGTGCTCGTGTAATATAATGCTTGTGTACATTTTATTAAGACTCTGTGGGCTCCCCCCAAAAGAGAGACATGTGGAAAAGAGATGGACCAGTGGGTTCACCCCTGGTCTCCGCACTGCATAATGGTGATGGGGGGCCCATAGAGTTGAGTTTTTGGATTGGGATTCATTCATTCTGATACTTAAGGCAGGGGGTTGTGCATTTCAGCAGCAACTCTTAATTCATTTGTGCACCTTAATCATTCATGATTCTGCTAGAAACCCAGCATTGGCTCAGCATATCTGTGTGTGGCCTGTGAGTATAAATCTTTCCCAAGCTCAGATTTCATCCTGGTATGACTTGTAAGAACACAGGTAAAAAAGCTGTAATGTTGAAAACAGCCCTTTAAGATCAGACTATTGAAAGATCACAAAATCCTTCCATGACTAATGTTCAGGGAACTATTTGATGAGATATCAATGAGAAAATAATAACAAGGTGCTTTGTTTTATTATCGAAAAGCTTTCATTATATATTGGAGCTCACACTATTATTTGTCCTTGACTAACCCACTGGTGGACAGTCAGCTCCGCAGCCCTATCTGGTTCTGACTGTGATTGACAGTACTGGTTTTACCTCTGACAAATGAAAAGAAAACTCTCATAGCATTGGGCTTTATTTCTTAATTGGGTAGCAAGAGCTGCTTCCCCTTTATAAACACTTAAATATTTATTTCAGCATAAGGGGGGAAGGGAAGGTCCAAGCCCCCTTCCCCAGTTGACTACCCAAGGAACAAGAGATGATGGGGGCAGTGGCAAACAGGTCCCATGTCAGTATTGTTATAGGCTTGGGGGGGGGACGACTCCCCTAAATCCTAGAAATTAATAAATGCTGGGGTTTTGATTATTTTGGAGTATTGAAGGAGAAATTGCAGGCCAGTGGGAAAATATAGGCTAGGCTTCCTTTCCAAGCCAGGACATTGAAGTAAACTTTAGTTCCCGTTATTCCTTTTTTTGGGGGGGGGGGAGTTTGAATGTATGGTGTTTACAGAGCTCAGGACTCCACAACTCCCAGCAAAAGCACTTCTTTGTATCGTTAATAGAAACACGTGAACATTCACTATAGCCTCATTTTCCTAATGTGACAAGGTTTTTTTTGAGTGATGCTATTAACCTAATAAAGTGGTACCTCGGGATGCAAACGGGATCTGTTCCGGAGCCCCATTCGCATCCTGAATGGAATGTAAGACGTGACGGCGTGTTTGCGCAGGTCGCATTTTGCCACTTCCGCGCATGCGCGTGATGTCATTTTGAGCGTCTGCGCATGCGCAAGCGGCAAAACCCGGAAGTAATGTGCTCTGTTACTTCCGGGTTGCCACGGAGCGCAACCCGAAAGCGCTCAACCTGAAGCGCATTCAACCCGAGGTATGACTGTATTTCTTATGGCTCTGAGTGCTGTTATGGAATACATTTCCCCATCATTTTGTTGGGGCTGGATTTCACCAAGAGCAGGATGTTATGCCAAAGCAGACCAAAACCTAGCATGATATTGTTATGGGTTTGTGGGTGTCAGGCCTCTATCATCTGCAGATAAAGCTAGTGTTAGAATTTAATTGTTAAAACTTGGTGCCAAACCCATATGTATTGAGTTGTGTGCTAGACACTTCTAATTATTCTGGAACCAGCAAGTGTTAATTAAGCCAGGTTAGTTTTGTTTTGAAGTGAGAGCTTAGGTCATGAGCCATTAAGACAACAAAGGGTCAAAAGGGACTTGTTGTGAGTTGGCAAATGAGTAGGGCCTCTCTCTCAACAGATAACGCCAGAGCTTAAGAACTTTTGGAGTTAGGAGTTATGTGACTGAGATGCAAAGTGTCAGGCAGAGGGTGATGTTTGGTGTCTCTTTGAATCCATGCCTGTGGGACAAAAAAAGATTCTTTTGCGGGTGATTATGCTGTGAACCTCTCCATTGTAGGCTCAGGTTGTGTGTGTGTAAATAAACCATATATCATAAAGACGCCACAGTCTCTGCTGTGCCTCATTCCCAAAAGGAAACTGAGACCCTGGAATCTCACACTGCTTGGAGATTAGGGTTGGTGTGCAACAATATGGTGGAGTTTTCATTGCCAGAGGTATCATTTTTTCCAAGTTCATCTTGCCCTCAAGTGACACGCAACTTTCCATGTTGCTACATTTGTGATATCATGATATTTGGCTAAAGATGATGTCGGAGAATAAAAAGGCCCACACAGTCAGCTATTTCAGAAAGCATGGAAACTGACATGTTTCTCTGTGTGTCCATATGGCTGCCTTTCTTTCTTTCTTTCTTTCTTTCTTTCTTTCTTTCTTTCATCTCCAGTTCAGAAATCAATACAAATCTGCTGCACACTCTTTGGTTTTTTGCAGCTCCAGAGGGAATGATTACACCACAGTAAGATTTCTCGTTTCATCCACCTTCCATAAACCAAACTACCTCCTAAGTCAGTTAAGCCAAAGAACACAAATTGAGTCCTTTTGAACCCATCCGCATGGGAGCTTTTCACCTTAGCATGAAAGCAAAACGCAGGGAGAACCGGTGTCAGCCACACTAACAGGCCATTCCCCGCACTCGAACATGTGGAGTAACACAATCAGTGCAGGAACTGGGAGAGTTGTGTGGCTTGAAAAGATCAAGAGGCCTGGGATTCGCTCATCCCAACTGCAATGCAGCGGAGCCCTGATCCTTGGTTTTCATCTATTTCTTGTCAACGTGATCCTTCACTGTGGTTGGTAATGACTGCTCCCCACATCAAATAGGGGGTGCCTTTTGCATAGTCACACACAGCCCCCCCCCCCCGGATCCCAGTGCGGCTCCCGGTAGTATGGGCTGGGTTCGCCCTCCCCAGGCTGGATACCTGGAGGTCTCTGTTAAGTTGTGGGTGAACATATCAGACGACACAGCGATTCTTCGAACAGCTCTCGTTTATTCACAGGCCAGAACAGAACTGAACTGAAGGGTTCAGCCAGCCTGCTTATATAGACCTCCACTACAACACAACTGTAACCATTTTCTGTAACTATCCAATCACTAAATGTCACTTTCAATCCCCTATTTGCATATGTGGACCTGAGTGAAAACTATCCACAGTATCCCCCTACTGGCCCAGGGTGAGAACTTCAGTACATAACAGTCTCTGCCTACCTCAGCCAATCGCTCGATCCTGGGGAAGTGTTGCCAGGGGGTCAGCCAGGTAGGGGAAGGGACTGCCCTGCCCACACAACAGAAGGTGAATCTTACCTGCAAAGCGGCATTTGGCTCCAGAGCTTCTCCCACCCTGCCCTCCCTCAGTTAAGCCTTCTTTTGCAGGTTAACCTCTTCTCCACAGGTACGCAGGCGCTGCTACATCATGGTCACTGCTGAAGGGCCGGAAAGGAATTTTCCTGCATTGGCAGTTTGCCTTTCCCATAGCAAAATGTCACAACTTTGGCGGTTTCAGGCCTTGGGTGGAATCCTTTAGTCTATCTTCCTAAATGGGGGGGGGGAGTGAAGCGGTGACCCACGCCCCCCTTGCAGCGGTGATCCCAGGGTTCCCCGCTAAAGGGGTCTTGAGGGGAGGTATTGGCCATACGCCGAGAGGTTGCCATTGCTCTCCCCTCCAACGGTGGCAAAACGGGGGGCGGGCTCTCTGCTTGAACATATGTTCTCCAGAGCCATCCCAACCCCCCCCCCACACACACATTCTGGATAACCCTGCTGTCTCCCACATCCCCGGCTGGGGACTGGGAAGGATAAACGCCCAATGCCTGAGCCAAGGTCTTCCTACATCTGAAAGTTAATAAAGTTGTGACCAATTTTAACCCCATAGCACGTTGCCTTGAGTCAATATTCAGCTTGGGGGCCGCGTGGGGACCGCCTGTCCGGGCAACTTGTGGGGTGCACCAGTGTTGCATAGAACAGTACTTGAAGAAGTCCTATTCATTCATTCACAGAATGTAAATTATTGTCCCTACCCCTTATTCCTCATATAGAGCTTCACTCCCCCTTACTCCCATGGTGGGAAGGGGGCGCCATTTTGTGGTTCACCTCAGGTGCCAAAATGTCTTGGGCCAGCCCTTGGTGGGGGGTTGAAGAGGGCTAGGCTTTCTACCATAGGCAATCTTGGTTAACTCCCCCCCACCCCCCGTACCTAACAAATGAGATTGAATCAGGTCTTTAACAGCCCAGGGTTATGCTAATATTTCTGATACCTAAAATAAAGGAATGCATCCTTTTTAGCTAAAGGATCCTTTCAGGAACAAGGCATCTGCCAAATATGGCAGACTTTTATGATTGTCTCTGCAATAGGGAATGGGTAGTTAATTACCATGTGCCACTCTTGTTAACCTCTGCAAAAAAAGTATCATTATAACTGATTAATGGAAAGAGCTTTTAGGCACATCTGAAAGAGAAGTTTCTTCAGAGGCATGTTTCATTATCTTCATAAGCGCCACCAATTCTGCACAAATGCTGTTAATGTTCATTTGAATATTGTTTTAGTTGGGCTGGTTGAATAAATATTTCAAACCAGGTTCTCTCAAAATCTGCCCGATCTCACATGGAAAACAGAAAAACAAATTCCATTACAAATCCACAGCTTTTATGCTCCATGTTCCTATGTATCCCTGTGTGTGTCTTACTGGACCTTTAGCTAGCACCCATCTAGTAGTGACTGAACAGGAAGAGTATCTGTGGTAAAGCATACAGTTACTCTGTGTGATATCATGAAATTATAACAATTCTACCTAATCACGCTGTTGTTGTTGTTTTTTAAAGGGGAAGTGCAATCCTTAAATGGATATCTAACTACCGTAGAACTATTTCGGAAGCTTTAGTTGTGTCTTCCTTTAATTCCTGCCCCTTTCCCACCCCCCAACAGAAAAAAAAAATATCTCATTTGCTTTTGTGGACAGCATTTCCAACCTTTTTGTGTTATCTAGGAATTCAACAGATGTGGAAGGGGCTGAGTGGGCATATTAAGTACACTACAAATGGAGCCACAGATTCAGGCTGGATTAATGTGGTGCTCAAATTACAGCTGTCTTTTTTTTAAAAAAAAAAAGTAGGGATATAAACAAGTAACATTCACTGAATAATAAGACAACCTGTAAATAATATAGCAGAGTTAAGTGGTTTCTTATACATGTTCCCTGCTGGGAAAATGAATTTTGAAAGCAAAGGGGACAAGATAGCACATTCTTTTGCGAACATACCCTCCAACATTTCTCCGATAAAAATAGGGACGTCCCATTCCATAATCATAGTTTTACTATTTATACCTCACACGTCCTGCTAGATTGCCCCAGCCACTCTGGGCAGCTTCCAACATATATAAAAACATAACAAAACATAAAACATTAAAAGAAACCTTCCCTATACTGGATTGTCTTCAGACGGCTCGGGGGTCAGGTAACTCCATGCCCTCCAACATTTCTCCAGTGAAAATAGGGACATCCTTAGGAAAAGCGGGACATTCCAGGATCAAATCAGGAACCAGAATGGCTTCTCTAAATTAGGGACGCCCCTGGAAAATAGGGACACTTGGAGGGTCTGCACAAAGTGTGTTTTATTTATTCCCTCCCTAAATTGTTGGTACCAGTTTAAAATTGTATTTGGTAGTATTTTGAATCCTTGCACTGCCATGGTAACAATCGACTATATGGTTCACAAAGGAGGAAATCCACAATAGCTTGTCCTATAAATTTTGTCTTGTGGAAATTTGTGTTGTTTGCACATGTGCACTTCAAATCTTCATGGATTGTTCATGGTATTGTTACTGCCAGAGGGAGGTGTATACAACCTGTCCTTCAAGAATTTCAGAGTGGGATGTGAGGGCGATCTGGCTGCGACATCTGTCACCCCATTGATCGCCAGGGTTGATTCGGCTGATCTGGCTGGCTAGGCGGGTGTCCCCTTCCTCCCTCACCGCTCCATGTGCGTCCCTCCCGAAGCTGCGCGCTCGGTGGAAGAGGACGACCATCCCAGATAGAAGGAGTGTACCGTTCTTCGGTCAAGGGTATACGATAGCTGCGCTCCCCTGCTAGAACCTCCAAACAAGCTCAAGAATTTCAGAGTGACTTATATGTGGTTTTATTTTCACTTTAAATAACCGATGGCTGAGGGGGGGTACCAATTTTTATTATGGTAAAGAAGCAGAAAGGGTGGCAGTGATGGTTTACAACATATTCAAAGGTAGATTATTGGGTGTGTTTAGCAGCAAGGCCATAGTCTTGTGCACACAGAAGAAGTGGACTTTTTGATAGGAGTTAAAAAAATTTTTATAGAGTTTTGCTAAGAAAGGGGAGACACAGAGTTTTCCTAAGGAATAATCACACACGTCCTGATATTTGAGGTATATTAGGCAGAGAGTTGGACGCGGGTGGCGCTGTGGGTTAAACCACAGAGCCTAGGACTTGCCGATCAAAAGGTCAGCAGTTCGAATCCCTGTGAAGGGGTGAGCTGCTGTTGCTCGGTCCCTGCTCCTGCCAACCTAGCAGTTCGAAAGCACGTCAAAGTGCAAGTAGATAAATAGGTACCGCTCTGGCGGGAAGGTAAACAGCATTTCTTTGTGCTGTTTTGGTTCGCCAGAAGTGGCTTAGTCATGCTGGCCACATGACCCGGAAGCTGTACACCAGCTCCCTCGGCCAATAAAGCAAGATGAGCGCCACAACCCTAGAGTTGCCCATGACTGGACCTAATGGTCTGGGGTCCCTTTACCTTTATGAGTCATTTATAAAGACATTGAACAAGGGACCCAGGACAGAACATTGAACAGAACATTGGACAGAACATTGAACAAGGGACCCAGCACCCCACTTGTCACTTCTCCCCAGGATGACGAGAAACCCATAGCTGTCAACTTTTCCCTTTACTTGCGAGGAATCCTATTCGGAATAAGGGAATTGCCCTTAAAAAAAGGGAAACGTTGACAGCTATGGTAAGGAACCATTAACAGTTACCTCGTTCAACCCACATTTAACCAGCTTCTTTACAATAATATTATGGAGAAGGATTAACGGTGCTTCAAATTTTTGCTGCTTTGAGCTTTCTTGGCAAATGCTAACAGCTCTCTCTCCCATCCCCCATCACTATTCACAACCCTATATGCAGATTTTCTTTTCTTTCTATATTACCTAGAATAATCTCCAATTACACTCCCCTAATTAACTACAAAACTATAACAGCATGTTGGGGGGGGGGAACAGTTTCTACCCCCAGGGAGCATTCAACCACTCTTCCAAAATTATACTATCACCATTCTGAAACGGCTTTCCTGTTTATTTAGGGAAGTAGCTTGCTGCTGCAAAAGCCACACTTTGGGAATCTCGCATCCAGAATGGAAAATGATCCCTTATATTCTAATGTGCAAATATCTGGTGGGGTTATTTTTAAAGGGGGGCACCTACATTATCCCTTCAAATCAATACCTGACAGCTGCTATGGCGATGGCTGTTGCCATGGGTTACAGAAAGGCACATGGCAACAATGGCTTTTAACGTCACATCCTCCACAGAGATGGTGTCTCTCAGGAGAGCTGACCTTTTCTTCCCTCCCCTCCGCCTCCCCACCCCATTAGTGTATATTCTTATAGATTCACAGTATCCTAGAATCGCCCTGCTACACATTAAATTCACAAGCAGGTATCTTTTGGCACCGGCTGCAAATGATAGCTCCTTGTCTCTTGTAATTAAAGTCAGCACAATACTCATATTTACTTCTAATCTAGTGGAACGTTTTGAAATTAGAGCGCCATAAACAAGCAACCTACATATGTTGCCTTGTGCCTGAACTGTGAGCTTTCCTTTTAGGGGGTAGGAAGTGTAAAGACAAATGAAAGATGAGAAAGGCAGGGTCAGGTGAGGGTGGTATTTATTATGCCAGCGATCACCATCAACTTTTAATTTACCTTACAGTAATAACACATGGCAGCTGCCTTTTACCAAGGGCCCTGTGCTTCCTCCATGGGCTGTATTTATTGATGCAATCAATAATTCAGAGTAATCTTATTTTAAAATACCTAGAGCAGAATTTTGCCCAGAGGTTTTTCCAAAGTAAACCTCATCGCTGACGAGGCGGTATGGCAAAATACCCACAGGCTGACATGTACAAACAAATATTAAATTTGCCCTGATAATATTTGTTCCTCCAAGTCCTACCGTCTTAAGAAGAAGTCCTTTTAGGCTGCAGTCCTGCAACACTTTCCCTGGGAGAAAGCCCCACTGAAATCAAAGGGACTTAATTCTGAGTAGACATGTATGGAATTGCAACATTAAGAACAAGCAACAGACAGTTTTGTGGAACCTTAAGGTGTTTCAAAGATGTTTTTGCTGCAACAGATACATACATATGCTTCAGGTTACATACGCTTCAGGTTACAGACTCCGCTAACCCAGAAATAATAATAATAATAATAATTTTTATTTATACCCCGCCCTCCCCAGCCAAGGCCGGGCTCAGGGCAGCTAACAAGCAATAATAAAAAACAAGTTGAATGAATACAACATAAAAACAAGATTAAAATACAACATTAAAATATTGAAACATTAAAATATTAACCCAAATGTATAGGAGAGGGGAGGAAATAGTCTAGACTAGACTCCCCCAAATATATGGGAAGGGAAAGGGGGGCAAAGCTAGATGCCCACAAATGTTTGTCTGTGGGAGGTGGGGTGGAAGGGTTAAGTTACATCCCCCAGATGCCTATGTGGGGGGAGGTCAATGCAGGTGATGTCAAGGCGAGATTCCACCCGACCCCCCACCTCCCGCCCCCCAAGCAGGAGGCGCCACCGCCTGAGCCCCTCAGTGAGCATGGAAGGCTCTTCAGGGGCTCTCCAGTGCTTCAGGTTAAGAACTTTGCTTCAGGGTGAGCACAGAAATCATGCTCCGGCGGCATGGCGGCAGCAGGAGGCTCCATTAGCTAAAGTGGTGCTTCAGGTTAAGAACAGTTTCAGGTTAAGAACGGACCTCCGGAACAAATTAAGTACTTAACCCAAGGTACCACTGTATAGGGACTATGAACTACAATGGGGACAGTCTCTGCCAGTCGAAGCTACTGATCCAATGTGCCCAATTTGTGTAGTGCTTCATCCCATATACTGTACTCTGTGGAGTTTTCAACTCTCCTACCATTCACACTGTCTGAGCTATCAGTGGCCATGTCACGCGATGTGGCTTACCACTGATAATTGAGAACAAAATGTAAATGGGGTTGAGATGATTAAGATACACACAGATGGCAACTGGGAGAGCATTGAGCAATGTGTGATGTAAAGCAATGACACATCAATGACCTTTGTACCCCAAATCATGCCAAACAGCAAGCGACCTGCATTTTAACACTACATTTGACACTCATCTCCTTGCTACTGGTTATATAAAACAAATGTGTATATCAAAATGGCAACAGATTAAATGGGCATTTTGAAAAGATGGGATGTTGGTTTCCATTGCTATAGGTTTTGGGTGTCAGAGTTCATGGGTGCAAGACACCCATACTTCCTAGATTTAGTAAATGTTAGATTTTAACCAATATTTGGAGTACTAAGAGCATAGTTGTCAACGTTTCCCTTTTTTAAAGGGAAATTCCCTTATTCTGAATAGGATTCCTCACAAGAAAAGGGAAAAGTTGACAGCTATGACTAAGAGAAGGTGCGGAACGTTTTGGTTTAGCAGTGTCAAAATACAGGCTAAACTTGTTTTTTTTCCTGACCAGGGAATTGCCATTAAGAAACCAAGACAGAGTCATGACCCACCAAGATGGGCCAACAGCAAAGTAAAGTTTGCCAGCTGCAAACAGGGGATAGTTAGTAAGACAAAAGATGTGGGGTTGTGATCCACATCTGAGGGCACCAGTCTAGGAAAGGTTGCCTTAGAGAAGGGTTTCCCGAACTTGGGTCTCCAGCGGCTTTTGGACTACAATTCCCATCATCCTTGACCATTGGTCCTGCTAGTTGCTGTTTGGCTGGAGACCCAAGTTAAGCAAGCCCTGCCTTAGAACATTCACAGCACTTCATAAACATAGTAGTAAGCGTCATGACAACCTTGTAATGTAGGCTGCTATTATAAGCCCCATATTATTAGTGGTTGAGGTTGTGCCGTTGTGGTTGTCCTTTGACAACACTTTATTTATGGCAGGGCTGAGGTTTCTGCCAAGCGCTTCCCACAGCTGATGCACTTATCCTCTAGGCTGTATTAACTCTATCAAAACCTCCAAAAGAATTCAGAAAAATACGATGAGAATTAACATTCACCCAGTCAGCTAAGGAACTATATGTACGCTATTGCTTTCCCTATACCCAAGACTGCAGAAACATTAGATTCAGTCTTTTGAGTTCCACCTTATGGCATCTTGTGAGTTCATATTTCTCTTCACAAGTTCTTATCGTTTCTTCCTGCTGCCCTGCACAGAGAGATCTTGGGAGGGAAATTAGGAATCTGGAACTCAAAAGTGTTTTCTGCATTATTTTTTTAAAGAAGCTGATTTATTCTGAGCATTATTTGTTTATCATGATGGGCCTTTATTACTGTCTTTTCTAATATATTACAGGCGTGATCCAACTGTCGTTAAGTTTTAAGCCTCGTTCATTTCAATGGGAGAGATTTCAGCATTTGCTTAACTCGCTTATCGAAATCAGACTTAGAAGGAGTGCTGCCGGACCCCGCAGCTTCACGCTGTTGTATGCTTCCTTCTCCCTTCTTAGCTGCTTTATATTATTTTAATATGGGGCACATCAAAGTGCAAGTAGATAAATAGGTACCACTCCGGCGGGAAGGTAAACGGCGTTTCCGTGCGCTGCTCTGGTTTGCCAGAAGCAGCTTAGTCATGCTGGCCACATGACCCGGAAGCTGCACGCTGGCTCCCTCGGCCAGTAAAGAGAGATGAGCGCCGCAACCCCAGAGTCGGCCACGACTGGACCTTTACCTTTACCTTTACCTTTACCTTTACTGAAGGAACAGTGGGATAAAGCTTTTATAATAAAATCATACATAAAAGTGAGGACAAAATCCTTAGCATATTGAAGCAGCTAGTATGCTGACAATAATATTGCTAAAACCCAGATCTCTCCAATATATACGGTTTTTTAAGCCTGCTATCGGCGATTTTACTGTGGCAATGGGCCCATCATTCAAGGCGCTCTTAAAAGAACGTGTCTAAACTTTCTGATGTTCACATTTGGTTACAACTAAATAAAATGCAGAACCTTGGCGAGATGCCGTTTTACGGCAATTCAAAAGGAAACAGCTGTAAACTTCCTCAAGATTACAGGTTCCTCGGTTGCATCTGCCCATCCTGTTACACAGCCAATCGCCATAGTTTTCTAAGCTGTCCTATTGTAAATCAAATTGCTTTATGTTTAGAACAGTATTTAATAACACACACCATGAACACTTTAAAGTTAACATTTTGTATTCAGAGTGATTAATAGCACCACATTGTATTTCAATTACTACAAGATAGGTCTTGGTAATAAACAGTGGCAATAATATTCACATTAAGCCAATAAAAAAAAGCATCTGCAACGTGTAATGTATAAGAGCTGTTATCACAGCATAATTTGATGGCACCATACAATGAATTATCAGCATGGTTACAGGGAAGATTCGGGCAGCAAGTGGTGTATTTTGGTCCTGATCATCAGGCCGTTGAGTCTGTAACCCTTATTTTCACTAATTTATCCTCACACACTGCAAAGGAATATTATAGCTAAGCCCATGTGAGATACAAAAGGAGTGCTAAGCCATTAAAGCATGATTTATAGCTTGGTTCTACGCATGCCAACCCAGAGGTCCCACTGACTACAAGAAGACTTCCTCCCAGGTAAATGCGTGCATAGGATTGCAGCCCTAGGAATGCGCAGGGCAAACCAGAATGTGGTTCATTTCATTGTAGCTCGAGTCATTCATAATATATCTACCAAGGATGAGCTGAAGGCAGACAATGGCTGGACAGTTCTGCCTTATGAGCTCCCGGAATTTTGCAAAATGAAGTCAGATCACTTTTGTGGCAAGGAGTTCCATAGCTCAGCTCCACTTAGGCGATGTAAAGACATATTGTGACCCGGCCTCCCCATTTTGCATTTTCCCATTCCCATGTGCCTCTCAAAGTATTTTTTTATCCATTTCAATTCCCAGTTAGCTCCCACCACCACCACTGTTAGCTAAATATTATTAACATGTTTTGTAGGGGGTTGGAGTAGATGACACTCAGAGTCCTATCCAAGCGTACAATTTTTCCACAATCCATATTTTGGATTGTCCATAATATTCAATACATTACATGTGTTATTGAAATCCTGCTAGTCTTTTCACCTGTTTACAGTGATCTCCTAGATCATGGGTAGGCAAACTAAGGTCTGGGGACCAGATCCGGCCCAATCACCTTTTAAATCCAGCTCATGGACAGTCCGGGAATCAGCATGTTTTTAAATGAGTAGAATGTGTCCTTTTATTTAAAATGCATCTCTGGGTTATTTGTGGGGCATAGGAATTCGTTCATTTCGCCCTGCAAAAAATATAGTCTGGCTGCCCACAAGGTCTGAGGGACAGTCAACCGGCCCCCTGCTGAAATAGTTTGCTGACCCCTGTCCTAGATAAATTATAACTTCCCCCATTCTTTATTGAAGTTTAGGTCTTCGGGGTTCCTGAGTCTTCCAGACAGTTTTGCCATTTCCGCATAGTCCAACAGCTTGATTTGCCATTCCTCTCTGCTTGGGACTTTACCTTATTTTCATCTCTGGGCTAGTAACACCTGTGTGACTGTTGTCGCATACAGTCTTTTCTGTTCCTATTAAGAAACAAAACAAAACCCATGTGCTCCTAGCCTTCAGTGTTGTTGTTTAGTCGTTTAGTCATGTCCGACTCTTCGTGACCCTATGGACCAGAGCACGCCAGGCACTCCTGTCTTCCACTGCCTCCCGCAGTT
This sequence comes from Podarcis gaigeae, assembly GCF_964106915.1. Taxonomy (NCBI): domain Eukaryota; kingdom Metazoa; phylum Chordata; class Lepidosauria; order Squamata; family Lacertidae; genus Podarcis; species Podarcis gaigeae. Next base: position 131,027,494 of record NC_139678.1, read on the forward strand.
TGGTCAAACGCATGCTGGTAGCTTCAAGAACACTGTCCAACCATCTCGTCCTCTGTCGTCCCCTTCTCCTTGTGCCCTCCATCTTTCCCAACATCAGGGTCTTTTCCAGGAGTCTTCTCTTCTCATGAGGTGGCCAAAGTATTGGAGCCTCAGCTTCAGGATCTGTCCTTCCAGTGAGCACTCAGGGCTGATTTCCTTCAGAATGGATAGGTTTGTTCTTGCAGTTCATGGGACTCTCAAGAGTCTTCTCCAGCACCATAATTCAAAAGCATCAATTCTTCAGCGATCAGCCTTCTTAATAGTCCAGCCTTCAGTACTCATTTGCTTTAGCCTTCACTAGTTCACTGCATCCTAGATATAGGAAATTCATATAATTTCCTTTACCTAGGACGCAGTGGGACTAGTAGCTGGATAGATGTGTGTACACAAACACAAAATTAGGTGTCTTGCTATATCCTGCCCCAACGTCCTCATGAAAATGATGTCATCTTTCTTCGTGGTTGACTGGTCTTGCTGTATTTGCCCCCTGCAGAGCGACAACCAGCAGGAGACAGCTTTGGGGGCTCCAGCCGTGTAAATAAATGATGACTCACTGGATAGAGGCAGGCAGCCCAGTCCTGTGCAGGACACATTAAAGCTATTAGCCAGGAGAAAGAACGAAAAATAGGAGGAACAGGTGGAGTCACCATTTCTAATCTCAAAGTCAACAAAATCCATTGGATTAAGGGCATACGGACTGTCAAAGAACTCAAACAGCCACATGTCACCGACAGGTATGTCATTAGCGAGCATCTCTGGGAAAAGTAAAAGCGAGAAATGTTTAAGATAATGTGCAGCAGCTGTGTGCCTGATGGCTGGAGGGCATGCGGGTGGAAGCATTTGGCTTTTGAAACAGGCACCAGGCCCCTGGCGCGTTTTCCTGTCTGCTTGTCGCCAGCCTCCTGGGTGTCTTGAAGATGGTTGTCTGCGATGCCCCCCCCCCCGTGCGCTCCCCCCCCCCTCTCCCAACTCCAACCGGTCACAGCCACCTTGCACAAAGAAAAGGGAGGACAGCACAGAAATAAATGCATTGTTCTTCGCTGCTCATTTTTACAGTTTGGGAGTTCTCTGACCTTCCTTCCATTTCCAGTTAAAAAACCAGGAATTATTTCAACGAGGCTGCGTATATTCCTTTTTTTAAAAAAAATAATTTTTATTAACTGGCCAATCACATCAAATTAAATCACATCATATAAATTCCAAATTACAAAGCCAAATTTTTAAATTTTGTTGGGGGAACCCATACTTCAAGATCCAAAGGGGGATTCAGATCATCTTCTTATTACTGCGTTAATGTCCAAATCAGTCCCAATCAGTCCAAACAAAGTTCATAATTCTATCCAGTCTTATCTTGGTGTTGCCACATCGTATCTTGTTCATATAATTTCTCTTTTTCCTTTATGATCTCTTCTGTTAGTCTCCTTAAGCCGATAGCAAGTATAATATTCCTGTGTGGATTTCCCGTTCCTCCACTAAGTCCAGATGGTTTCCATATATCTCCTTCGTAGATAACATCAAACTTTCCATCGTAAATTTTGGCATTTGTCGCTCTTAAGTCCCACCGAGAAGTTGATTCACGATATGTAAAAAGGCTGCGTATATTCCAATCAGCCACAGCCAGTGCCAGATTTACGAATAAGTTAAACAAACTATAGCTTAGGGCCCCACTCTCTTGGAGGCCCCCCAAAAAATTAACGGGGGGGACCTGGATGTACATTTCCAAAATATAAGATAAAAAACAAATAAAATAAAACCTACATACAGCAACAGGGACGCGGGTGGCGCTGTGGTCTAAACCGGCCCTGGCCACTGCTTAGAGGAGGCACAAGGTTTGCATTTCATTTACAATGGAAGAGATCTGAACATAGAATCATAGACTTGGAAAGGGTCCTGAGGATTATCTAGTCCAACCCCCTGCAATGCCGGAATCTCAGTTTAAGCATCCATGACAGATGGCCATCCAACCTCTTCTCCAAAACCTCCAAGGGAGGAGTCTGTTCTCTGGGATGTGAAGTGCTTCCTTATGTGTCCCCCCCTACTGCAGAACCACATTATCAAATGATAGGGGTTAGGGGGGTGCTCTCTCTTTGTATAGAAATTAAGCCCCAAGAGGCAAGATGGCTGATATTTGTTCAACCTTGGACTACTGCAATGTGCTCTGTGTGGGACTACCTTTGAAGGTGACCCGGAAACTACAACTAATCCAGAATGCGACAGCTAGACTGGTGTCTGGTGGCCACCAAGACCTATAACACTGGTCCTGAAAGACCTACATTGGCTCCCAGTACGTTTCCGAGCACAATTCAAAGTGTTGGTGCTGACCTTTAATGCCCTAAATGGCCTCGGTCCAGTATATCTGAAGGAGCATCTCCACTCCCATTGTTCAGCCCGGACACTGCAGTCTAGTGCCCAGGGCCTTCTGGTGGTTCCCCCCCTGCCAGAAGGCAAGTTACAGGGAACCAGGCAGAGGGCCTTCTCGGTAGTGGTGCCTACCCTGTGGAACACCCTCCCACCAGATGTCAAAGAGAAGAACAACTACCAGACTTTTAGAAGGCATCTGAAGGCAGCCCATGTTTTAATGTTTGATGCATTACTGTATTTTAATATTTTGTTGGAAGCCGCCCAGAGTAGCTGAGGAAGCCCAGCCAGATGGGTGGGGTATAAACAATATATTATTATTATTATTCTCTGGCTGCTCAGTCTCAGGGCAACTTCAAAACCACCCACTCTCCTCATGTTGTGTCTGTAAGATTCATGATGTGATGTCCATGACTGGCACACGTTCTTTCCATGTCTGGTAGGAAGGGCACTTGCGGGGGGGGGGGGAGCTTCTTCCTCCTAAGCGGCCACCCAGTGGAGATGACCTCCTCTTGAGAATCCTGGGCTAGATGAGCCTCAGGATCCCTTCCAACTCTACAGTCCTATAATTCCTATAAACCAGTGTTTTTCAACCGTTTTTGGGCAAAGGCACACTTGTTTCATGAAAAAAATCACAAGGCATACCACCATTAGAAAATGTTAAAAAAAATTAACTCTGTGCCTATATTGACTATATATAAAGTAATTCTCTTGAATAGGAATCAAATAAACACAAAGAAAGTATTTTATAATTACTTTATTTTGAAATAGTAAGTAAACAGAAATATCTCCTCCTGCTCCGGTCCTCCTGGTGACTCGAGTCGCGACGTCTTCTTCTCTCCGCTGCTGCACACACTGTGCTCGGGCGGGAAGGAAGTCGGAAGATGATGTCCTACTGTGATAGGTCCAGGCTGGAGTCTGGACCAATCACAGCCCGAACATCAGAAAAGCGCCCCTGCTGGACCAATCACAGCCCGGACATCAGAAAACCGCCCCTGCTGGACCAATCACAGCCTGGACATCAGAAAAGCGCCCCTGCTGGCCGAGGGTGGGGTCAAAAACCCCACCCCACCCCATACCCAGGACACAGTCTGGCGCCCGCCTAGTGGGTGAAAATTTGACTTTTAAAAAAAAAATCTTTCAAATTTTTAAATTTTTCCCATGGCACACCAGGCAACATCTCGCGGCACACTAGTGTGCCGCGGAACAGTGGTTGAAAAACACTGCTATAAACTACACCCCCTTGCAAGATACTGCTTTGTCTTATTTAAAATGCATCGGGGGAGACTACGCTAAATCCAGAAGACTACGCTAAACACGGGCATGAGCTTTTAAACAAGTGCAATCCCATTTAATGATTAAGTCTACCTGTATCTAATTACATCTCCATCCTGAACCCATTTTTATCCCATTGATTTAAGTGGGATTGAAAGCACAGAGGACAACAGAGCAGCTTCTAAGGCAGAGACATCTCCAGAAGCATCTAAGGTGTTGCAGCGTCTTTCCCTTTCCCTTTTTTAACCATCAAAGAGACTGTGGGGACGTGGAGGTCTGCCTTGCATCTCGACTGCTATTTTTAAGGCAGAGAGAGCCCTGTTCAACTCACTAGATCATGCTGGCTCTTTTCAGTTTCTACTCCAATAGAATCTGAGGTGACAAGTTCAATTCTCTGTTCTCTCAAACCTACTTTCCATGACCTACTTTTTCACTCTGCAGTGCTGGAACAATGCCTTGCTACATTCCTCCTTGCTCAGATCCGCATGTGTACAGAAGCCTAGTAGGCTGCCAATAGTGGATTGCAGTTCCTAGCTGGGGACTTCCCATAATACACACCTTTTGCAGAGTACAGCCAAGTCTTCCTATTAAACACTCTGAGTGCACCTTGCAATCAGAAAGGAAAGTGGGCATGGGCTCAGTCCTCCAGTGTGTACTTTCGCTTCATGATAACACTTTTAAAAAAGCGAAAGACCCAACAACACCCGAATTGATGGGGAATTATTATTCTTGCACTTTTGCTGTCTCTCATAGCTTGTTAAAGATTATCACAAATTCTAATTCAAAATCTACTCTGTACTTTGGAAAGTTTGTTAGCTATGCATTTGGGCACCTTTTAAGGTACTCTAACTATGCGGGTGGTGCTGTGGTCTAAACCACAGAGCCTAGGGCTTGCTGATCAGAAGGTCGGTGGTTTGAATCCCCGTGACGGGGTGAGCTCCCGTTGCTCAGTCCCTGCTCCTTCCAAACTAGCAGTTCAAAAGCACATCAAACTGCAAGTAGATAAATAGGTACCACTCCAGCGGGAAGGTAAACGGCATTTCCGTGCGCTGCTCTGGTTCACCAGAAGCGGCTTAGTCATGCTGGCCACATGACCTGGAAGCTGCATGCCGGCTCCCTTGGCCAATAGAGCGAGATGAGCGCTGAAACCCCAGAGTCGTCCTCGACAGGACCTAACAGTCATGGTACCTTTACCTTTAACTACGTTTTGCATGATGGATTCTGAGAACAAGGAACAAATTCACATCTATGTTAAGGTTACCAGACATCCCCCTTTCCCGGGGACAGTCCCTGGATTTACAAATCAGTCCCCATACAAAATCCATTGAAGTTGAAAAGTGTCCCTAGATTCATTGAAAAAAATCTGGTAACCTTAATCCATGTTTGGATATGATTGGCTGCCATTTTGAATCAAGGTCATGGACTTGTTACGGCAAAATCTGGGTGCGAGGCTGCTCTGCCACCCAGCTCATCGGACTAAGTCCGTGGGTCCCTGCGGAGGAAAATGAGCTCAGCCGGAGACAGGAGCAAACTGCAGAAGATCCAAGTTTATTGCGCAACAGGTTCAAGGCGAGATTGAACCCTGAGAAAGGGGTGACATGAGTTTTTGAAACTCCCTCCATGTCCCAGAATACAGTGCAAAACACGTCATGAATACATTAAAGAGAGGTTTGGTTACACAGATTACATCATGAATATATTAAAGGGAGGTTGGGTTACACAGATCAGCACTTCAGGAAGGTGGGGGGGTTACACAGATTAACATATGGAGGAGGGAGGGGGGAATATGCAGAGCTGGAGATATGCACAGATAAACACTTCCTGGGGATGAGAAAACAATGGTCCCAAATATGCATAGTCTGCCACCTGACATTGTCTGGAGGAAAGGCTGATCAGAGCAATTTGAAAGGATTAGGGTCTTGACACCTTGCTTGAGGGATTATGCTGGACAGGGGAGGTGTGATGGAGTCCTAGAGTAATTGAGCAAACTGGCACGTTGATTTTCTATGAATTTTATAGATTTTAGTCCCTTTTGACATTGACAATTGGAAATAAATTGATATATTGTAGCGAAGAAGAAGGTGAAGAAGACATGCCCCCCCCCCTTCCGTAACAGTCCCCCATTCGGAGATAGATTTGCATTAAAGTTCTGTAAGAACTTGCAAATCTTTTCTCCGCACCCTAGATCTCGGTGAAGGTAGGGGTGCCCTGTGAGTGGGAATAGGCCCAATGGAAAAAGGGGGTGGGTTGAGCAGGGCAGCAAAGGAGGGAGCAACACGGACCAATACAATGTATGTGTATGTTATATAGATAGGCACTAAATAATAACTTTGTATCTACCGTACTAGATGTGTGGGTTTGTGCAAACCTGAAGGGGACTTGCAAGCCATGCCTCTTAAGGTCATTTGCAAGTATAGTAGTGCAGATAGCTGGATATAGGATATCGCATAAAGGAACACCTGTTGTATTCTGTCCAATAGTGGTCTATGCTTTACATTTAGCAGGAAGGTCCACTATTGACTGGAAAAAAAATGCAGTTTGCTTTGCCCCCCGCCATTTTGTGTTCTCAGGTGTCAAGGTAGCTCTTCTGTGGTCTCACGTGTCACAGTAGTGGCAATCCCTGGTGAATCCACTTAGGGCTTTCATATTAGCCATGTTGCCTGGCACCCATCACAGCTGGCAGGTTTGGACACGTCCTGAGGGAAATGTCTTTACCTTGGCCTTTCTATGGGGTTTTATTTTAGAGGCTCTGGTCTTGCAGTCATGGGAAGTTGCTCACTTGCACTTAAAAGGACCAAAAGCTAATTGCAGCCTGGATACACATGCCCAATTCACACTGGGTCCAATTTGAATTTATCTTGCCCCGTGGTCCTTAACTCTTCAAACCAATCTGTTAAAAGAAAACCATTCTTAAAAGGGGCACTTGTCCAAATAAGTCAATTTAACTCTATAAGGGATCATTCCTGCTAAATCAAGGCATATACACCTTCCTGAAGCTTCTCCTTGGTAAAGCGAGTTTTAACACAATTTAAAATGGGTAGGGAAGGTTGGCAGTGTGCCAGGTGGGACAGCGAAATGTGGTTATCTAAACATTGAACTACACAATAGCCTGATCCATTAGAAAGCATAAAATGTATGAAAATCCTCCATTGGGGTATAAGGAATAAGGCAGTATACATTAAACATAAGACAATTACACACACACACAAATTCCTCCCTTTGTGGAAATAACACTGTCAAACACATTTCAACATTCCTACATAATAACACATAATACACAACAAACTAATTAAATATCAGTTGAATATAAAAGTCAAAAATGTCCTTGCAATTCAACTCCTCCCCTCTTTGTCAGCCCCACTCTTGGTGTCTGTTGTTGTTGCAGGTAATAAGTCTCGTGGTAGCGAAGCTTTTCATTGGATCTGTAGTAACACACTTGTAGAAGTGATATCCTGTAAGGACAGGGTGGACTTAAAAGACACAGTTAAAATAATAATAAAACACACACACAAACACACACACACAATGACCCATGAGGAACCAAAATAAATAAATGCTAAGACACAGAATTTTAAGAAATCTGAAGTAACAATGAAAATAAAAGAGTGTTTCTTGATGTGACAACATCGACTAGAGTGTTAATAGCAAAATACTGGAAAATGACTTGATGGCAATGTAACTTTGTGCAAGTACCTTGAACAGCCAAAATGACAGAATTAATACGAAATGCTCAGGCAAAAGGTAAACAAATACCATTCCACAAACAATGTTTGGTTATGCTTCGATTAATTTCATAGACATCATGGAAAAACGGATTAAATAAATGGAAACAGATTATTTATAACTTTAAAAGTGTCAAAGACACAAAGGGATGGAAGTCACTAATACAGCAGGGATTTCACAGAACAGAAAGAAAGTTGTTGTGGGAGGAAAAAGGGACAAACACTTTGTTATCGGGGTTCACATATCCTGTTAAAAGGGAAAATTATTTCATGTGAGAAGCCTGTCAGGAAATGCTGTTCCTAAAATGCACACAAACAAAGTCTGTGACTTAAATCCCATTGAGGGGTGGAATGCTTTGATATTTACCTGTGAAAAGAATTTGGCATGTTAAGATTTCAAACTTGGGACACATTAAGGGTGATTTCTCTCAATGGTTCCAAGTTTTACATAAACCTCCTCCTCCCCCCCCCCCACAGTTCCCCCTCCTTCCTCTCTCTCTCTCTCATTTCTTTTCCTATCCTTTTTTTTGTTAGCTGACCTAGTCTCTGTGCATGTGTGGAGTTCATGTCTCAGCAAACCTTTTATACTATTGAAATGTTGCATCTTTTGGCAAAATTAGAATTTGAATAAGGGAAGGGTAAGGAGTAGATTTTAAAAGAGGGTTAGATTTAAAACAAAAGAGAGAAACTCAGCAATTGAAGTATTCACCAACAAAAGCTAGCAATTTCAGCCCAAGCAAAGCGACTGCTTCCTTTATGTACAGGAAAGGGCTAATATCCCTCTGGCCATTCGTGGAACAATGCCGCGCCCTTATATATATGGGAAAAAATGGCCAGAGAGTCAGAATTCATAGTATTTTATTTATTTATTTTTTTTAACATTCTAAGTTTTTCGGCCTTACCATTTGCAGACAAAAATTTTCCTGCCCCTTTATTTACAGGATTGGTCAAGGCCCATATGTATTTGTCTGATTTTTAAATAGTAGACAAAATGATAAACACTGTAATCACTCAAATGCTTGATATTACCAGTTGTGCTTCAAAACATCACAGCTTCACCTCTCACCTTTTTAAAACTAAAGAGCAAAGCTAGGCTGAATTTCAACTCCATCACCACACCAGAATTTAAGAATTACCCTGCAATGCTTGCGGACACATGTCCTTCCACACAGCCACAATTTGGGAGAGTTGAAAGGGACCCTGGGGTCATCTAGTCCAACCCTCCAAAATAAAGGGTATACAGCAAGATTTCACAGCAAGATTTGTACTACACACCCATACTTATGTACACAGGCACTACTGGGGAAGAGAGCACAATCAGTGCTCCTATCATGTACTAAGGAAGAGGAAAATAAAAATTCCCAACTTTATACAGAACCCTTTAGCAGATCTTGAGATTAGTTTGAGTTTACTTCCTTAGACGTGCAAGTTCCTTAGAGTGCAAGTTCCTAGACAAATGATCTTTAAAGAAAGATTGAAGTGAACATTTTCTTAAGATAGGGAGAGGATCTCTTATAAAGCATAGTTAAAACAGCCATAGATTTGATTTAAAGGGAATACAAAAGTGACAATTTTTCCTGAATTTGCAGAGGAATAGTAAGCCTAATCTGAATTTGCAGAGGAATAGTAAGCCTAATCTATGCCCCCCCCCCTTTTGCAGTTTCCTTTAAAGGAAGCTTACTCGGGAGTAAATTTACCTGGCACAGAAGAAGAGAAGAAAAAAAACCTGAAAGAGACAGAATGAAACAAGGGGGGGGGGCATTTTCTAAGAAAAGAGGCCTGATATCAGGAGCCTTACAATAACTCTTCTGTCCAACCAAATCAAAGTTAAAACTGGACTCAGATATTTTCCTAGAAGGAAGACCATACTTTCATAGGCATGTGCTTCATGAAATAAATACACTGCATTTTAGCTTGAGAGAGCAGTTGTGCTCACCTACGCTTTTGCAGCAGAAACATCTAATTCACATTAGAAACATTCACATTCCAAAATAGACTGTAGACTCACGATCTGAAAAGTTGCGGCAAAGCAAGAGGTGGGGTAAACATTTGCACCCTTCATTCTCATTTTGTCTTATTTAGGACTGATAAGGTCCAGCATAGCTTCCTTAAATTTAAAATTTTGAAGCAAGCTTGCAGTTTAAACTATGCGCGCTTAAGAAAGGCAGTCTGTCAGAGACAGAAGGAACAGACAACACACATAACAGACAATATGTAAACACACATATTCTCATATATGTATTAACACACAACACACAACAACAGACAACATGTAAACATATATACTCTCATCCTTTAGTTGGTTATTGCAAGGAGTTGGGCTGCTTCCTTTAGCTTCATTAAGTGAAATTAGTAGGAAGGTCCCACATGGTTTTAAGAGCCTCCTTGCCTCTTCAAACACCACCAGTTAACCAGCCGGCCAACGCAATTCGGGCTTGGCGGAGGCGGTGCTGGCGGGCCAGATTTCAGAACAGAGGTTCTCTAATTTTGCTTCGATAATAATTTGTGGCCAGGAATCGTCTTCCAATACGTGATGACAAATTGGAGAGGAGAGTCAGGGTCCTTCTGAGACTGAGATGGCTTTCTAGAAGCCTTCTTCCCAGAGTGAGCCCACTCGCGTTTGGAAGCCTGGGTACCCATTTTATGTTTTACGCGTGTCTAGACAGAAAGAGGGAAGAGAAAGGGCGGTAAGGATTGGTATATCTAGGGGATTGATATACTTAATATGGGATTTATAGTAAAGAGGGGTCTTTAGTCGCTTGGCAACTTCCTTAGAGGGTTTTTAAAGAGCTCTAGCTATCCGGTATTTCCTTCCTATTTCCTTAGTCAATAACCTGGGGTCCTTTTCCACTCTGCCGATCCCGCCCAATTCCTCATGGGCTATCCCTCCTGGCAACCTCCTACCTATCGTCAATCTCAGGAAAAGGGGCCCTACTGAACGCCCGCGCTGTGCGGTGCCAGATCGGGTGATCCCTGGATAGAGTTTCGAACTGAAAATCCCCCTTGCTTTTGGAAGCGGGCTCACGCACGATACATGTGTTACGTGGCACCGACCAGTGTGGCTGGGATTGGATAGAAAGCCAGACCCCTTCCTGCCCCCTCAGTGAGGACGCTCGGGAAGTTCGGAAGAAGAACTCCAACCCCTTGCTTTCAACTGGGACGTCCGTTGCGGAGAGTCGGCTGTTTTTCAAGTCGGGTCTCTCCGTCTTACTTTCGGACTCTCAGTTGGTGCGGCTGACTGGAGGGTTTGAGAGGAGAAAGAGATAGAGCTCAGAACCCCCCTTTTGGGTCGAGCAGTAGTCCATGGTCTCTCTCACCAATTGGACCAAGAGACAGGCGAGAAGGAGCGATAGAGAGGAGGGCAGAGAATTCAGTTGCCAGGAGATTTCCACCCCTTTCCCACCAGTGCACTGGGTTTTTCCTTTTTCTTATACTCACGCGTCTTCTATGATGATCCCAGGATGAATAAGCCGGCTGGATCCCTCTTTGCTCCCCGGCTGAACTCCTGGGGCTTTTGATTACCGCCCGGAAGATGGCCGGGGGTCCAAAGGATCTTCCCAGGCAAAATGGCCTGGTGCCGGCTGAAGATTTCGGGGCCCCCGGTCAGCAACGCGGGAGAACCGCATGCCCCACGTTGTGGGCGCCAACTGTTACGGCAAAATCTGGGTGCGAGGCTGCTCTGCCACCCAGCTCATCGGACTAAGTCCGTGGGTCCCTGCGGAGGAAAATGAGCTCAGCCGGAGACAGGAGCAAACTGCAGAAGATCCAAGTTTATTGCGCAACAGGTTCAAGGCGAGATTGAACCCTGAGAAAGGGGTGACATGAGTTTTTGAAACTCCCTCCATGTCCCAGAATACAGTGCAAAACACGTCATGAATACATTAAAGAGAGGTTTGGTTACACAGATTACATCATGAATATATTAAAGGGAGGTTGGGTTACACAGATCAGCACTTCAGGAAGGTGGGGGGGTTACACAGATCAGCACTTCAGGAAGGTGGGGGGGTTACACAGATTAACATATGGAGGAGGGAGGGGGGAATATGCAGAGCTGGAGATATGCACAGATAAACACTTCCTGGGGATGAGAAAACAATGGTCCCAAATATGCATAGTCTGCCACCTGACATTGTCTGGAGGAAAGGCTGATCAGAGCAATTTGAAAGGATTAGGGTCTTGACACCTTGCTTGAGGGATTATGCTGGACAGGGGAGGTGTGATGGAGTCCTAGAGTAATTGAGCAAACTGGCACGTTGATTTTCTATGAATTTTATAGATTTTAGTCCCTTTTGACATTGACAATTGGAAATAAATTGATATATTGTAGCGAAGAAGAAGGTGAAGAAGACATGCCCCCCCCTTCCGTAACAGACTAAACCTTTAAATATTGCACTTTTTTTGTTTCTTAGAATTCCCAAGCATTGCCAAGTACCAATCTGACTAGTAACGGATAAATAAAAAGTATTGAACTTCAAAATCCCGATTGGTTGCTATTTGCAAATAGCCGCAAGTCATTTAGTGTTACACCAAGTTCAAAACAGATAAGAGGAAGTGAATCAAGGATATATTTGAGGAGATTTCACCCCTCCCATATCCAAGAATCTCCTGATGAGTCTGCTGATTCTCCAGAGAGGAGGGGCAGTGTTCTGCTCTCTGCTTATTCTGCTCCAGCACCACATCAAAGAGTCAGTCAGTCAGTCAGTCAGTCAGTGTGTCGGAGAGAGAGAGACGAGTGTTAGAGATCGTGTGTATAGATAAGGTTGCTGCTAAGAGCAGCTGCAGACACTCAGTGCAGTTTAGCATTCATTTATGCTTAGAACTCATTTAGCTCTGTATATAGTTGTATTGTAGACAGAATAAAGAAGATATTCTACAGAGCTGCTCTCCGAGTCGTTTATACTCTGCTAGACTCTGCTATACTCTGCTGTGCGACGACTGTCTTCTTGTGGAAGTGAATCCAGTGCTCACAACTCTAAGCTGTGAGTCCACAGCACTTTGACCTGTTCCTGTGCAGAAGCTGGTCTCTGGAAGTGCTACCCAGCTCACCTAGCCCAGTCGGGGCTGAGGTGGATGAGTCCAGTTAGTGGCACTGGCTCAAGGGCGATGCTGACAATATTAGGGCTGCTTCACTTCTTACTGTTTTCTACTTGTATGCCTGAGACCTGCAGACCTTTTGAGAGTTGTAGTCCATCAACATCTGGAGAGTACCAGGTTGTCAAAGGCTGGCTCGCATTTTCTTGCGCACATTAGCTTTGATGTATAAAAAAAGAAAAGGTTTAGGTGAGAAAACTCTCCATTATCACACTGTCACAGGACTGTGGGCAAAACGGTCTCAGTACAATAGCCCCGTCTGCAATGTTACAGAACCTTTGGCTTAATTAACCACTTCAATATTCTCCTTTAGCAGAATTCACTTGAAACTCAAGGGCAGTGAACCCAGACTTGGCACCCCTGTCATTTTCATAGAGTCAGCCAAACGTCAAGAGGGGTCTCTAGGCTTTTATTGCAGAGTAGGAGGGACTGCATGTCACTCTTTTTTTGCCTAGCCTTGCATGGCGATGCTTAACTCACACTCATTATTGCTGAAAACAAAAGGGATGGAGGGGGTGAGTTGGGAAATGTTTGTGAAAACTGGGCACCATTCATTCATTTTGTAAATGGTATAATTTGGATGTGAAGCTATATAAATCATTTAAAATTAGGTAAGGAGGAAACATTATACATGCAGTTGAAAAGAAACATTGCCAAGGATGGGAGATGTTTTTAATATGTTTTCTGCTGTGCATGGACTATTTACAAAAAGTAGTATGATGGTCTTGGGAAAACATTATTATGTTCTTTATGGTAATTATATGCACTTTAAATCACAGTGTATAATTTTCAAGGTCAAACTGCAAACCGATGATATGCATGACTTGGATCTGAACTTTGTGATGGTTTATACATACTGTGAAGAGCATTAACCTGTTTGGGATTTGTGTCCAAATCAACTGAATAAAAATGTACAATAGACACTGTATCACATTGTAGTTTATTAAAACATTGTTAGCAATTTAAATATTCATACAAATCATTTCTGCATATTTTGAAAAGTGGTTGCTTTCCATAGATATTGTCGTCATTCCTGTTGAGGTCAGTTGCATCGCATTACTGTGAAATAATTGTTCAGTGTTTCTCCATATTTCTGTCATGAATGCCATATTTTCCCTTTCAAACAATTCTCTTATTTAGTGTCCTCCTAAGAAATGCAACACACATACACGGTATCAAGGCAATGTGCCCATAGAATGAAATGGCACACATTCTGTTAAAGAGACTCACAGTTCACGCTGACTGTAAATGTGCAAAACTTTATAATAAAACTACTTTGCTATCATACAGCATTCTAGAGTATCCAGATCACACTCATTACACTGCAATCCTAACAATAAGTCTGTAAGGCGGGTCAGTAATATTACTGGCAGACTAAAGATGATTTGGCTGCAGCGAAGAAAAAATGACTTGCCTAAGCGCTTAGCCTTGTTGGCATCCGTCTGCCTCTAGAGACAGTGGGATGTGGCTCAGGGGGCAAACTCAAACTGCTGGGGAATCACAGCACCTGCTGCAGAGACTCACAACTGCTGCTTCCTGTGTTGTTTTTGCTGCATTCGCAGCGATGAAGTAACCTCTGGGGCACAAGCCCTGAGCAGTGGGTTTCGAGGCCTGCCCACACAACAGACAACAAGGGCTCCCTTTCAGCCTCGCTGACGTGGTCAAAGCAAAGCAAGACTCTGCCCCTTGGGCTCCCCTATTCTCATTCCTTTTGTGTGTGTATTGGTGTTGTCACAATACAAGATAAAACCTGGGCTGTTGTTTTTTGAGAAAACAAGCTCCACATTAGTTTGTAACTTCTTAGTAACAGCACAAACTATTTCACACCTTTTTGATATCCCCTTGTTTGCTGTATCCTTAACATCCTTTATTCTTAAGTCATTTAATTCCTGGCATTCATACTAAATCTTCTGGTACCTTGACCTTTACATAACCCATTATGTAAGCTAACACGTTCCCTGCATGGAGGAAGAGTGAGGAGGAGGGTCACAGCTTTCCTCTGGCCCTGACATCCTCTCCACCAATTGCAGGAGGGCAACTGGCTGGTGTTCTGCACCTGCTCCCACCCCAAATGCACCACCTAATAAGCAAAGCTGCCCTGACCACGGGCTGTCAGACATCACCATGTAGACAAACTCAAAGAGAGAATTGGCGTTGATGCTTTGGGGAGGGGGAACCCTCTTCCTCATTCTCCTGATACGGAAGGGGGGGCATGTCTTCTTCACCTTCTTCTTTGCTACAATATATCAATTTATTTCCAATTGTCAATGTCAAAAGGGACTAAAATCTATAAAATTCATAGAAAATCAACGTGCCAATTTGCTCAATTTCTCTAGGACTCCATCACACCTCCCCTGTCCTCCACAATCCCTCAAGCAAGGTGTTAAGACCCTAATCCTGTCAAATCGCTCTGATCAGCCTTTCCTCCAGGCAATGTCAGGTGGTAGACTATGCATATTTGGGACCATTGTCTTCTCATCCCCGGTACTCAGGAAGTGTTTTCTGTGCATATCTCCGACTCTGCATATTCCCCCTCCCTCCTCCATATGTTAATCTGTGTAACCCAACCTCCCTTTAATATATTCATGATGTAATCTGTGTAACCAAACCTCTCTTTAATGTATTCATGACGTGTTTTGCACTGTATTCTGGGACATGGAGGGAGTTTCAAAAACTCATGTCACCCCTTTCTCACTGTTCAATCTCGCCTTGAACCTGTTGCGCAATAAACTTGGATCTTCTGCAGTTTGCTCCTGTCTCCGGCTGAGCTCATTTTCCTCCGCAGGGACCCACGGACTTAGTCCGATGAGCTGGGTGGCAGAGCAGCCTCACACCCAGATTTTAGCCGTAACACTCCCAAAGGAGACATCAATGAGATTTCGAACACTTTTAAAGAGCTGGTTTTCTCTAATATGTGCTGACAACTAGGTAGGCTTCCTGTTTCATTTTGTTTTGCTTTTATACCCAGAATACTCCCTCTTGGTATAGTGAAAAACAGAGAAGGAGAATTGGCTGGGTAGCTGCAGATTGCTTAGCTCTGTGCTACAGACATGGCAAGCTGATATTAATAACAAGCTTATACCATTGCCTTGTGGGACAAGAGAGGAAATCTTTCCCAGCCTCCATTTATTGGAATTAATTTAGGGAAGAGTCCATCAGCACAGTGTGACCTTCAGTTTCCTAGATCTTACTCCAGCCTGTTTTCCATAATGATTGTGTTTGGACGCATTAGCATTGCTTCTGTAAATACAGTTTCCACCGTCTCCAGTTTTATTAAACTATTAAAGAATTTATGCCCTATTTCTCCATCTTTGAAGGTCAAAGCAGCTAACCATTTTTAAAGGAACAATGCGATAATCCATATTTTCAAAACTGCTGATAAATGGCTACTACAATGCCCTTTAAAGGAAAAAGAGCCAAAGGCTCACAGATGTAAAACAGTTTTCACACTCAGCCCTTGAAAAGCAAGCACAGAGGGAGCCAGGCAAGTGGTCCTCCCTCGGGTGGGAGGCACCATAACTGAAAGATCCCAGCAGGAACAATTCCAGTGTAAGTAAAACTTTTTCTTTCTTTCTTTCTTTCTTTCTTTCTTTCTTTGCTACAAACAGGTTAGTGTGCACATTTAAGTCTGCTGACAAGGTACAGTCCCCTGGGGCTGTCAATATGACAGCTGATATTTCTGGTCCAATAATTAATTTCATCGTTTTACCCAGGGGAGGGCAACCTAAGGCCCAGGGGCCCAATCGCCTTCTCAATTCAGTCCGGGAATCTGCGTGTTTTTACATGAGTAGTATGTCTGCTTTTATTTAAAACGCATCTCTGGGTTATTTGTGGGGCATAAGAATCCGTTCATTTTTCTCTCTCCTAAATATAGTCCAGCCCACCACATGGTCTAAGGGACGGTGGACCAGCCCCCAGCTGAAAAAGGTTGCTGACCCCTGGTTTTACCTCTCTAAAGTATACTTAACCTAGCACTGAGAACAGGCAGTGAAATAATAACTGACCATGCCTGTATGGGGACGCGGGTGGCGCTGTGGGTTAAACCACAGAGCCTAGGACTTGCCGATCAGAAGGTCGGCGGTTCGAATCCCCGCGACGGGGTGAGCTCCCGTTGCTCAGTCCCTGCTCCTGCCAACCTAGCAGTTCAAAAGCACGTCAAAGTGCAAGTAGATAAATAGGTACCACTCCGGCGGGAAGGTAAACGGTGTTTCCGTGTGCTGCTCTGGTTCGCCAGAAGTGGCTTAGTCATGCTGGCCACATGAGCACCGCAACCCCAGAGTCGTCTGCGACTGGACCTAGTGGTCAGGGGTCCCTTTACCTTTACCTTTATGTCTGTATGTGTGATGTCTCTCCTATGGACCAGCTCTGTGTCAGCAATTCAGTTAGGATGGAAACAGATGCCTTTCTTTCGTGTGTGTGTGTGTGTGTGTGTGTGTGTGTGTTGAGCTGTGCTCTGTCTGCTGAAGCAGCACTTTTGTGAAGACCCTTTTCAAAAACTGAACGCTGGGCAAAGTTATCGCAGAGTGCTAATGGAGCAGGGGTCCGACTTCAGGCCTCACCTATGAGTCACTGTGCTGAGGCTGAACCATGAAGTATACAATTTCTACTATGCAACAGGACTTGCACCGCTTGGCCTTGGTGTGTGCTGTATCCTTTTGGTCCCCCTTGTGCTGCATCAGATGAGCCACTGAGGTCCTTGAGAGCAATAGAGGCTAAGGGAGGAGTGGGCAACTGGTTCCTCCCCCCCTTCAGTCCCCAGGTGTTGTTGGACTACAATTCCCATCATCCCTACCAACCAGTGGTCAAGGATGATGGGAGTTGTAGTCCAACAACATCTGGGGACCCAAGTTTGAGAAAGGCTGCCCTGGGAGGTCACAAAGGTGACCCAGGGCAGATCTGGGGAACTCGTGGCCCTTCCAGCTGTTGGCGGACTCCATCTGCAGCATGGCCAGCGGTTATGGAAGGATGAGAGTTGGAATCCAGCGCCCACATCTGGAAGGTCACAGGTTCTCTAGCATCGCCCTGGGGGCGGGGGATAACTTGTTGGGTGCGCCATGTGGGTGAGGCTGAAGCCAGGGTGGGCAGGGGCAGAGCAGACCTCATTCCCCATGAACGTACCCCACTTAGTGTTTTGCTTAATTCCACCCCATGGAAGTTTGTGTCCAGTTAAGTAATATTCAGAGTGGTCCTGATGCTTTCAATTGACTTAGGTTAGTCAAGTCCATTGGTTTCAGTGTCCATTCTGAGTACAGTGGTACCTCGGGTTAAGAACTTAATTCGTTCTGGAGGTCCGTTCTTAACCTGAAACTGTTCTGAACCTGAAGCACCACTTTAGCTAATGGGGCCTCCTGCTGCCGCCGGAGCACGATTTCTGAAGCAATGTTCTTAACCCAAGGTACTATTTCTGGGTTAGCGGAGTCTGTAACCTGAAGCGTTTGTAACCCAAGGTACCACTGTATTCCTTAGTTGGATTCAGCCGTATGTGGTACATGGTACTTCCCTGTACCCCATTTTATCCTCAAAGCAACCTACTGAGATCAATTGCAGCCACAGGCTAACCCCCCACCCCACCCCCGCTGGAGCCAATGTAAACGCTGCCAAAGCCATTTTCTAGGTGTTACCTTCTCCCAGTAACTGGACACCTGTGATTTTATTTCTCTTGTCCCAGCTAATTTGTCTTTTTCCCCCATTTCATCCATGATATTTTCTTTGATGGAACACATATCTCTCGAGAACTACATGCACACTTTCTGAATGCATCCTTCTTAATCCTGAAACTATTTTTAACCCAGAATATTAAGCCTATAAGAGACCAGGAAGCATTTCCTTTAAGGGGGGGGGGGTGGAATACAGGATAAGAAAATGTTAAAACACTAATTATGGACATTGGTCTTTTTCATTACACTTACGATTTTTAAAAAAATGCACATCTCACTAATTACTGACAGCACAATCCTAACCATGTTTACTCAGCAGTAAGTGATATTGAATCCAATGGGGCTTACTCCCAGGTAAGCTTAGTTAGCCATAGCAATTCATCAAGGCAGGTTTCTCATCTCTATTATCTTATTGAACACTTTCCTTTTTCAGCAAGACTTTTAAGTGGGGATCTGTATCTTAGTCTGTATCTGCGTTGAATTTGAAATTGTTTTTACGTAAGGAATTGGTTTTAACTGTTTTTGTCTATGATGCTTCTGCTGTGCAACTGCTTTGAGATAGTACATCTGGAATGCAGCTCATAAACTGCATCAAATAAATAAACACAACCTCCTCCCAAATTTGTGCATCCAGTCAGCTGTTTCATTCATCTTTCAAATTTCCCCTCCTCCTATTTCTTCCTCTTCTTGGCTCTCTATCATGCATCTTTTTAAACAGTGCTCATTCATCCCCCAGGGAGAAAAGGAAAGAGAGAGAGATGTCTCTAAGAAACCTGCTCTGTCTTTCCCCAAAACATTCACAGAAATGGGAGAGCAAACCAGCAGATCTGCATAAGCAATTCAAATAACAGCACAGAGGCCCCACCTGCGAGCTCTCTTTCCTGGGGTTTCAGTGCTAAAAGCCACAAAGGCAAAGATGGAAGAAGCAGCAAAGCTCCCCTAATACCCAGAGACCAACCAGTCACAATTAATAAAGAGCTACTGGGGGACATTACAAACATAGTGGCAATATATTGCTATCTGTCGCGGTGTTGTTGGGAAAATCAGGGTTCAGGGTAAAAATAATGGAAGCAAAGGGCCCAGTGGAGCAGGAAGAATCCTCAAGAGGATACAATGCACTGCAATATCTCTCTGTTCTGAAATACTCCTTCTAGCTGTGGCTATTAGTGAGGGAAGCGGGTTTCCCTAAGGAGGCAGGAACAACTGTCAGATGTTAGTGAGGAGCGGGTGTTTGGTTTGGCCTTGGAGATGGAGCTGTTCTCCGGATGTAATGCACATTCTATTTGCAATTTGCATCTGCAGAGGCTTCGTTACTGGCTTATTGGTTTTGCCTCTGCCTGAGACCCCAGAAAGCCATTGCCAGTTGGAATAGACTTAAGGTTACAGGACTGGTGCAGGTTAGCCTTTGTGTCATCTTGGCGGCCCAGCCGATAAGTCCTTGGGATTATATGTTTGCTTTATTTAATAAACTTTATATTCCGCTTGATTGTGCCAAAAAAACAAAACAAAAAAAATCAAAGCAGCTCACAAAAAGATTAAAACAATAAAATTGTTGCTAAAAAAAATTACAGCCATAATTTTAAACACACAGAAGGTTATGATCAAAACAGAATAAATTAAAACAGTTCACCCCAGTTCAGGAAAGGCCGTAGCTGTCAAACCAATTGCAGTTGGTAAAAGGCATTTCTAGTCACTCAGACTATCTCAGGTTACCTCAGGCCTGTCCACATTTGGATATTATTTAGTTGTGTACAGTCGTACCTCGGAAGTCAAATGGAATCCGTTCCGGGAGTCCGTTTGACTTCCAAACGGAAACTAAGGCGCGGCTTCTGATTGGCTGCATGAAGCTCCTGCGAGCCAATCGGAAGCCGCATCAGACGTTCAGGTTCCAAAGAACATTCGGAAACCGGAACACTCACTTCTGGGTTTGCAGCAGTCAGGAGCCAAAACATTTGAGTCACAAAGCGTTTGACTTCCGAGGTACGACTGGATCTACTTTCCTCCCATTTGAGTTAAGCCAGATAAGTCCACATGTATTTGAATTTGTATATGAGGAGCAACATTGGCCTTTGTTATTCAAACTGTTAGGGTTTCCTGTTAAGTTGTGGGCGAACATATCAGACGACACAGCAATTCTTCAAACAGCTCTTGTTTATTCAGAAGCCAGAACAGAACTGAACTGGAGAGCTCAGTCAGCCTGCTTATATAGAGCTCCTAGAACAACGTAACTGTAGCAACTTTCTAAAACTATCCAATCACTGAATGTCACTTTCGATCCTTCATTTGCATACAAACTATCCAATCACTGAACGTCACTTCCGATCCTTCAATTGCACTACTATCTACAGCATCCCCCTGCTGGCCCAGGGTGAGAACTTCAGTACATAACATATCCCTACTTTCGAATTTGTTGATTCTGTTATGCCAGATCAGTGCAGCAGGGCACACATGCAGATAGCTGCTTGTGCACCTTGTTTGATTCTTTAAAAAGAATTTGCTGCCCTGAAGTGCGCAAGAGCACATGGTCAGGCAGCCACAAATTCTCAGCAAACACCTTTGCAGTTTTCTCTTTTTGTGCAAATCTGAGGCAACAAAAGAAATCCTATGCGAAAACAGCGACAGCTGTGTGACCTGTTCACCAATGACACCAGGAGTGCTGCATGGAAAGTGTCGAGACACACCCATGACTGCAGTCCAGACAGCAAATTAAACAACAGCTCAATAAACATGAGAAAGAAATGCATTTTCCCTTTAATGGTAGTGCAATTCTCCCAAGTGTGAAAGGTTGTCTGAAGAGAGGCATCTGGATCCTATGTAAGAAATCAGTACCAACCACAGTTTGAGTATTCTGTCACCTCCTGGCAAATAGAAGGTGAAGAAATGGAGGCAGTGAGAGATTTTACTTTCTTGGACTCCATGATCACTGCAGATGGTGACAGCAGTCACGAAATTAAAAGACGCCTGCTTCTTGAGAGAAAGGCGATGGCAAACCTGGATAGTATATTAAAGAGCAGAGACATCACCTTGCCAGCAATGGTCGGTATAGTTCAAGCTATGGTTTTCCCAATAGTGATGTATGGAAGTGAGAGCTGGAACAAAAAGAAGGCTGATTGCCGAAGAAATGATGCTTTTGAATTATGGTGCTGGAGGAGACTCTTGAGAGTCCCATGGACTGCAAGAAGAACAAACCTCTCCATTCTGAAGGAAATCAGCCCTGAGTTCTCACTGGAAGGACAGATCCTGAAACTGAGGCTCCAATACTTTGGCCACCTCATGAGAAGAGAAGACTCCCTGGAAAAGACCCTGATGTTGGGAAAGATGGAGGGCACAAGGAGAAGGGGACGACAGAGGACAGTGTTCTCGAAGCTACCAACATGAGTTTGACCAAACTGCGGGAAGCAGTGGAAGACAGGAGTGCCTGGCGTGCTCTGGTCCACGGGGTCACAAAGAGTCGGACATGACTAAATGACTAAACAACAACAACAAAAATTATCTGGAAAGGCCTGGCATGTGCAGGTGTATTTTGGAACATTGTGGATCAGACCAAAGGCTGATCTAGCTCAGGGTTTGGCTTCCATCAGTGGCCAGCTAAATGTTGCCTGTGGTTTGGTCAAGGCATCCATTACCCAGAGAAATACTGCTTCAGGGCATAGAGGTTGCTATTATCTGCTGTGACTGTTGCAGAGAGAGTCTTGCCCTTCTTGAATTTGTCTCTTTTTCCAAAGCCATCACACCGCCATATTTTCTGGCAGAGAATTCCATATATGAAAACTATGGCCTGGAAGAGAGAAGAGGCACAAATTCCTCCTTGCCTCTTTCCACCTTTACAGAGCGCCCATCAGCAGATTGTTCTGAGGACCACTTTGGGGGGTCCGGACCAGCACAAGGAATTCTGCCGAATTGTTTCCCAAGACGTATGTTCCTCTGGCTTTGTATAAGATTGGGGAGTGAGCGGGGCACTTTCCACCTATGCAGCTTTAGCCAACTATTGGGTGGAAATCCCGACCTCTGGAACCAGCTCGAAAGCTTTGCTCTCTCCGTAAGTGAAGCTTGCTAGCTGACAAAGTTTGGAAATGCAAGGATGTGTGGGTGTGGGTTTGGAGAGGGGGCTGTCTCTCTTTCTGCTTGTATCTATCAAGGGTGGACATAGCGTAGAATACAGAGTTCCAGTGCATAAATAATGCAAATACCACGAAAGGGTTTCTTTCCCTCCCTCTCTTCCTCTTCCCATCCGCTCCCTGGCTTATAACAAATGTTAATTTAATCAATTGGCAGTAAATCTGCTCAATGCTGACTCATGCCAGACAGTGTCTCTTGGGGACTGTACAGAGCTTTTGCTGTCTCATTTAGAAATGAACAATGCAGATCAGTGCAGTTCCATCTTCACCTTCTCCTTTTGAGAGATTTTTTAAAAAGGGGGTGTACAGCAGCAAGAAAACTGCCAAGGGTTTGCAAGTCTATGAAACGGAGAAGTCAGGCAATTTAAAAAAATAATAATAAATTTTTTTTAAGGATTCAGATATACGTTACATCCTTTGCAACTTTTGCTAACAGGGAATGAATATGAAATGGAAAAGTAAAGAAAATATACATTTTAAAACCATATTGGTTGGCCGGTATTAAAGCAGATTAAGACTGAAATGCTAAGTTGATTGAAGCCATTTCTTTCTTCTTCTTTTTAAGACATTTATTTATTTATTTATTTATTTATTTATTTATTTGACCAAACTGCGGGAGGCAGTGGAAGACAGGAGTGCCTGGCATGCTCTGGTCCATGGGGTCACAAAGAGTCGGACACGACTAAACGACTAAACAACAACAATTAATTTTACAAATAAAAAAATACAGGGAAACACACATCAATAAAGTACAGTGGTACCTCGGGTTAAGTACTTAATTCGTTCCGGAGGTCCGTTCTTAACCTGAAACTCTTCTTAACCTGAAGCACCACTTTAGCTAATGGGGCCTCCCGCTGCCGCTGCGCCGCTGGAGCACGATTTCTGTTCTCATCCTGAAGCAAAGTTCTTTTTTTAAAAAAAAATAATTTTTTTTATTAACCGACCAATCACATCGAATCAAACCACATCACATAGATTCCAAAGTACAGTGCCGAATTTTTAAATTTTGTTGGGGGGGTCCCATACTTCCAGATCCGAGGAGGGATTCTGATCTAATCATTACTTCTGCATTAATGTCCAAATCAGTCCAAATAAGTCCAAACAGATGTTCAAACAGTCCAAACACATATTCATAGTTCTTTCCAGTCTTATCTTGCTGTTTCCACATCACTTCTTAATCAAATATTTTATCTTTGTCCTTTATGGTCTCTCCTGATGGTCTCCTTAAGCCAATATACACCTGCGTAGATTTCCCGTCGTGAACCTCCATCCAGATGGTTCCCATAAATCATCACCTTTGGAGATAAGATCACTTTTTCCCTCGTAAATTCATAGCTCTGTCGTACTTAAAGCCCCTTTGATGAGTCTCTCCCACGATATTCACTGTCCTCCCAGGCTTACTCCTCCGACAGAGCTTCCCAAGATGGTGACGGCGACATTTTTGACTGCGTAGGAACAAAGCTCTTATACTTTCCACAGTCTTCTAAAAACATACTTTGATTCGAAAGTTTATCTCCACACAGCCTTAGATTCACAGCTTAAGTCCTTAAAACCTCATTTCTGGCTTTTGACTCTTGAAGGGAGGGGATTCTTGGGGTTAATCACATGAGTACTGAACCAAAGTTCTTAACCCGAGGTACTATTTCTGGGTTAGCGGACTCTGTAACCTGAAGCATATGTAACCTGAAGCGTATGTAACCTGAAGCATATGTAACCTGAAGCATATGTAACCCGAGGTACCACTGTAACACTATATGTGGAGATTCTCTGTATCTCACAACTTCCCCCCCATCCCATTCATGGAGTCTTGTTTTAAAACATCTACAACTGCATACTAGTCTGTACTCCAGTTATTATATCAAACAGTATTATCCATAATATTTTTTACACTACAAGTGTGTCAAAATCCTGCTCTTGTTTCCATCCGCTTGCAGTGGTCTCCTAAATAACTTGCAAAATTTCCCCATTCTTTTATAAAGTTTTTATCCTCTTGGTTTCTGAGTTTTCCAGTCTGCTTTGCCATCTCACCGTAGCCCATTAACTTGGCTTGCTATTCTTCTCTGGTAGGGACTTTATCATCTTTCCAACTCTGGGCCAATAACATCCGCATGGCTGTTGTTCCATACATAAAAAGTCCTTTCTGTGGACTGAAGCCATTTTTTAATTCCTTTCCTACTTGTGCTACTCTAGAATTTGCACTGAAGGGCATGTTCCTAAGGACTGTTGCAGCATGCAAGCATAGCCAAAAATCTGCTTGAGAATCTCTGAACCTGCAGATTGATGTTCAAACTCTGCACCAATGTAACACCACTAGCATACCAGTATCAACACCTGCGGCAATGAGTTAAGGTAAAGGTAAAGGTAAAGGGACCCCTGACCATTAGGTCCAGTCGTGACCGACTCTGGGGTTGTGGCGCTCATCTCGCTTTACTGGCTGAGTAAAACTCGCTATACAGCTTCCGGGTCATGTGGCCAGCATGACTAAGCTGCTTCTGGCGAACCAGAGCAGTGCATGGAAACGCCGTTTACCTTCCCACCGGAGTGGTACCTATTTATCCACTTGCACTTTGAGGTGCTTTCGAACTGCTAGGTTGGCAGGAGCAGGGACCGAGCAATGGGAGCTCACCCCATCGCGGGGATTCGAACTGCCGACCTTCCAATCGGCAAGTCCTAGGCTCTGTGGTTTAACCCACAGCGCCACCCGCATCCCATCACTAGCATAATACATCACTAGCATACCAGTATCAACACCTGCGGCAATGATCTAAGAGGGATATACAAATCACAGACTGGAATAATATGGAAGGAGTCATCCCAGGGCATTGTCTAACCCAGTGGCTCTCAAAAGGTACGGTGTACCTCACTGACGTGGCAGGAGAGGATGACAGTTGTAGCAGAAATATGGAATATCAGAAAAGAGAAATGCTTCTTTGTTTCAATGAGGATTGAGAGTTTGTTGGTCCCAAATTAGACCTAATATAAATAAGATTACCTGGCAGAAACAACCTCATGCCTCTCATAAAGTTTGTGTACACACTTAAGGTACATGTGTAAGAGGCTTGTTTATAATTAAATTTTGGAATGATGTTCTTATGCAGCTGCATTGCTTTTTACTTTCTGGATCTTCCATGAACATATTGTAAAGTGCCGTACTTTTCCATGTATAAGACGCCCCCTATTTTGGGGGACTCAGATTTAAGAAAATGGGGGGAGATGGCCCAAAGGGTTGTTGAGCTTTTTCTAGGGGGGAATGCCCAAAATCGCTCACCCACACGTTGCAAAATCCACGGCAGACGCTGCCAATCGCCCGCCAATTTGCCACAGCGTTGGCCAATCAACACCACCTATTGATGAAGCAACCAATAACACGCACGATAGCCTCTGACAGCCATGGCAGCAACCAATCAAACGTTCACCCTATGCACTACCCATGTATAAGACGACCCCTACTTTTTAGCATGATTTTTAAAGAAAAGAACCTAGTCTTATACATGGAAAACTATGGTAGTTGTGTTCTGTGTTATAAATTGAGCACAGCTAGGAGTTGTTGTTTTTTTCTGGTGTATTTCTTATCAATAATTTTTTTTATTCTGAAAGTGTCGTTCCACAGAAAAAAATGCTTTGATTTCAGCATCTTGAGTCCTGCTGATGCAGGTGTGAGTCTGGTACACTTTCCCTTTTGGGGAAGGGGTGGCGAGTGAATTCATGCAGTACGTGCCCATCTCACATGTTTACTGTTCTGCTGAAAAGCTGGTTGATTGGTTGCAACAGAAATATGTATTTGTGTGGGGCACGTGGTGAAATAATTCTGCAGCTGCCTCATCACTTATCAATGATTGCTGAACGAGTCTTGTTGAAGAAGATTCAACATGGCTTCCACAAAGTTAAGCCCTATCTAACCTACCTTTCTTTTAGAGGGTTGTTTTTTATTAACAGTTTCAATAATCGTATAAATAAGGTTGAACCAATTAGACATTATTGTGTCTAATTGCTTTGACAATGTTCCTCACTAATGGCTCCTGAGCAAACATGCCATGTGGTAAGAGGAGAGGTCCTTTTCTCTATTATTTTTTCATTTGATTTTTCCAATTAATATTTACATTCAAAATCACATATAAATAAAAAACAAATACAAGATTCTCTCAAATCCATAGACTTCCCTCCACCCTTCCATGGGTTCCATACTTATCCTTTTCTACTGCATATTTTAAGTCATGCAATTACTTAATTATCCATTATATCCAAAGTCTTTGTTACATTACAAGTGTTATTTAAGTCCTGTTAAAGGGTTCATTTGTTTACAGTGTACAATAGAAATTGTTCTCACTCTTTATTAGAATTTTGCTCTTCCTGGTTTCTGATTTTCCCGGTCAGCGAAATTTAATTGATTGATTAATTGATTAAATTGAGGCGAGGTCCTTTTATCAATTGGTAATTGGCTAAAGAAGCAGAGAGTGGGAAGAAATGGACAGTTCACAATGGAGTGATGTAAGAAAATGCATCGTCCTGCATCGTCCCGTATCTGTATTAAGATCGGTGCTTTTTAACCGGTCCGAAATTGAGCTGGAGTTGTGCTAGATCCATGCACCTTGCTTCACTCCGCAGATGTCAAGAGTGGTATGGTTTATATCTGCATCATCATCTGTCAGGAGACAGAATCCTGATTTGATAGGGAGTAGAGTCAATTATCTAATACATCCACCCCATCACTTGTTGTTAAGTTTCTTTTGTGTACAAAAACCATCTGCCTACAGACTGCCCACCCCCAGAGAAGAATGACCAATCAGCATTCATCTGGTTTATACCAGTTGCTGGAAACTTCAGGAGCAGAGAGTGCTCTGGTACTTGGGTCCTGCTTGTGGGTTTCCTACAGGAATCTGGTTGGCCACTGTGAGAACAGGGTGCTGGGCCAGATTGGCAATTGCCCTGATCCCGTGTAGGAATCGGGGGTGCAGCCCCAGCTGGAGCACCTCCCCTCAGCCTTGCTGCTGCAGAAATCCATCGAGCTCTGCTCCAGCGTGCATCAGTGACTCAAGCTTGCAGGCCTGAGCACACTTTCCTCAGCAGTGCAAACTGTGCAACAGAAGAGGCTTGAGGCTGTAGACACATGCTAAACTACGCATTTATTATACATAAACCAGGACAGAGAAAACATGGCATCTCTCCTTGCCGCAATCTGTGCTGGAATGTAAACAGACATGTGACATGTAACAATCCCATGTCTGCAGCAAAGGCTGGAATGGAATTCCCAAAATCCCACAGACTCTTCCTGTAAGATGTTAATAATAATAATAATAATAATAATAATAATAATAATAATAATAATTTATTTTTTATACCCCTCCCATCAGGCTGGGTTTCCCCAGCCACTCTGGGCAGCTCCCAACTGAATATTAAAAACACAATACAGCATTAAACATTAAAAACTTCCCTAAACAGGGCTGCCTTCAGATGTCTTCTAAAAGTCAGATAGTTGTTTATTTCCTTGACATCTGATGGGAGGGCATTCCACAGGGTGGGCGCCACTACCGAGAAGGCCCTCTGCCTGGTTCCCTGTAACTTGGCTTCTCACAGGGAGGGAACTGCCAGAAAGCCCTCGGAGCTGGACCTCAGTGTCTGGGCTGAACGATGGCACGCCCGGATGGTCTGAAATAAAAATGCACGAGAATCACTTAAAATGGATCACTATCATGAAAAGGATCGTGGGCGTTCAATCTGGTGCCCTCCACCCTTTTGTAGGGCAACTCATAGGACTTTTGCTGTGTAGCAAGATGGGAAGATGACATTTTAAAAAAACTGGCAATTGTCCATCGAAACTTTTAAGACGCAGGTTAGGGAGAGAAGGGTCGGTGCTGCAATTCAATGGTGGCTTTCCATGCTTTGTGTGCAAAAAGCGACATTTTCAGTGTCTGGCAACTCCAGGTCGGACTGGGAAATTCTCAGGTCTGAAACCCTGCAAAACCAGTGCCAGACACTGGTTCTCGATGGTACATAGCCTGGTATTAGGCAACTTTAGTTAAGGCAGTTATTGCTGCTTTCACTTCAGTTGGTTAACTGTTGTTAGCTGGCTCAAACCATTTTTTATGGAAAGGCAGGGTGCAAATATTTTACATAAATACATTTGAATATGTTTTGCAAGCTCTTTACAAGGTTTTTGTCTCAGATCTTTAACTAGGAAAATGAGACATTTGCCACCCAGGGTAGCGTGCTACTTAGGCAACAACCTCACAAGAGAGATTGGCTGAGAGGGTCCCACCATTTTTTTCCTTCTTTCTCTGTTTTTTATCCACATTGATTGAATCTGCCCTCCTGTAAAATTGTATTAAGTAAGTTATTTAAAAAAACGTGTTTATTATTTCTTTCTTTCTTTTTAAAGAAAAGGTGACTGTGTAGCCGTCTTTACTGCTGCTGATTTTTAGTTTTTTAATTGCATCATGTCGTTCTTCAATGGTGGTGTGATTATTTAGATCGTTTTTCTCTTTATCTGGTACAGTGGTACCTCTGGATACAAATGGGATCCATTCCGGAGCTCCATTTGCATCCTGAAATAAACGCAACACATGTCTGCGGGTCGCAATTCTCCGCTTCCGTGCATGCGCATGATGTCATTTTGACCATCTACGCATGCACAAGTGGTGAAACCCAGAAGTAACACATTCTGTTACTTCCAGGTCGCCGCAGAACGCAGCCTGAAAGCATTCAACCTGAAGCAACTTCAACCTGAGGTATGACTGTATTTGTTTTACTCTTGCATTGTTGATATAATTGATTATATCTGCTCTGGCCAGACCTCACCTGGAGTACTGTGTCCAGTTCTGGGCACCACAGTTCAAGGAGGACACAGACAAACTGGAACGTGTCCAGAGGAGGGCAACCCAAATGGTCAAAGGCCTGGAAACGATGCCTTATGAGGAACGGCTAAGGGAGCTGGGCATGTTTAGCCTGGAGAAGAGGAGGTTAAGGGGTGATATGATAGCCATGTTCAAATATATAAAAGGATGTCACATAGAGGAGGGAGAAAGGTTGTTTTCTGCTGCTCCAGAGAAGCGGACACGGAGCAATGGATCCAAACTACAAGAAAGAAAATTCCACCTCAACATTAGGAAGAACTTCCTGACAGTAAGAGCTGTTTGACAGTGGAATTTGCTGCCAAGGAGTGTGGTGGAGTCTCCTCCTTTGGAGGTCTTTAAGCAGAGGCTTGACAACCATATGTCAGGAGTGCTCTGATGGTGTTTCCTGCTTGGCAGGGGGTTGGACTCGATGGCCCTTGTGGTCTCTTCCAACTCTATGATTCTATGATTATTTCTTCTGGGTTAGCTGTTCCTGGCGAATAGAAATGAGGAGCAAAAAGTCTATAAATTGGTCTATGATTTCATGGTCTTTGTAAATTTTAATTTTATTTGGTAATTCTAAGGAGACCATATTGTTCCTTTTATGTGATTTTTAAAGGCAATGTGCCAACAAGTTTGGAAACATTACTATACCCACAGTATTTAAGAACTGCAAGGCTCCTGCCATTCTATCAGTTTCAAGAAAGTCTAATTCAGCTTTCTTCCTTGCTGTAACACTTTTATGTCAAGCTTCATCCCCATCTGACGTGTGAGTCATGAGACTTTAAGCTGATTGACCTCAAAGCATGATGATGAAAAATAACAGCAGCACAAGTGTAGCAGGAGGTTGACTGGCTGCATGAGTAAAGCTTAGGCGAAGACCTCTGGCAACGAGACCAACGGGGAGAGGAAATCAGAGCTAACGGTAGGCGCAGCCAACTACTTCTGGTTTGGTCTCCATCGTCCTCCCTGCTGAGTTCTGCGCAGCAATGGCAACACCAAGATGAAGGAAGAGGAAGTTGACAGGCGGCGTCACTGCTCCCCATCTGGCGTGGTTGTAAGTAGGAAGGTAGGCGGTCAGGTGGTTGCTGGCTGGCTGGAGATGTACTTAAGTTGGTGGCAGAGCAGCGCTCCATTTGCCCTAAGGAACCAACTTCCTTAGGAACAAATATTACCATAATGTCTCTTCTTCGTACTGCTGAGGCTTGGTGTTGATCCCCAGAGCTTCCAGAGCTGCTTCTCTCATATCCTCCGATGAAAATAGGGACGTCCTATTCTATAATAATAATAAGAAGAAGAAGTGTTAAGTTGTGGGTGAACATATCAGATGACACAGCAGTTCTTCAAACAGCTCTTGCTTATTCACAGGCCCAGAACAGAACTGGGCTGAAGGGTTCAGCCAACCTGCTTATATAGAGCTCAACTACAAAGTAACTGTAACAACTTTCTGTAACTATCCAATCCCTGAACGTCACTTTCAATTCCTTATTTGCATATGTGGACCTGAGTGAAAACTATCTACAGTATCCTCTGCTGGCCCAGGGTGAGAACTTCAGGAAATAATAATAATAATAATAATAATAATAATAATAATAATAATAATAATTTTATCATTTATACCCCACTCTGGGTGGTTTCCAACACCAACATTTCTGTGATGATAATAGGGAATAGTGGGACATTTCAGGATCAAATCAGAAACTGGGATGGCTTCTGTAAATCTGGGACTGTCCCTGGAAAATAGGGACGCTTGGAGGGTCTAGGTCAGGCATAGGCAAACTCGGCCCTCCAGATGTTTTGGGACTACAATTCCCACCATCCCTGACCACTGGTCCTGTTAGCTAGGGATGATGGGAGTTGTAGTCCCAAAACATCTGGAGGGCCGAGTTTGCCTATGCCTGGTCTAGGTCTCTCTGACAGTAAAATGGGATTTTGCCAGCAGCTAGGTATGACCTGAAGTGGAAAACGTTAAGAATAAATTGTGTGTGCGTGCACATGTTGGGGAGGGAGAGGTCTGTTAGGGTTGCTGATATCTCTAGTTTTACATCCAGTAGAAAGATACATGACTATTAAGGTAGCATTCGTGTCTCTGTCTGAGACAGAGAGTAAGTTGTGTGCAGTTGTGTGTTGTGGATGTGCACCTAAAATACACAATGACCAAATGTCGCTTGATGCTGCATCCCATAAGTTGACAAGAGTTCCTATAGTTAGTTGGGGGTGGGGGGAAATCTGTTGGTCGTTGTCCCACCCCCCCAACCTTGTCCTCAGAAGAGAGACTCTCAGAATGGGCCTTTTCAAAATGGAACACAGCCATGGTGTGCTGGCCCTGGGGGCTAACCGAGAGGCGAGGTCCGAATCCAGTCCGAAGTCGATGGTGTGGTATGGAGGCTGTCCGTCAAAGCTGTAGCTGGGTCCAAGGCAGGGAGTCGGGTGGGGTCAGGAACTCTGGCAAAAGAGCAGGACAGGGTGCAGGCAGGAACAGGCTACCAACAATGTTGCTCCCACAACCTGGGACTGGGGCTGACTGGCTTTTATCTGCCCCGAGGCATAGGGCGGCCCCGGTCCACAGGTGACTCGCCTCTCCTGGCCTGGAGGCGAGCACTCCTCCTGCAGGAACTTAGTTCCCTCCGCCTCTCTGCCCTGAGCCTCTGCAGCTCAGGAGAGGCTGGAGGGTTACCGGACCCAGAGGCAACCTCAGCTTCCCCTGACGGGGCTGAGAGTGGAGCACCTGCAGGCAATGGGTTCTCCATCACCTCAGGAGCCAGAGCAGACTCAGCTGGTGCCTGCACCTGAGGATCCAGCATAGGTGAGGACCCTTCAGGCTCAGGCCCCAGCCCCGGCTCAGCTGGTTCTGGAGGCGGGGACTCCTGTGCAGGCTGGGATTCCTCAGGTTCAGCCTCTGAGTCCGAATCCCAGGCCATCACACATGGTTTTTATCTCTTCCATTCAGGCACACAAACTGTTTCAGTGGAATGAGCATTACATACTTCTAAGGAAGAGATCACTGTGGACAACAACAGAGTTGGCAGGTTGCAAACAGTATGAGATCTTCTAGTTTTCCATCCCTGGAAAAGGGGTTTGGGTAAGCGGCCTTCTACAATTCGGATTTTATCAGCACGGATCAAAACATCAGTTCATGAAAGAGTTTCCCCTGGAGAGTAGAAGAATCCACTGGTGCTGTGTTTTCGGATCTTTGAAGATGTGTTTGTGTGTTGTTATTATTTTAATCACAACCAGAGTGTTCATGCCTACTAATTCAGATAACAATGCAGGGGGGATAATCCCAGGTTTTTATTAAGACACAGAAACTGGAAAATCCTGTTATTGCTGTTGTTTCTCCCCAGAGAACCAAGATGTAACATCCAAATATATATTTTAAAGAATCCATTTAGCAGCAAGTGTTGCAGGGAGCCTGGGGCAGATGCATTATTCATACGAGACAACTGGACCAAACATCTAATCTTTCATAGAAAGGCACATTGAAAGGCATAATGTTAGCACTTGTCTATGAATGATGAACAAGTTGCAACAGTTCCTTGTTCAAAGGATGCTTTTGAGTGTCTTCGTTTCTGCATGATCAGACAAACTGGGCTGCAAAGGATGCTTTAGCCTTTACTCCCACATGGCTATTTTGACTGCCAATGGTGCAATATTCTTACACGTGGAATGGAGTGTGGTGAATAATATCCTCTGTTACTCTGCAGCTTCCCTGTTTTGAGACAGATGGAGCATGGGGCCCTGGAGTATGATTTAATTTGCTGAATTTGGGAATGCTTAAACGCATTACTGTGTGTTTAATTCTGGAATGTTCCCCAGTAACTCTCATGTGATTGGTTCACTCTGGACACATGGGACATTCTCCAGGAGCCAGTGTGGTGCAGTGGTTAAGAGTGGTAGTCTTGTAATCTGGTGAACCGGGTTCGATTCCCCACTCCTCCACATGCAGCTGCTGGGTGACCTTGGACTAGTCACACTTCTTTGACGTCTCTCAGCCCCACTCACCTCACAGAGTGTTTGTTGGGGGGGAGGAAGGGAAAAGGAGATTGTTAGCTGCTTTGAGACTCCTTTGGGTAGTGATAAAGCGGGATATCAAATCCAAACTCTTCTACCAACTCTCAGTAGTTAAATCACACAGTCCTGCACTTGAACCCAGTTGAGTTCAATGAAGCTTATTCAAAATACAGTGGTACCTCGGGTTACAGACGCTTCACGTTACAGACGCTGCTAACCCGGAAATAGTACCTTGCTTCAGGATGAGAAGAGGAATCACGTGTCAGTGGCGCAGCGGGAGGCCCCATTAGCTAAAGTGGTACCTCAGGTTAAGAACAGTTTCAGGTTAAGAACGGACCTCCAGAATGAATTAAGTTCTTAACCTGAGGTGCCACTGTAAGTGCATATAGGATTTCAGCCTAAATATATGGAAACATATTTTTATATAATCTCAAATGCATTCTTTACTTTCCATCCTCCCAACCCTACATAGGGCAATGTTTTACATTGCCTATATATTACATATAATATGCAGCTATGCCAAATATATACCATCATAAACTTACACAGTATCCCTTTGTGTGTAGATTTAGGTACTGTTACATGGAAAAGTTATGTATTTAATTCAAGTGAGAAGGCAAAAATATTTAATTCATTTGAACCTATACACCTATGAATTATGAATCCAAACCGCTGCAGTACATGCAGTCTTGTATAGCAGATATCATAGAATCATAGAGTTGGAAGAGACCACAAGGGCCATCGAGTCCAACCCCCTACCAAGCAGGAAACACCATCAGAGCACTCCTGACATATGGTTGTCAAGCCTCTGCTTAAAGACCTCCAAAGAAGGTCCTTGGCAGCAAACTCCACTGTCGAACAGCTCTTACTGTCAGGAAGTTCTTCCTAATGTTTAGGTGGAATCTTCTTTCTTGTAGTTTGGATCCATTGCTTCGTGTCCGCTTCTCTGGAGCAGCAGAAAACAACCTTTCTCCTTCCTCTATGTGACATCCTTTTATATATTTGAACGTGGCTATCATATCACCCCTTAAGCTCCTCTTCTCCAGGCTAAACATGCCCAGCTCCCTTAGCCGTTCCTCATAAGGCATCGTTTCCAGGCCTTTGACCATTTTGGTTGCCCTCCTCTGGACACGTTCCAGTTTGTCAGTGTCCTTCTTGAACCGTGGTGCCCAGAACTGGACACAGTACTCCAGGTGAGGTCTGGCCAGAGCAGAATACAGTGACACTATTACTTCCCTTGATCTAGATGCTATACTCCATATGAGGACTGAATTTGTTTTTCCCCTGCCTTTGTTGCAAGGTTAATATAAAGTGGCTTTCCTTTCTCTCGCTTTTGCTTCTGCTGCTGCTGCAAGACTCTTCAATTCCCACTGCAGATTCTGAACAAAGTATGTATGCCCAGGCATGGTTTCTCTTTGGGGGGGGGGGGTGTTTTCCATGTAGGATCAAATATAAAGAGATATCAGACAGGAGAGCACACAAACACTTGAAAGTGACATTTTAGATGGGTTGAAATATCCAGAGTCCAAATCCTTAAAGACCAATTCCTCAAGCATAAAATATCCATTGCTGTCACAAGGATCTCAGCAACAGGAAAAGTATTGCTTTGTAAATTGCCTGAGATTGTTCTCCA
Source organism: Podarcis gaigeae (assembly GCF_964106915.1). Lineage (NCBI taxonomy): Eukaryota > Metazoa > Chordata > Lepidosauria > Squamata > Lacertidae > Podarcis > Podarcis gaigeae. Next base: position 131,062,228 of record NC_139678.1, read on the forward strand.
GGGAGCTGGGTGATACAGGCATGGGGGACGGGGAGGGGAAAGCAAGCCCTGGTCTTTGGAGGGAAGGCAAAATTTGATAAAACAGCCTGCTAAATCAGTTTCCCTTAAATGCCAGCTGTCAGCCTTCTAAGCTGCGATGTGCCTGGATACAGAGGCAGGCATTGTCATGGGACGGCAGCCAAGGATCAGCAGGTTAGAGGGGAGATGGGATCTGGGTGAATAAAACACACATGCATAGCGACAGCTCTTGGTGAGCGTCTTGCCAAATGCAAGGTGATTCTTTTAATCAGATTCAGAAGCAATACAAACACAAGTGAGTGAGAAGATTAAAGATTTTATTCTAAACAGCAAGCATTATGTACATTACCAAGCAAGCCCTTCGATCTGCCACTGGGAATAATAATAATAATAATAATAATAATAATAATAATAATAATAATAATAATTTATTATTTATACCCCACCACTCTGTGCGGCTTCCAACACAATATTAAAATACAGTAATGCATCAAGCATTAAAAGCTTCCCTAAACAGGGCTGCCTTCAGATGTCGTCTAAAAGTCTAGTAGTTGTTCTCTTTGACATCTGGTGGGAGGGCGTTCCACAGGGCGGGTGCCACTACCGAGAAGGCCCTCTGCCTGGTTCCCTGTAACTTGGCTTCTGGCAGTGAAGCCCTCAAGAAGTGGTGAAGTGAATCCCAGGTAGCTACAGGTTGCACGACCCTCCAGCCATGAGTTTGTACACGAACTTCGCACAGAACTCCTGCCCAACACCATCTGATTTATAGATAGCTAACCCGTTAGCCTATGTGCCTTGCCCGACTAGCTAGTACAGATTATTAATTAGCTAGCCCCCTCTTCCAATACTGCACGTTCCTCCAAACAACGTCTAACATCAAAGGAGGTCAGCAGGTATCCTGCATCATCACTTCTTCCTTCCACCAGATTATACATTAAAGGCTGCTCTCAGCCTTCAAAGAGCTTTAACAAGAGACAGAGAAGGGAAGCAAACAGAGGCAGAAAGAGATGAGCAGGCCAGATCACTAAAACTCCTCAAAATACAATTGTCTTCTGGAAAAGGTTGCCCATACAGCGAGACAGATATTATTTTGCGCATGCAGCCCAGGCTGACAAACATGGGGATACCCAAAGCAGCCTCTGGAACCAGGACAAATGATGGTTTAGGGAGAAGGGGGGGGACTGATGGATATTATCATCCCTCAACCCCCTAGGAAACTACTGAAGCTGGGTCGGTTAACACCTAATATCTGCTGAGAATCCGTATGTTATTTCTGTTTTATATGCACATTGAGGCTGATGGATAGAGTTTTTTAAGGGTTGGCCCGTTAAATCATTTGTATAGGAATGGTGCACACAGTGTTTCTACGTAGCAGCGCTGTTGTGTGCATCCCTTTCATGTCTGGCTGGGTGAACCTTATAGACCTTTGCAGAGTCAAGGGCACCCAAAAGCAGAAATGGAGGGATTTTATTGGGCACTCAAAGCAGCATTCAATACTGCATCTCCAAGGAATGCTAATAAGAAAGGAGATAGAAGTAGACACATGTTCTGCTGGAAGGGCTTCCAGACAGTCTCTGAAGATGCTCCGGTTAGAGATTCACGTCTGGCGCATAAATCAGTGAAGACCAGTCAAAACAAAAAGAGATTGCCAAGAGCTCCAAAAGAACCTTTCTTAACGGCGCAAATGGGTGGTAAAATGCAATTCAATGTAAGCAAGGGGAAAGCAATGCATGTTAGGGCAAGAAAACCTTATGTCTGCATATGACTCGTCAGGTCTCAGCTGGTGATGACTGATCAGTTGGTCCAGAATCCGAAAGTACTTCACTGTCCTTTGCACGTCAGGAGTTTGCCACGTAGGGCAGCCAAGCACAGATCCAGACTCAATGGGACCGAGACTCAATGGAGATTCTTGAGGACACATTCATAGGACTGCCTAGCTTGCGTGTGTTGTAAACAAAAATTGCCCTTTTCCCTTATGGGGTATCCAAGAGCCCATATAGAGTCCTTACATAGGTTCCCTATTGGTAGGAGAAAATAACAGAGGCCAACCAGAGAATATTGAGAAGCAAAGCAGCTAGTAAGCCTGATCTTTATTGATCTGTTGCAACAGGGTGCTCCCCTCACCCGCAAGAGAGAGGAGGGACCCAGAAAAATGGCATGCAAGGCCTTATAAAGACTTTTGAAATTCCCATCCTGTAGATCAAGACCACCCCCAGAAACATCATACATACATCACAGAAGAGGCGGTCTAAAACAGAAATTTGAATATTGTTTTTCTCCTGTTGTTGTTTATCTCCTGTCTGGCAGTTACTTGATTGGATTGCCTGGGTAGCCTGGCAAGTCCTTTGTAATGATAAATACTTAGTTCCTGGGCCAGGTCACAGGCTCACACCCTATTCATATCTTAAGACAGGATTTGTGAAGGAAAAGACAATGGGGAGGCTTTTCCACTTTGACCTTGCAGAGAAAACATTTGCTCAGTTTAGGAATCAAAATGGCTTCAGGTCGGTCTTCCTGTGCTGATCTTTGTACATGCGGTTATGAACATTACCATATATCTAAGACCTCAAAGGGGACGCGGGTGGCGCTGTGGGTAAAACCTCAGTGCCTAGGACTTGCCGATCGTATGGTCGGCAGTTCGAATCCCCGCGGCGGGGTGAGCTCCCGTCGTTCGGTCCCAGCTCCTGCCCACCTAGCAGTTCAAAAGCACGTCAAAGTGCGAGTAGATAAATAGGTACCGCTTTATAGCGGGAAGGTAAACGACGTTTCCGTGTGCGGCGCTGGTGCTGGCTCACCAGCTGCAGCTTCGTCACGCTGGCCACGTGACCCGGAAGTGTCTGCGGACGGCGCCGGCTCACGGCCTCTAGAGCAAGATGAGCACGCAACCCTAGAGTCGAGGGGTACCTTTACCTTTAAGACCTCAAAATTCCTATCACACGTGATTTATGTGTCACAACTTCTGCAGTAAGGTATACAGTATAAACATCTAACTTGCTTTAATTCAAATTCAAATTTATTTATTTACGGCTATTAGCCCATAAAATATGTACAAACATAAAAGCACAGAAACATAAAAACCAATACATCTAACAACAGAAGGGGAACACCACGATGCAAGGGTGGGTCATTGAGCAGTGACAAATAACAGCTTGGGGCCCGGAAAGATCCAAGGGACGGTTCACAGAAAAAGGAGAACTGGAGACGAGATCCGTCATGCACTCTCATCATAACTGTCCGATTAGTTTTTGTTGTTGATGTTGTTTTTTGGTGGTTTTTGTGTGTGAGATAACCGCATTCAGGAATCTCGCCACCTGCAGAGTTACAGAAGGATCTGTATCCTGCAAAAGCAGTGCGGCATGTGACTCAACAGGCCTGCCAACCAAGCGCAGTAAAGCAGGACCCAGGAATTTAGTCCTGGCTATGCTATGTAAGGGACAGTTGAACATTATATGTGGAAGAGATTCAACTGTTTTCCCATCACACTCGCATAGCGGAGACACCAAACCCTTGGAAAATCTGTGGCTCAGCAGGTTCGATGGAAAAACATTGAACCTTGCACGAATAAATGCAAGTCGGTGTGGTACAGATGAAAGAGATGACATATATGATGGAAGGCCAAGTGGTGGGGTTATTCCATGATACCTGGGGGAGCAGACACCCCCACCCCTGGAGAGGTTGTGTTGATTTTCAATGTCTGCTAATCTTTGCATCTAACTTGCTTATGGCAATATCTTGTGTGTGATTCTCAGTTTGGCAATGCAAAAGATTCAGGAAGAGTTGCTGAATTCAAGCGCATCCCAGGGAGCTTCTGCTGTGCTGCAGGTAAAACCGTGTGCCAGGCAGAGGTCTGAGTCAGCTCTTTTCCAGCCAGAGGATAATCGACCCAACGAGACAGTGACACAGCAGAAATAAATGGGCAAATATAGACTTCTAAACTTTAAAGCTTAGTATCTTCCAAATATTTGGTTGCTTTCTTCAGTTTAATAGGAAAAGGCATAATTTCCCAGCAGGAAACTAAAGCAGGGCTGGAAAATGCGTGGCTACCTCACAAAAGGGTGGTAAAATCTGAGAGTATTTCCTCTGTGTTTCCTTATTTTTCATGTTTAAACCTTCCAACTAGCCAAGGACCCTTAAAGTCGGGTGGGTGAGGCTCAGGTTGGCCCTATAGCAAAGGTTAAATGGAAAAGGGACTCTCGCAGCACTGAGAAGGCATAGTTCGTCAATATAAAAATGGTTAGTCTTCCTAAGATAAAGTTTGCTTCGTTTTCTGTTAATGCAAAACATACCAGTACATTCTAAAATTAATAAAATACCCTTTATAATATTTCAGAAGGGCATTTTCTGCTATCTGAAAAACAGTTTTTGGTGTGCTTTTGCAGCTAGTCAGTTCTGAACAAAATGATTAAGCTGCCTCCTTATTTTTACGCATATAAAGCTAGTTTTAGTGTTATAACAAACAAACAAAATCCCTTTTGAACCATTATTTACTTCTGAGTAAGACATGGGCTGTTAAAGGTTCTTGATACCTTACATGACATGCCCATGCTGCCATACTCTCCAACATTTCTCTGATGAAAACAGGGACATCTCATCCCATAACGATAATTTTACTATTTATACCCCACACATCTTACTGGGTTGCCACAGCCATTCTGGGCAGCTTCCAACATATATAAAAACATAATCAAACATTAAACATTAAAAAAAACACCTTCCCTATACAGGATTGCCTTCCGACGGCTCATGGGTCAAATACCCTCTAACATTTCTCCAAGGAAAATAGGAACATCCTAAGGAAAAGTGGGGCATTCTGGGATCAAATCAGAAACCCGGACAGCTTCTCTAAATCAGGGAGGCTCCTGGAAATACATATGGTATCAACCAGTGCTTTTTTTCCTTAAAAAATGTTTAGGGGTACTCTCATTTTGACTCAAGAAAGTCGCCATTTTATAGTTCAAATTGGGAAAAATAAATACAGTAAATGGACAAAAGTACAAAGATTCACAAAATGTTTAGGGGTATGCGTCCTCCTGCGTCCCCCCAGAAAAAAAGCACTGGTCTCAACTCCTGGGTACATTGTTAAGAAAGGATGTTTTATATTAATCCTTGTTTCAGTGTGTTTGTTCACGGTTTTCCACCCTCTTTGGCGACTCACATGTCGGCCACAGATTGGTGGGTTGGAGGTGGGAGGAGTTGTTTTTGTTACTCTTTAAGGTGCCAAAAACCCTCTTTCAGTTGTTGTTTTGTTGCTTCCTGTTGCAGCTTGTGAAGCACACAATTAGGAATGGGCCTCACTCAGGAAACACCAGCAAAGCAAAGCAAAGCACCTGTTATGTACTGAGTTGAATAGGATCCAAAATGCAGCAGTCTGATTGGTCCTGGAACAATAGGATCCAAAATGCAGCAGTCTGATTGGTCCTAGAACAATGCAGCAGTATGATTGGTCCGCAGGAGCCACCCAATCCCGCTCCAGGTGGAAGTGAATCCGCAACCTACAGGAGAATCCCGGAATTAGCCAATCACATGGGGCCCATTGTGTAAATAATGTATATAAAGCCGACATTCTGGGGGAACTTTCATTCCTCGCTTCTATGAGCTGAATAAAGAGCATGAAATCCACACTCGACTCCGGGTATATTTCAGCACCGCATCGCCCTTTTTTCCAATAAAGCTTCCCCTTTGCACCCCAATCACTGCAGAGGCAAGCAAACAGGAAAAGAAGCAAAGGAGGAACTAAAAAGGAAGGATGCACAGGAGTCATTCAGAAATAAGACTCATTCATCAGTAACCCATCTTCACTCTGATTTTCCTTGGCTTGGAGGAAGAAGTAGCTGTTGAGGGTGCGCAGCCTGCCAGGCAAGCGGCACTGTGGTCTGATCCGGCGGCAGCCCAGCTTGACATGCAATGGATGAAAGCCCAGAGGAACTGCTCTGAGTCTGGAAAGCAGCAGTAGCAGCAGGAGAGGCAGGCAGGTAAAGGCTTGGCGGCTGAGGAGTTGGGCTGAGGCGCCTAGATTATGGTAGCCAGGCTCCAGAGGGGCAAAAGGGTGTGCACTTGCCAGCCACTAACAAATGTTGTTGTTTTCCAGCTTCCAGTGGCTGCCTTCTTCTGAGAGCCAGTGTGGTGTAGTGGTTAAGAGCGGTAGTCACGTAATCTGGGGAACTGGGTTCGCTTCCCTGCTCCTCCACATGCAGCTGCTGGGTAACCTTGGGCCAGTCACACTTCTCTGAAGTCTCTCAGCCCCACTCACCTCACAGAGTGTTTGTTGTGGGGGAGGAAGGGAAAGGAGATTGTTAGCCGCTTTGAGACTCCTGAAGGGGAGTGAAAGGCGGGATATCAAATCCAAACTCTTCTTCTTCTTCTTCTTCTTCTTCCCAATTCTCCTTAGCCATAACTTAAGCCAAGCTGCTGAAGCTGGGAGATGGCCGCAAGACCCCGCCCCTGTCATGCAAGCCACAGCAGCCAAAGGTGTTGGAAACATAGAATGGAAAGCTGCAAAGGATCCCAAAGGTCATCTAATAATAATAATTATTATTATTTATTATTTATACCCTACCCATCTGTCTGGGCTTCCCCAGCCACTCTGGGCAGCTTCCCACAAAATATGAAAAAACGATAAAACATCAGACATGAAAAACTTCCCTAAAGAGGGCTGCCTTCAGATGTCTTCTGAAAGTCAGATAGTTGTTTATTTCCTTGACATCTTGTGGGAGGGCGTTCCACAAGGCAGGTGCCACTACCAAGAAGGCCTTCTGCCTGGTTCCCTGTAACCTCCCTTCTCACAATGAGGGAACCGCCAGAAGGTCCTCGGAGCTGGACATCAGTGTCCAGACAGAATGATGGGCGTGGAGATGCTCCTTCAGGTATACAGGACCGAGGCTGTTTAGGGCTTTAAAGGTCAGCACCAACACTTTGAATTGTGCTCGGAAATGTACTGGGAGCCAAAGTAGGTCTTTCAAGACCGGTGTTATATGGTCTTGGTGGCCGCTCCCAGTCACCAGTCTAGCTGCCGCATTCTGGATTAGTTGTAGTTTCCGGGTCACCTTCAAAGGTAGCTCCACGTAGAGCAGATGTTCAACCCCCTGCGATGCAGAAATCTTTTGCCCCACTTGGGGCTCAAACCCACCGCCCTGAGATGAAGAGGCTCATGCTGTGCCGACTGAGCTATGTTGCAGTTATCTGGGTGGCAGCAGCAGCCCTGATGGCCTCAAGTCTCAAGGGCTTCCATGGCCTTTAAACAAAGCCGTCCATTTTATTACAGCAAGGGGCTATATTCCCCACCCCACCCCATGACCCCCAGTCACAAACAGGTGGCTGCTGCCAGCGCCGAATTTAGGGCAGTGTGGGCGGTTCCCCTACAGAGGGTGCTGAGCTGAAGGGGCACAAAATAATAGGTTAGGCCCTGGTCAGAAGGGAGATTGAGTTTCTGCAACTGTGACATAGTGCACGAGAGCATGCGCAGAAGGTGCAAACGAGGTGCCGTTTTGTTCTATGAGACCTCTCTTTCAATGTGAATTTCAGGCACATGAATCGCAGTGGTTTTCCCAGTGAGAAGTGGGCTTTGCAGCCCATTTGTGTTATCTCTGATGCCTGACTGCACCGGGGTGTGTTCATGATGTATGCTTTCTCGACACGATTTCTCCCAGGGCAGTAAAACACAAAAGTTGCAGGTGAAAATCGTAATATATACCTCAGGTTACATATGCTTCAGGTTACACACTCCGCTAACCCAGAAATAGTGCTTCAGGTTAAGAACTTTGCTTCAGGATGAGAATAGAAATCGCGCAGTGGTGGCGCAGCGGCAGCAGGAGACCCCATTGGCTAAAGTGGTGCTTCAGGTTAAGAACAGTTTCAGGTTAAGTACGGACCTCCGGAACGAATTAAGTACTTAGCCTGAGGTACCACTGTATTGCACAACTTATAGAGCAAATTAAAACATAACAGCAACTGCCTCTTTAAGCAGGCAGCAAAGTCAACGCAGGTGGCTCTGTGGTCTAAACCACAGAGCCTAGGGCTTGCCGATCAGAAGGTTGGTGGTTCGAATCCCCGTTACGGGGTGAGCTTCTGTTGTTTGGTCCCAGCTCCTGCCAACCTAGCAGTTCGAAAGCAAGTCAAAGTGCAAATAGATAAATAGGTACCGCTCCGGTGGGAAGGTAAACGGCGTTTCCGTGCACTGCTCTGGTTCGCCAGAAGCGGCTTAGTCATGTCGGCCAATAAAGCGAGATGAGCGCCGCAACCCCAGAGTCGTTGGTCAAGGGTCCCTTTACCTCTAAAGTAAACCTGTTTGAAGCTAAATAATGCTTACATGTAGGATGAGTTGTGGGGGGACCTTTGATTGATTGGGGGGGATCTCCCACGCCACCTCATTCGACATTGTCCAGACAAGCCCCAAACTCTCTGGGGAGGCTTTCTGGGGGGTGTGCAGGAGGAGGCGGAGGAAAGAGGAAACTTTCCTCCCACGAATTTCCTCAAATTAACTCATTTTCTCATTCAAGCCGATGCATACAGGACAGACATTGATTTTGCTTAAGTGTCTTGAATAGAGAACCAGCTGGCTCTGCCTTGCATGCAACATTTTATTCACCCTGTTTCTCTAGCATCTTCTAGAAGGTGGAGCTTTAAGCATCTGTTCCTTAAAAAAAAAAAAAGGAACCAGGCGGTGGTGGAAATCCTAGTTACAGTGGGCATTTTTGAGCTAAGCAGAGGTTGTGTGCTTAGCTTAGGAGGCATTGTGGGGGAAGCTTGAGCAGGGGGGCGGCTGCATCTGCAAGTGCCAGCCAGATCTATTTATTATTGAGTAACTAACAGGCTGTGCTTCGGGGCCAGCAAAAGCTCACCATTTATCAAGCCAATCAATTAGGACTGTATCAGAAAGGAAATGGCCACTTCCAGGTGGAAGCATTTTCAGGTACATGAAGTCAGCAAGTGAACCGTACTCAAGTGTGTGTGTGTGTGTAAGAAAGAGAGAAAAAGAGAAAGGGAGAGGGAGGGGGAGAGAGAAGTCTAAGAAGCAGATTGAAATCTAGCAGCACGCCTTGGGGTTCTAGCAAAGGGCCGTGGGAAAGATGGCCAAAATCTCACTTCAGCCACAAACAGGTGACAAGCCAGCCATCTGCGATACACAGCAAACAATACTTGGCTACTTTAAAGGGCTGCTGAAGGATTGCAGAACTTGCAGAATCAGCAAAACCCAGAAAAACCAACACTAGGCGACCCACCTGGACCCCCAGCCTCCTACGCCTGGGGTAGAAGCATACTGCAATTCTCTTTGCACATGAAAGAACTAGAAACTCAGTTCTTTCGTGGTGTGAGATTCCAGTTTTTTGGTCTTTGCAGCATAATCTCGGTTGTGCAGATTCCTAGACCGCCTCTCTGCAGTCTGGATGATTACAGGTTATGGGTCGATTTATTCGTCATGCTAATTGGGTGGAAACTCAAATTCCTCGCTGCCACCAGAAACATAGGTGCATTTATTTCTCATCAGAAGTACCAATTGTGCAATTTGTTGGGCTCTCATCTGCAACTCCAGCCCCTCCCATTGCACATATATGCTTCAGCAGACAGACACACACATGATGCAATCCAAGCTGGAAATTAATCAGGACCCCCAGAGAAAAAGGGGATGACTCATGCTTTTGAGGACTTTTGTCTCCACAGATCTCTAAAGGGTTCAGAATGGAATGATGCCCTGGCGTTACGATGCTACATAGGGAATAACTCAAAAGGGGGATGAACGGCTTCCATGTTGCAATACTAATATTGTTCCCACCTCCACTTTCAGGATTAGGAAGATTGTTTACGTCACGACTGGGTTTCAGTGGCTGGTTTCTTACTATTCCGCAACGTGTTTGTTTGATTAATTCCACTTGAGATTTGCTTCCAATACGACATCTCAAGAAGGATTTCATGGGAAGCAATTGGTAAATGGAATCAAATAGGCAACCAGCAACTGAGATAAGACTGGGCGCAGAGCCGTAGCTGGGTGTTCTTGCAACCCTGACAGAACCGTCCAGATTGTGCCAGCTAAAGGTAAAGGGACCCCTGACGATTAGGTCCAGTCGTGGGCGACTCTGGAGTTGTGGCACTCAGCTGGCTTTATTGGCCGAGGGAGCTTCCGGGTCATGTGGCCAGCATGACTAAGCCACTTCTGGCGAACCAGAGCAGCGCACAGAAACGCCGTTTACCTTCCCACTGGAGTGGTACCTATTTATCTACTTGCACTTTGACAAACTGCTTTCAAACTGCTAGGCTGGCAGGAGCAGGGACCAAGCAATGGGGGCTCACACTGTTGCAGGGATTCAAACTGCCGACCTTCTGATTGGCAAGTCCTAGGCTCTGTGGTTTAACCCACAGTACCACCCGCGCCCCATTGTGCCCCCTAGCCATGGACATATTAGCTCTTCTTTCCGCCTCTCCTCCAACCTTCCACCCATTCAACTCACCCTCTATTTAAAACCATTTCTTATGAGGCAATCATCAATATTTTTATTTATAGACATATTTATGGACATATTTTTAAGCCAATTTTTTTTGGGGGGGGGCTTGCCTGCGCCCCTGGCAGTTGCACACCTCGCCACCCCCTACCTACAGCCCTGACTGGGAGAAGGGTGTTTCTGAGTCAAAATGAAACAAGGATATAGTCAGACCTCTGATGTTGAGTGTAATCCATTCTGGAAGCCTGTTTGGCTTCTGAAATGTTCAACAACCGAGGCACGGCTTCCAATTGGTTGTAGGAGCTTCCAGCACTCAAGCTGAAGCCGTGTCGGACATTCAGCTTCCGAAAAACGTTTGAAAACTGGAGCATTTACTTCCGGGTTTTCAGGGTTCGGGAGTCGAAATGTTCTAAAATGGAGGCGTTTGGTAGCCAAGGTTTGACTGTACTTCAGTTAGAGGCCAGTTTGCATAATTGGTAGTAGTGTTTGCTATCGCATTTCAGACTTAACAGCCTGAGAAAATATACAGTAATTGTGAGAGTGAGCAACCTTGTCTTGTTCCCTCAGCAATAATGCATTTTTCTAATAAAAAACCCTTTTACTATTATGTTTGCAAATTGCTCTGCATAGAATGCTTTTATTCCTGTCACAAATTTCTCCCCGAACCCCATTATATCCAATAATATATTTTGTTTTTTTAAACAACCCTTCTGCCGCTTGGCAAATTGTCATGTGGTTCAGGCATTTCCCCTGAAAGTGGTGGCGACAGCGACTGTTTGCAATGGCAGGATGAAACTCCCTTTCTATACAGTGAGCCACCGGATAAAAACAAAGGGTTATCATGGAGGTGGAGAACCTCCGACTCAGACAGTAAATGTGTCACCTCCTGAAATCTCTGTGTGGCCCTTGACACTGTCCACAGTCTGTATCCAACAGTGACCCTGCCTGATGCCCTGAGAGTTTTCCCTGTCTGGAATGCTTCATTGAACTGTGACCATGCTTCTTGCTGGATAGACTCTGACAGAAGAGAAGAAGAAGAAGAGTTTGGATTTGATATCCCGCCTTTCACTCCCTTTAAGGAGTCTCAAAGCGGCTAACATTCTCCTTTCTCTTCCTCCCCCACAACCAACACTCTGTGAGGTGAGTGGGGCTGAGAGACTTCAAAGAAGTGTGACTGGCCCAAGGTCACCCAGCAGCTGCATGTGGAAGAGCGGGGACGTGAACCCGGTTCCCCAGATTACAAAACTACCGCTCTTGACCACTACACCACACTGGCTCTCAGTGTGAGGCTGCTGGACTGGTCAGACAAGTTTTATCCTAAGAGAAAAGGTCCCATAGTGGGGCCTGAAACCCAACTGGAAGAAGGGTTTGGTCCACAGCCATCAGATGTGCTTGGAGTTGTTCCGCTCTATCACCTTGTCCAGGAATGGAATATTTGAGACTGGACCATATAATAATTGGCCGTAGTGGCCGGGTCAAGAGATGGTTTTTTTAAGAAGCAGTTTCATAAACCACTTCTTTAAGGGGTTCTGAGAAGAACTCTCTCATAGAGGGAAGCATTCGCCACCCCATGGAGCCCATTGCCCAGCCTTGTTTGACTTGCTTTTAAGTGATGGTGTTCTCTAAGAAGGGTTCTCTCCAAACCCTCTCCCCCTGGCTGGAAGCCAGGTCATTGTCAGGAATGAGCCAGCTCCAAGCGAAGGTTTGTAGCCAACTGCAGAAAGCAGCCAGGAACAGAGAGGCTTAGATGTTAGTCAGGCAGGGGAGAGCGGCAGCTGCAAACTTTGGCTCTTCTTGACCTTGATGGGCAGGCTGATAAGGCAGTAGCTGAGAGCAGGCTAGAACACAGCCAAAGCTCACCGGAAGCACAAATCAGTGCAAATAGATTCAGAGACAGCCTCTCAGATCAGGAAGGGGTTGGAGCTGATCCACTAAGTCCAAAGAGTCGACAAATGGGAGGGCTGCTAGATAGGAAATGAAACAAGAGACGTAAAGGCCGTAATTTCAGTATCTTCTGTTGATGCCGGAAGGAGTCTTCAGAAGGGTCATCTTCTGAAACCCAGCCAGATGGGCGGGGTATAAATAAATTATTATTATTATTATTATTATTATTATTATTATTATGAGTAATGATGCAGGAGACTTTGTCAGAGCCATCCGGAGCTATCTGCTTTTGCCATAAATCCTCCTTTTTAATTACCTGCGGGTGGCGCTGTGGGTTAAACCACAGAACCTAGGACTTGCCAGATTTCCCATGCATTGCTAGCAATTCTAGGCCGCCCGGCATCCCTCTCCCACCCCTGTATCTCCATCCCCCTCATGTGCTCAAAAAGCACCCGCATTGATCTGAGCTGAGGCTGCTAACTGTCTTTCAAAGGGTGACTGCAAAAGCTATTAAAGGGTAACCAGAGAGCTCTTGTAGCGGAGAGGGAGGAAGTTCATGGTTCCTTGTTTGCTTGTTAGAGACTGAGCTTTGGTCACCTCCGATCTGTTAGGACCATTTAGAAAACAGAAATCCTTTGCGGCTGTGGATTCAGAGGAGTTCTCAGATTGTTCCCTCCCCTGTCAACAACGACACCTGCCCCCCCCCCATCAACAATTTCCTCCACTTCCTGGAGTTCTGTGAGGGGACAAAAAACCCACAATCGAATATCCACAGTGGATCAAGTGAAAAATGGATGGAATGGATGTGGTTTCTGTCACAGGGGTGCCGACATAGTTCATAAGCTTCTTTCCAGAGCAGTGAGCGACTCACGGGACAGTTTGAGAGCAGATGTACACTATACATTTAAAGCACACCTAATTCACATTTAAAGCGCATGAATCCCAGGAACCAGTGCTATTTTTCTAGAAAAAGAGGTGCCGGAACTCATCAAGAACGCTTCTCTTGTTCTCTTAGAATAGCAATGGCACCCACCCGAGAGGCACTGATTTCCAGTGAATTCTGACTGAAAAAAGCCCTGCCATGAACTGTAGTTTAATAAGGATGCTGGAGACTGTAGGTCTGTGAGGGGAAAACTACAGTTTCCAGGATTCTTTAGGGGGAGTCATGTCCTTTAAACAAGTGTTTAAATGCATGGTATAGTAACTCTGAGACAGAATCTGTATAACACCCGAGGACACCAAAACCTATATATATATATATATATATATATATATATATATATGCAGGTTTTGGTGTCCTCGGGTGTCTTCCCGTGTAAAAGTTGGGGTGTCTAGGCGACGTTTCGACGAGGTCTCACTCGTCATCTTCAGGCTGGTGCTTTCGGCTTCTTGTTACTGGGTCTCTGCGCTCGCCTGCTGCCCTCCGACTCACGAAGCCGCTGTCGCCGCCGCCGCCGCCGCCGCCGTTGCACCAGCTGTTTCCTCCCCCCGCTCCTCCCCCTCCTCCTCTCACAGCTCCTCTCACAGAGGAAACAGCTGGTGCAACGGCGGCGGCAGCGGCGGCGACAGCGGCTTCGTGAGTCGGAGGGCAGCAGGCGAGCGCAGAGACCCAGTAACAAGAAGCCGAAAGCACCAGCCTGAAGATGACGAGTGAGACCTCGTCGAAACGTCGCCTAGACACCCCAACTTTTACACGGGAAGACACCCGAGGACACCAAAACCTGCATTCCTGTACCCGTGAAAATCTACGAAAGCATATATATATATATATATACCCTGACAACTTCATTTACAGAATTTATCATTTCTGAACAATGAGGATAAAGTAATAGTCAAACAAAAATAATAATCGAGGAAACAGGGGACATGGCTTAAAGTGTTGTGACCTGGAAATCAAATTTCCTGATCAAATGTTCTCTTGATTCATTTCTTTACCCTCCCATTGATCCTTTGCCAGCTGAAATAAGGAGTGCAAGTCCTTTGTTGAATGGAAGGTGACTATGAGTGTGCCTGGGACCAAGAACCCATAGTTCATGGTCCTTTGGTAAATTGCAAATATCAAGGATTTAATTTAGTAAAATATGCATGCCTTTGAAATGCAGCAAGGTTTCCAGGAACAAGTTAATAATTCCCAAGGCTCCATCCCCCAAGGGGTAGCCCCGCATCATGCAGGTATGAGACCTGAGTTGTAACCCATGTCATTCTTTCTGCGGCACCCCGTGGGGCTCAGGAGCCCAGTTATGTCACCCCTTGCCTGCAGAGCCGGCAACCCCTCACCCCTTTTCGAACACCCTTCCTTGTGGAGTTTTGCCTCGGCCTCCTCTCCTCTCTTCTCTTCTCTTCTCTTCTCTTCTCTTCTCTTCTCTTCTCTTCTCTTCTCTTCTCTTCTCTCCTCTCCCTGGGAGTCCTCTGGGCAGCTGCAGCAGCTGCCCTGGTCTCTGAGCTGCTCCCCCCACCACCCCAAAGAGAGGTGCCTCTTCACACTGCCCCACAGAGGCCTGGGAAGCACCCACTGGCCAGAGGCACCATTCCCCTGCGGAGCTTGTAGCCAGGGCTGGTGCAACAAACAGCTGTGCAAGCCTTTGGGAGGCAGAGATGCAAGAGACCGGAAGGAAGAGGGACAGAGGTCAGTGTCGCCAGCGGCACCCCTGAGCATCATTCAAGGCACCCCCGGGTGCCACGGCACACTGATTGAAAACCACTGCAAGGAGCCCATTGTTTTTGTTGGATGAGACACATTATCAGGTCAAAGGGGAGGACCTTTCAATCGATGAGAGTGTTTTGGGCAAACGCATGACTGGTGCTCAACAACCATTTCTGTTATTCTGACTTATTCTGACTTTATGGAATTGTATTAATTGTTTTGATGAATCTGTTGTTGTTTGCTTTTGTTATACGCTACTATGTTTGATTATAGTGATGGCAGTATTTATTTTCTAATGCTATTGTGAGCCACTTTGAGCTCAACATTTGCTGCTGGAATAGCAGAATACAACCATTACATCTAATCAGATCATAGCACTGTTTGGGTTGAAGAATCCATATACAGTGGTACCTCGGGTTGCATGCGCTTCAGGTTACAGACTCTGCTAACCCAGAAATATTACCTCGGGTTAAGAACTTTGCTTCAGGATGAGAAAAGAAATCACACAGCAGCGGTGCAGCGGCAGCAGGAGCCCCCATTAGCTAAAGTAGTACCTCACGTTAAGAACAGTTTCAGGTTAAGAACAGACCTCCAGAATGAATTAAGTTCTTAACCCGAGGTACCACTGTATTCTTTGATCTGGTTCATGCAGTGCCTTGGACCACTTTTTAATTTTATTTTGGGTTGCCCTATACCTGGTTTACGGGTGTAAACCACCGAGCCTTGGGTTGCCGGTCGGAAGGTCGGCAGTTTGAACCCCTGCGATGGAGAGAGCTCCCATTGCTCGGTCCCAGCTCCTGCCAACCTAGCAGTTCAAAAGCACATCAAAGTGCAAATAGATAAATAGGTACCGCTCTGGCAGGAAGTTAAACGGCGTTTCCGTGGGCTGCTCTGGTTTCGCCAGAAGCAGCTTAGTCTGGCCACATGACCTGGAAAAACTGCCTGCGGACAAACATCGGCTTCCTCGGCCAGTAAAGCAAGATGAGCGCCAAAACCCCAGAGTCGTTCATGACTTGACTTAACTGTCAGGGGTCCTTTACCTTTACCTTTATACCTGGTTTACACTACTTTCTATTCTCAATCATTGAGAGGCTCATTATTTATACTTGTTTACATGGACATGAGTAGATGGGCCTCTGAATATTCACTATCTCAGAAATATCATAGAATCATAGAATCATAGAATTAGAAGAGACCACAAGGGCCATTGAGTCCAACCCCCTGCCAAGCAGGAAACACCATCAGAGCACTCCTGACATATAGTTGTCAAGCCTCTGCTTAAAGACCTCCAAAGAAGGAGACTCCACCACACTCCTTGGCAGCAAATTCCACTGCCGAACAGCTCTTACTGTCAGGAAGTTCTTCCTAATGTTTAGGTGGAATCTTCTTTCGTGTAGTTTGGATCCATTGCTCCGTGTCCGCTTCTCTGGAGCAGCAGAAAACAACCTTTCTCCCTCCTCTATGTGACATCCTTTTATATATTTGAACATGGCTATCATATCACCCCTTAACCTCCTCTTCTCCAGGCTAAACATGCCCATCTCCCTTAGCCGTTCCTCATAAGGCATCGTTTCCAGGCCTTTGACCATTTTGGTTGCCCTCCTCTGGACACGTTCCAGTTTGTCAGTGTCCTTCTTGAACTTCTTGAATCCAAAATAGATTTGGATCGCAGATATTGTGATCCCGCCTTCTTTCCAAGGGGCTCAAGGTGATTTCCTTCCTCCCAACTATGTTGTGATTGGTTCAAGGTCACAGAAGGAGCTTCATAGCTGAGTAGAGATTTGAATTCTGGCCTCCCTGCTTGTAGCTCTTAACCACACCACCTTTGCATGATACAGAAGAAGAAGAAGGGTTTGGACTTGATATCCCGCCTTTCACTCCCCTTAAGGAGTCTCAAAGCGGCTAACATTCTCCTTTCCCTTCCTCCCCCACAACAAACACTCTGTGAGGTGAGTGGGGCTGAGAGACTTCAGAGAAGTGTGACTAGCCCAAGGTCACCCAGCAGCTGCATGTGGAGGAGCGGAGACTCAAAACTGGTTCCCCAGATTGCAAGACTACCACTCTTAACCACACCACACTGGCTCTCCAAGGAGAATTCTGGACTTGGGCTGGCAGGGGTCTAGATTCCAGTCCCTGCTCAGTTGCTTAGTTCTCTCAGTGCCCCATCTCTCAGCCTAGCCTGCTTTACAGGGTTGTTGTGAAGATAAGACGTGCTCATCCCTCTGTGCCCACTGGAAGAAGGGCAGGATGTGGAGGCAAACAGAGAAAGGAATTAAATGTCAAATTGCATGTGTGAATGGATGACTCCAGGGAGTGAACCGAGCAACACAACTGTTGTCACGGGCTGCTTCAATCTGTTCACACATTAAGAATGAACCGTTGGGGGGGGGTGAAAAGTGGAGAAAGCAAAGAACTGATAAATGAATGACTTTCTTTGTCCCAAACATTAATTATGAAACTAAGTGCTGTGGTCCGTATGTGTGATGAATTCAAAAACAATCCGATGAAGAGCGAGCGAAGAGGCCAGAGTGGTCATGATTCCCCCATCAATCAGAAGATCAATCTGATAATTTCTGCCCAGTCCACATTATTGTGCTATTAAGGTGCTATTAGGGCAAGCTGCAGAGCTGAGCACGGCCCGTTCTGTGGGTTAATATTAGAAGGCTTGGAAAGCCTTTAACAAGCTGAAATCCTTCACTGGCCTTTTAAAGGGCCTTGTGTGCCCCTTAAAAAGCAGCCCTTGCTTGAGCCGATACAGCTTTGAAAACCTTGACCTATTGCTTTGCTACCGCAGGTGCTTTCGGTCCAAAATTAATCACAGCTGGAGCTCAATCAATCTGCTGGATCAATAGAAGCCATTTAGGCTGCTCCTTCCTGGGGGCTACCCCTAGGGAATGCGGAGGGACCTTTGACCTATATTATGGGGCTTCTTGTGATGGAAAGCCTGAGAGATCCAATAAGAAGGTTTCAGCTAGTAACTCATTGCTGGTGGTGGGAGCATCTTCATATCACCCCTGATTGAGCCCTAAATCTACCAGTGGAAAACAGACCCCATCCATTTTGCCCGGTGCAGTTCGGTTCTCATTAAGTTCCAGTTACTGGCAGAAGATAAGCAGAAGTAGTCTTCCTGTACGTAGAAGCAACTGGTCATTAAATATAATAATGCAGACGTCCTAGTCCATCATAATAATTTTACTATGTATACCCTGCCCATCTGACTGGGTTTCCCCAGCTACTCTGGGCAGCTTCTAACACACATATATATAAATTAAACATTTAAAAACTTCCCTATACCTGGCTGCCTTCAGATGGATTGGGGGTTGGGTAACTCCATGCCCACCAACATTTCTCTAGTGAAAATAGGGACATCCTTAGGAAAAGCGGGACATTCCGGGATCAATTCAGGAACCAGAATGGCTTCTCTAAATCAGGGACACTCCTAGAAAATAGGAACACTTGGAAGGTCTGGCATCAGAGAAACTTTGCTGATATCTCCCCCCAAACCTGAAGCCAACCTTGACTGTGAACTTGGCACGAGTAGATGCAAATATATTATTATTATTATTCATCCCATGTTGGACTCCGTTTTTATCCAATGCCTGAAAACATTCCCGATTCCACCTCTTAATATTTGGACTGAGTTCTAAAGCATTGCTTGGCCCCTTCTGGACACCTCAACCCCACTGTGGGCATCCCTGGACTGGAACAACCCCAGAGATTCTTGGTGTTGTCAGAGGACCACAACACCTCCCACCTAGGGAGGTGGGAAAGGAGACATGGTGTAACGTTGGAAAATGTCAGTCATTTCTTCTACCTGGGCAGTTATCTTTCCACAAGGGCCGACATTGATGCCAAAATCCAGCATTGCCTGAGCTCTGTGAGTGCTTTCTCCCAACTGAAGTGCAGAGAGTTTGAGGACCGGGACATTTGCAGGGAAACCTAAATGCTCATTTACAAAGCTCTTGTACTACCAACCTTACTGTATGCTTGTAAGCATGGACCGCATATAAACACCATCTCCAACTCCTCAAAAGATTCCATCAACGGTGTCTCCAAAAAAAATTACACATCACTTGGGAAGACAGGCAAACTAATGCCAGTATACTGGAAGAAGCAAAAGATCACCATTGTCAAAGCAATGATTCTTCAACATCAACTTCGTTGGACTGGTCATGTTGTGTGGATGCCTGATTATCGTCTTCCAAAGCAACTACTCTATTCCCAACTTTAAAATGGAAAGTGTAATGCTGGTGGTAAACAAAAGAGATTTAAAGACTCTCTCAAGGCAAATATTTAAAAAATGTAGTATAATCGCCGACAACTGGGAAACACTGGACTGCGAGTGATCCAGTTGGAGAACAGCCTTTACCAAAGATGTCATGGGCTTTGAAGATGCTTGAACTCAGGACGAAAGGGAGAAACATGCTAGGAGGAAGGCACATTTGGCAAAACCTCACCATGATCAACTCCCGTCTGGAAACCTATGTCCCCACTGTAGAAGGACGTATGGATCCAGAATTGGCCTCCACAGTCACTTACGGACTCATTGTCAAGACAGTGTTCATAGAAGATGATCTTACCTAGCTACGAGTGATCGCCAAAGAGGATGACAGCCTTTTCCGACTGGGGAGGTGGGAAAGGAGAAATGAATGCCGATTGGAAATTCTAGAGTAATTGCACTGTGATTCTGAAATGGAGGCAAAGAGGTTCTGGAGGAAGTTCTTGACGGCAATGAGTTGGTTGCAATTACCGTATTTTTCGCTCTATAGGGCGCACCTGACCATAGGGCGCACCAAGTTTTCAGAGGGGGAAATCAAGGGAAAAAATATGATCCCCCCCCCACGCTGGGAGCAGCGGACAGGCTGCAGGCAGCCTGTGAGCTTCTCCCAGACCTTCTCCCTGCTTTTGCAGGAGGTGGGGGAATTCCCCCATCTCCCGCAAAAGCCCACAGGAGGGAGAAGGGACTGACTCGGCCAGTCAGTCCCTTCTCCCTCCTTGGGGAAAAGCCCCCAAGAGCGCCGTACTCTTTAAAGGCTGTGCAGCTCCTGTGGACTTTTCTACGAGGTGGGGGAATACCCCCACCATGTAGGAAAGCCCGCAGGAGCCTCGCAGCCTTTAAAGAGCGCACGGCTTTTGCGTGCTTTTGCAGGAGGTGGGGGAATTCCCCCATCTCCCGCAAAAGCCCACAGGAGCCGCGCACCCTTTAAAGAGCGTGCAGCTCCTGTGGGCTTTTCGACCGAGCTTGTGGGGCTGGCGGTGGGGGAAAGCAGCGCTCAAAACCAAGTCGGGGAGCAGCGCAAAGGCAGAGCACGCCTTCCCACTGCCCCCGAGCTTGTGGGGCTGGCGGTGGGGGGAAGCGCTTCGGAGGCTTCGCATTGCTATCGCTGAAGCCAAGGAGCCTGCATTCGCTCCATAGGATGCACACACATTTCCCCTTCATTTTTGGAGGGGGAAAAGTGCGTCCTATAGAGCGAAAAATACGGTAATCTGGGATTAACAGCAGACCTTGGATTTAAGTAAACAGGCTATTTTCACTTGCATTTTATTTGATTTAAAAGGAAAGGCCTTGGTTCCTTCTATTCAGGAGCAGAAGATGAAAGATGACATACAGGGTGTTCTCCAGCTAAGTCTTACTCAGAGTAGACCCACTGAAATCAAGTCAGCTCTTTTTAAGGGGTTTGCTCTATGACTAATATTGGATATCATTACATTTTGTCCCCCTTCTAGAAATCATTCTCAGGCATCTGTTGGGTCCTGCTGTAACTTGGTGCAGCCGATTTCTCTTGCAACCCGATTCACAAAGGGTTGAAGGGGCTTTTTCCAACACGGTTGTGCCCTGGAGATGTTAATTTATTGCAGAACTTTTCGATTGCTATGTTTCCTTTCCCTCTGCTTTTAAAACGCAGTTCAGCTTTTTAGGATGCAGGCCCAGTCCCGACGGGATGTGAGCTTTCTTAACTGTACATACATGGTAAATAATTGATACCTGCCATATGTTACTAATCTTCTGCCCCCCCCCCTTTTCTTTGGCTCCCCTTGGATGTCCATTTCTTTTCTACTTTCCCCTAACCACCATTTTTCTTTTCTTTATCAATCGTGCCCTTTTCTTATTGGTTTAGTCCGCAGTCACCTCCGGTCCTTTTGTCCTCGCAAGGCTGGATCCTGCTTTCATTAGCTCCAGAGTTCAGTGAGGCTGTCACTGATTTTATTCAAGTAGAAATGGGATTAGACTTTCACTCTGCAGGTTAGCTCCTGGATGTTTTAAATCACGGGTGAGTCTGACACTTACTTTAATGAAACAGGATTTTAGCAGCCTCTATCAAATATTTTCTCCATTGGGGCTGCCCCATACACAGCAAGTTTCAATATGGATATCACTTTCATGTAGGGAAAAGGCACACACCACATGAGTTTCACTCCTGCATTCAGAAGAGATGGGAAACAATGCTGGTTTCTTTGCATTTTAGTTTTCGAAGGGGGGGGTGTTGCTGTTTCCATGGTGATTTAGGATTAAATCTGATTATTGATCGTATAGTTTGCTCTCAACCTGTTGAAATACACCTCGAGGGGGTGTAAAAAAAAATCTATAATTATCTTATATAAGTAATATTTCTGTTCAGATTTATTGCTTAAAACTATTAGTCATCACAATACAAACCAAGGGAAATGCATACCGAATGAGATAGGAAATAAAACAGAATTAAGTACAAATCAATTAATTTAGTTTTAAGCCTAGCAGTCCAATAAATTGATTAAAAATATGAGATTCACACATGACACTGTATCAGAGTGTGTGTGTTTTTTTCCTCTCCCTCCATCAACCTAAACAGGGCTGCCTTCTAAGAGTCAGATAGTTGTTTACCGTATTTTTCGCACCATAGGGCGCACCGGACCATAGGGCGCACCCAGTTTTTAGGGGGGGGGATCAAGAAAAAAAATTCCCCCCCCAGCCCCAAAGAGCAGCGTACAGGCTGCACACAACCTCTCCCTGCTGGAGGGGTTGCGCGCGGCTATGGCACAAGCCAAGGCAGCGAGCAGGATGGATCCCGCTCGCTGTTTTGGCTTCCCCTTTAGCCCCGTGCAGCCTCTACCTCCCGGGAGATGATGCGCAGGGCTTTCCTGGCTTTACTGGGAGGTGGGGGGATTCACCCACCTCCCGCAAAACCGGCAGAAGCCGCGCAACTCCTTTAAAGAGATCGCGGCTTCTCCTGGCTTTTCTGGGAAGTGGGGGAATTCACCCACCTCCCGCAAAACCGGCAGAAGCCGCGCAACTCCTTTAAAGAGATCGCGGCTTCTCCTGGCTTTTCTGGGAAGTGGGGGAATTCACCCACCTCCCGCAAAACCGGCAGAAACCGCACAACTCCTTTAAAGAGATTGCGGCTTCTCCTGGCTTTTCTGGGAGGTGGGAGAAGGGACTGATGCAGCCAGTCAGACCCTTCTCCCTCCTGTGGAAAAGCCCACAAGAGCGCACGGAGCTTGTGTGCAGCTCTTGGGGGCTTTTCCCGCCTGCCTCCCCCCTGCATTCGCTTCATAGCACACACATTTCCCCTTGCTTTTTAGGAGAGGAAAAGTGCTTCCTATGGTGCGAAAAATACGGTATTTCCTTGACATCTGACGGGAGAGCTTTCCACAGGGTGGGTGCCACTACCGAGAAGGCCCTCTGCCTGGTTCCCTGTAACTTGGCTTCTCGCAGTGAGGGAACCGCCAGAAGGACCTCGGAGCTGGACCTCAGTGTCAGGGCAGAACGATGGTGGTGGAGACGCTCCTTCAGGTATACTGGGCCGAGGCGATTTAGGGCTATCAAACAATGGCCCCACCTGCCCTATGCATAAAATCTGTATCGTATCACTTTAAACAATCATGGCTTTCCCCAAAGAATCCTGGGAACTGTAGTTTGTTAAAGGAGTCATTTGGAGTCCACTGTTCCCCTCACAGAGCTACAATTTTCGGAGTGCCCTAGGAGGAGGGCTTGATTGTTAAACGACTCTGTTGTCCATTGTGTCATGTTGTACCCTAATGAAAAATAAAGGAATATGTTGGATCATCGTCAGAAGGCTGGGTGTTCTGCTTAGGATCTGGATTTCAGCTAAGACTTTTAATAATGTCAGATGCTCTACTAAAATCAATGGAAGATCCTGACGTATCATTTGGTTCCTTTATATTTCATGCCTCTCTTGTAACAACAGCGGGTTTCAGGAAAGCACCACATGGGACTGAGTTATAAAGGGAAGATGAATCATCAGAGATGTGAGAAAACGCACATATGTGTGAATCACAGAAGGGCAGGGCCTTTAATTTTCTGGATGGAGGTAAGCCCTCACTCCAGGCTCATCATGTGTGTGTAGGAGTTAGATGCTGTATGTGGATTTAGATCTTTTAAAAACCAACCCATGTTGTAATGTTGTAGGCCAGTTTATTAAGGTTTTTTGGAATCTGCATACTGCGAATGGACCACAACGTACAAAAATGGATTCAAGCAAAAATCTGAGCTTTGTCATGGAAGCCTGAAAATCCCAAGTTTTAAATTTTTAGAAGGAATGTGTTTGGAGACCTCGTGGTAGTAGAGAAGAGCCAGAAATAAGGCAGTTTCTGCTAAATTGCACACAAGCATGAGTTTTGGCATAATAATCCATTTGCTGTGATCGTACCAGGGCTTCTTCCATACTAGTCATTTAGTCTGGAAGTGAATTCTTCATTTGCTCAGATTTTATGGACAATCCAGATGTTATAATCACCACCCATTGAATTCCAATATTCCCCTTCCTTAAAAAAAAAATAATGTATGACTAGAGCAAGGTACGCGTTTTTCTTTAAATACAATTGCAACAATGGCCTGCCCAATGTTGGTTAGCAAAATTCTCCTGAGACTTTTCAGGGCTATAGTCCCTTTAATTAGTAGCTTTGTCCTTGCCTCTTTCTATGAGAGTGCTTCATTTTTGTTTCCTACTCAGTCCTGTGGCTATGATATGCCTGAATTGCCCATAATGAGTTCCTGTTCCCTGAGGGGGGAGGTGTTAATTACTGCTTTCCTCTTTGCAGCTAGAGCAATTGTTCATTAATTTTATTTTTAATTAGTGCTATTTTGCCATTTTACTTCCTTTTGTCTGCCCTAGGCCCACTGACAGTATTATATTCCATTTTATTTTTTACTTATTTATTTGTTGAATTAGTATATTACTTTTCATCTGAAGATCACAGGGTGGTAAACAACATAAAAATACAAAATGAGAACTCAAAATATGTAGCAAAAAGAAGAACGAAACCAAAAACAAATCAATAGCCCCACTAGATTGATGTGGACTCTTAATATGGTAACAGTAGATTGAGTGTCTCTAACCCACTGGTTCCCAGGGTATAGCTAGCTGTAATAATAATAATAATAATAATAATAATAAATTTTATACCCCACCCATCCTGATGCTGCAATATAATATAATATAATATAATATCTTTTATATTTTATTATATTAATATATAATATATATAATATATATAATAAGTGCATGTTTTTTAAAAATGTAAATAGTAGGTGAAAGGGAACCCAAACAACATTAGGACCTTAGGGACCAGAGAGGGACCAGAAATACACCCATAGACACCCAACTGTTGCTTGCATTAGGAAAGTAACCTGTATTAGTACTAATGAGGAGTTTCCCTCTATTTACAAATTGTTGTTGTTGTTTAGTCGTTTAGTCATGTCCGACTCTTTGTGACCCCCTGGACCAGAGCACGCCAGGCACTCCTGTCTTCCACTGCCTCCTGCAGTTTGGTCAGACTCATGTTTGTAGCTTCAAGAACACTGTCCAACCATCTCGTCCTCTGTTATCCCCTTCTCCTTGTGCCCTCCATCTTTCCCAACATCAGGGTCTTTTCCAGGGAGTCTTCTCTTCTCATGAGGTGGCCAAAGTCTTGGAGCCTCAGCTTCAGGATCTGTCCTTCCAGTGAGCACTCAGGGCTAATTTCCTTAAGAACGGATGTGTTTGATCTTATTGTAGTCCATGGGACTCTCAAGAGTCTCCTCCAGCACCATAATTCAAAAGCATCAATTCTTCGGCGATCAGCCTTCTTTATGGTCCAGCTCTCACTTCCATACATCACTACTGGGAAAACCATAGCTGGGTGGTAGTTTTGATCAAGCTATTTGGATCGGGCTTGCTATCCTTTTACTTGCCATTTTCTACCATTTCCCCAGCTCTAAAATATCCTTCCCCTGCCTTTCTTAGCTGGGATGCCCAGAACTGCTTACATTATTCTAAAGGTAGTTAAAAACCATAGATTTATACCAGGCGTAGGGAACCTATGGCCCTCCAGGTGTGGTTGGATTCCAGCTGCCATCAGTCATAGCCAGCAGGGCATCAGGGATGTCAGGAGTTGCAATCAAACCCAGAAGGCAGTGATATCCCCACCCTTGTTTTCTAGAATGGCAGATATCGTATCTGCCATCTTATTATTTACTCCCAGCACCGAATTTTCCTTTCCCCCTCCCATAGCGCACAAGATTTAGTCATGGAAAGTGCTAGTCTGTGAATTACAGAAAAAGCTGCTCCTGATTCACAAGTCTTCCCCCTCTCCCACCCTTGGAGGTATATGCGATCTGCTAGAGCTCTAATTAATACTTGGGAATAACCCACATGAATCCTCATCAATATATTTTGGATATCCTCTTTATCAGCTTCTTGGAGATGCCCTGAGGCATCACATTGTGAAGCACGCAGATTCCATTATGTGCCTCTGTGTCTTTGTACTACACGGGCCAGTTTTATCACCCTTTCCCCTTAATTAACAAGTGGAGATAAGGAAATGTGATTCTGCAACATGAAGATAGCAGGCGTGTCCATGGAGGAGAACATGCCGCTTTGTGTCTTTGGAAGGTTTCTACCTGGAAAATAATAAAAAGGCTTATAGAGAATCCCCTTGAGCTGACCTTTTGTGGACTGCCCTCCCCACAATACTGAACCATCAGTCATACTTGGCCAGCGAAGTGTCAATCATTGAATAACAGTGTGACAAGCAAGGGAAAGATCTCTAGATAAACGCTCAGTTCTATCTGCACCAGTCTCAATGTTCCATCTCCAAAGAACTCGGTTCAGAGAATGCATTGAGTCAGAAATGCGTTGAGTCGTTGAGTCAGTTTTGTTTTCCCTAAGTCTTCTTGACTCTATTCTTTAGAGGCCACTTGTTCTCCTCAGAGGACCTGTCTCTCAATATGATGGAGCACAAGCTCTGAACCTAATCCTGAGTGGTGTAACAAGTACAAATGTGTTTTACACACACAGAGAGAGAGAGAGCATTTTTGAACTGCTTTAAGAATGTGAGAGAACACTGGCATTCTGCACTAGAGCTTAAATTTGCATCTCTTTCTAAAATGCTAATTCTTTATTATGACCATTAAGGTTTCTTCCCCCCACTGTTCTCCAAATCTGGTCACTGGCTTCTATCTTGGTAAACAAGGTAAAGGGAACCCTGACCATTAGGTCCAGTCGCGGACGACTCTGGGGTTGAGGCGCTCATCTCGCTCTATAGGCCGAGGGAGCCGGCGTTTGTCTGCAGACAGCTTCTGGGTCATGTGGCCAGCATTACTAAGCTGCTTCTGGCAAACCAGAGCAGCGCCGTTTACCTTCCCCCTGGAGCGGTACCTATTTATCTACTTGCATTTTTGAGGTGCTTTCGAACTGCTAGGTTGGCAGGAGCAGGGGCCGAGCAACGGGAGCTCACCCCGTCGTGGGGATTCGAATTGCCGACCTTCTGATCTGCAAGTCCTAGGCTCTGTGGTTTAACCCACAGCGCCACCCACGTCCCTTGTTTACAGCTTCTTTGGTAAACAAAGAACATGGATATTTCTATCAAGGCTGTGTTCCAAGCATGCGAATTCAAAATGGTATGTTTTCCTTTGCTTCTTGGTTTCCCATTTGCCAGTTCATTGACATCTACCTTTTAATTATTATTTTTTAAGGCAATTTGAGAAGCGTCCTACCTTCCACCATTGTCAGGTGTGCGTGCCGGAGCCAGGCCCTGTGACCAATCGGACTCTGCAGAGGCCGATTAGTAACTCACAGCACCTGGTGGCAAGAGCTGGGAAGAGAGATAAGCTCAGCATTTCCCTTTGGCTCTTTGCCACAGAAACACACTTCCTGCCTTGCTGCGTTTGGCTTCTTGCTTCTTGATCCTTGGACCCCTGACTTCGTGACTCCTTGCTTCCTGACCCTTGGCTTCTTGTCTCCCTGCTCTCTGACCCTCGGACTCTTGGCTCCTGGCTTCTGGACCCCCGTTCCTGCTCCCACCCTGCCATCTCGCCCCTGGTCCTGACGGTCCCCTGCCAGGACTTCAATCGCCCGTGAACTGGACCGTGACACCCATGCTGTAAGTCCTGCTAAGCGTTCAGTAAGCTGGTCAATGAAATCCTCCAGTGACCTTTTCAACATTTCTGCAGGTATTTTGTGGCAGTAATGCCTATATTTTCAACTCCAGATAATGGAGAGTCATTTGTGGCCAAGGGTCAGGGATGGTGGGAGTTGTAGTCTAGCAACCACACTTGGAGGTCTGCAAGTTCCCACACCTGCAGGTAACCAGATGCAACAGATGCATCTGGTTACCTGCAACCTCTGATTTTTATGGGTACAGCTTATTGTGTAGAAGAAAGGGATATTGCATCTTCTGACATTCCCACTTCCACATGGCTATAAAAGGTCCAGGAAGCCTGCCCTGCTTTGCATCTGGCAACCCTTGGTTTCCTTCCTGGAGATGGCTCTCAGATGGGCATCAAACTGCCCACCTGAAAGAAGCAGGCTATAATCTCCCCTGCCCACAATATTCAGCATATTAGACCTGCTAAAAACACTCCCAGCTAAAGTTAGGGGTAAAATCAGGCATGTGAATGGAAGCATTCTGTAAGTAAATGTGGGGAGAGGGGGAACCACTGCACAGGCATAACCCAACCTTATTTAAGCACTTTCACAGCCCATTGACTTTGCTGTGCACATGCTTAAATGTTTCCTGTTGCCATCAGACTGCTTTGCCTTGCCTGGATTGAGCTCAATTGTGTATATGAAAAGCCACGTAAATGCAGCCCAAGCTTTTTGCAAACGTGAATGAATTCCCACAGTGACCCTATGGCATATGTAAATATTAATGTTAATCGCTAAGTCCAAGGACAATTGAGACCAGTCATGAGATGGTTCATTAAGTTTCTATTGTGTTTACATCTTCAAATGTCAATAAGCCAAAGATCTGGAACAATGCTAACCACATCAAATACCAGTGAGTATGTTTCAATTGACTATGTAATGAATTCCTCAGATGAGCTACTATGCATTTCTCAAGCAGTGCTGTTGTTAGAGCTGAGGGCAAACTATGCTGCTGTATTGGGCAATGCAAGCAAATCTTGGAAATTCAAAATGGTAGGGTATGATATTGGGAAGACAGCTTCCCTAGTATTCATACTGTTATAGGTGAGACACCAAGAAGCAATGCTGTTTACTTAAGAGTAGACCCCACCATGTACAACATGTTCACTGCCAGCCCCAGGCTAAGATGCATAGGAATCTACTGTAAAGGTATAATCTGGTGAGACAATCCTATACATGTCTAGGCAGAAACGTGTGTACATCTCAAGGCAGACATTTACTAGGGCCCCAAAGCATAGCTGTCAACTTTTCCCTTTTCTTGCGAGGAATCCTTTTTGGAATAAGGGAATTTACCTTAAAAAAAGGAGAACGTTGACAGTTATGCCCCTAAGGTCCTCACCTCAGTTTTAAGTCAACTTCAGCTACAATTCTGCTATTCCTGCCGCTGTCTAAATTCATACTGCATATTTGACTTCAAACTATTTATCTGCCACTCCCTCTTTCTGGACATTATTGCCTTCAAAACAAAAGGTTAGAGAGAAATTTCAACCTAGCAGGAAAGCTTCTTCTTCTCCCTCTCTCCTCTTCTTCCTCCTTCTCTCCATGCCTGGTGAAGTTATGACGGTGTAGAGACAACTGGACTATTGGATAGAACTGCCAGAGTCCTCACAAATGTGGACCTTCCTGTACCTTTAATAGCCAGTAGTTCATTTTCGGGGATCGTATTAGCTTCCTTCATGCGCTATAGTTCAGGGCAGTGGGAGCACATTGCTGGATTTCTGCAGGGAAAAGAAATCCTGCTTGCATGATGGGAACTCTATTCACATGTTATTTGCAAACAGCCTTCAGGGTCGTAACTCCTTCCTCAAAGTACAGTGGTGCCCCGCAAGACGAACGCCTCGCAAGACGGAAAACCCGCTAGACGAAAGGGTTTTCCGTTTTGGAGGCGCTTCGCAAAACGAATTTCCCTATGGGTTGCTTCACAAGACGAAAATGTCTTGCGAGTTCCCATGGTTTTTTTCCGCTTTTTTCGCCCTTTTCCTAAGCCGCTAAGCTGCTTAACAGCTGATCCGCTGATAAGCCGCTTCTCAGCTGATCGCTAAAAGCCGCTAGACCGCTAATAGCGCTAATCCGCTAAGCTGTCAATGGGCTTGCTTCGCAAGACGAAAAAACCGCTAGACGAAGAGAATCGCGGAACGGATTCTTTTCGTCTTGCGAGGCACCACTGTACTGTGTGTCACACACGGTTGTCTGCAGAGGAACCCAAATGTACAAGCTGCTGCTCCAGGGTGGATGCGATTTAAATCAAATTGATTTAAATCACGATTTAAATCACTATTCAGTAAGACATGATTTAAATCACTAGTCAGTAAGACTTGATTTCAATCAATTTTTTTACAGAAAGGCTCATTCTTGCTGGTATAATATATATATTTACAACCAGGGGAAGGTTTCATTTTTGGAATAATACATTTTCAGAGTAGTTTTTACAGTTATATAAAAAATTACTATTTGGTTATACTATTAGAAATACATAGACAGATAATTATGAAATTATTGTGAGGTTTAATAAGTTAACTGTTTATATTGGGACAACTTTTTTGCTGTACTTTATTGGAAGAAGAAAAATAATCATTTCCTTAATAACAATTTAAACAATTTATTGGACTAAAGCAATAACATTATAGCATATGTATCCATGTTTGTTAACTGGTGTGGTTAAACATGTGTTGTTGTTATTTAAAAAAAACTTAGACTGAGTTTGAGCAAACATGAAAAATTTAAAACAAATCCTTATTTTTCCTCCAAAAGCATTTTATTTTAAAAATCCTAAATGAAGATGTTGATGTTTAATGTTTGAATTTAAATCTGCGATGTAAAAGTCAATTTCTTAATTTTTTTTAAAAAAGGACAGCAATGTCCTTGAATGGGCTTTTTACACATGAATGGCCCCTTCTCTACTTTTTCTTCTCCGCATCTTTTCATCAAAGGGCTTCTACCATACTCAGCTCTTTGGGTTTAAGCCAAAGAGGCAAGTAATTAGGGTGGAAAACCCAGGCAAATTCTGCTAGAAACCTCACAGAAATGAAAGGAGCTTGAACACAGAGCTGTGCCGAAGCTGTGAACATGAGAAGTTTGAGGTATCCTACACGCTTCCGAACCCATCAGTCTAATACAGTGGGCTGCTCCCTTGTCACTGCAGAGGAATTCAGAGTGGATATTTATGACTCCTTGATACGTTTAATCTTTTGTTATTATGCTTTTTAATTAATACAAAATTGCTTTAAAAAGAAACTGGTAATTAATCATAATCTTAAGCAATTAAGAGGAAATAATCCTACTTTGTTCGAGTCATAATGAGCGAGGAGTCATTTGGAGGTGATTATATGGATAATCCAATTGGATTTATTCCAGGGTAAGACTTTAGCTCCCATTCATTAGGCCAATTATGTTACAGTGTGCTGTAGAATTTTCACCTCATAAGTTTAAATATAATAGTAACATTGATTGTGTGAGCTAATGCAGAAGGCTGTACAATCTTCAGCTAGTGCCAGGACTGAGTTTCTGCCCTATATAGACATCAGCACACAGTTTGCCATTCC
This sequence comes from Podarcis gaigeae, assembly GCF_964106915.1. Lineage (NCBI taxonomy): Eukaryota > Metazoa > Chordata > Lepidosauria > Squamata > Lacertidae > Podarcis > Podarcis gaigeae. Next base: position 131,093,153 of record NC_139678.1, read on the forward strand.
AATAGTAACTACATAATGGGACGGAACAAAATGTCAATAAATTCAGTATGCTTTGTGGAAGGAAGGAGGGGAGGGAGGGAGGGAAGAGTAAGGGGAAAGAAGAAAAGCCATGATTTTGAATTATTTCAAAATTTCAGGATACAAGCATTTTACATTCTTAATCTCACTTTAACACCAAGCTCTGATCAGAAACATTTATTTGATTGAACATCCAACTTTTCAGGATAAGGATTCCAACAAGATGTTGCACAAATCATTAATAAAACATGTAGAATCTATAATTGAAAATCTACCGTTGCACTTCTTTAAAACAAGCAGCAAATATATTAGGATGTCAAGAACAATTAAAAAAGAATTAATAAGAAGTGCGTCGTAACCCTGACCCCTGTGTAAGTCTAATATGCTATACCTGGACTGACAATAAGTGCCGGGGGTGGTTTACATGTACAGGGGAGAAAGCAAATTATTTATGAAGTGTTAAAGCTTTTGTGTTAATTTACAGTTACATTTAATTTGCAGTATACTTGATAAAATGAAATCATACCTTGCAAATCACTCACTGCTTTGTTCGCTGCCACTTGTTATATAAATGAATAAAAGATTTAGATCTTCCCTTTTGTCTCAAGGCAACATAGAAAAACAGCCGTAAAACATAAAATTCGCAATTACCGAAAACCTCAGTAAGACACAGCAATTAAAAAATAAAAAATAAAAGCCAGAACAACATAGAAATATTACTGAGAGTATTTAAAAAAACTTACAAAGGGGCTATGCATACTTCACAGGGGATTGCATTTATTAAATATGGGGCAGTCACAGAAAAGGCCCTGTCCCTGCTCCTACCTACAAGTCAGAGAGCAGGGCTTCTGAAGCCTATAGTAGAGGTTGAGCAGGTTCATAACAGTGCAGGTAAGGTAAAGGTAAAAGGACCCCTGACTGTTAGGTCCAGTCGTGACCGACTCTGGGGTTGCGACGCTCATCTCGCTTTATTGGCCGAGGGAGCCAGCGTGCAGCTTCCGGGTCATGTGGCCAGCATGACTAAGCCACTTCTGGCAAACCAGAGCAGCGCATGGAAACACCGTTTACCTTCCCGCTGGAGTGGTACCTATTTATCTACTTGCACTTTGACGTACTTTCAAACCGCTAGGTTGGCAGGAGCAGGGACTGAGCAACAGGAGCTCACCCCATCGCGGGCATTTGAACTGCCGACCTTCCGATCCGCAAGTCCTAGGCTCTGTGGTTTAAATTAAGGTTGATCTTAATTTTGTTTCCCGACATCTTGTGGCTGCACCAAATATTAATCCACGTTTGTCAACTATTTTATTAGAAGAAATCTCAGGATGCAGTAGGTGGAAATAGTCCACACTGTAATGTTTCACCCGTCTTTGGGTTTTGTGGTTAATATCCCTCTTTATACTTGAAATGCATGTGTTTCATAACTGTGGAGTGAATCGATAAGAGCAGCCCAGGCTGCTTTGATTTTTTCCCCTCTTCTTCCTCCCATCACCATCTTCCTAAGCCTTGAGATTGCTCATACGTGCATCAAGGAGCCTTTTGTGTCCCATCTACGGTATGGAAGCTGAGGAGGTTCTGATCCGCCAAGTGTTTTATGTGGTGTCATGATCTTGTCTCCAAAGTTAAAGGCTGAAATATGCTTCTCTGTTTCAGTAATATCACAAGGCGGCTTGACTGGCACCGAGATTTACACATCACTCCCTCAAGGATCCTGTCAGGAGAATAGATCAGTCAGCAAATAGCATATCAGCAGCCAGGGAAAGAACACAAACGTGGCCCCGGGGTCAATTATATAGTCTTGCCACATCTAGCGCATGTCTGTCGAGAGCCGGAGACTTGGCAATGGCCCACCCCAACATCTGGACAGCAGCAGCAAATGGCATTGCCCTTCTAAGATGAAAGGAAATCACACATGTGAAACAAAACCAAGCTGAAGGTTTGAAGGATGTGAGAGAAGAATCATGAACCAAGAAGGAAGAAGAGGGACTTTGTTTTTTTGAAATAATTTCTATTGGTTTTTACAAAATAAATCTCACATTTAACACATTTAATTTTTGAAATCTATCAAGATTCTTCCAAATCCTTGGACGTCCCTCCTCCCCTCCGTGGGTCCTTTGTATATCTAAATCAACTGCATATTATAATTCCTCCACGTTATAGACATCCGAAATGTCCAAAGTCTTTGTAACATTGCAAGAGTCACAGAAAGCCTGCCAAAGAACTTAAGTGATTACCGGTAAGTTCTGTATTTGTCCCATTCCCTATTAAAGTTTTGATCCTCCAGATTTCTGATTTTCCCTCTCAGTCTCGCCATCTCTGCATACTCTAGTAGTTTCACCTGCCAGTCTGCTTTTGTCAGCATCTTCTCCTCTTTCAATCGCTGGGCAAGCAGCATCCTTGCAGCTGTGGTTCCATACATGAATAATCTTCTCAAATCCTTCAGTATATCTGCACCTGAAATTCCTAAGACAAAGGCTTCTGGTCTTTTAACAAAAGTTTTTTGTTTAAAAAAATTAATTCATTATATATCTTTTCCCAGAATTCCTTAATCTTTTCCCAATTTTACATATGATAAAAGGTGCCTTCTTTTTCCTTACAATTCCACCATACATTTGAGTTAGTCCTATACAATTTCACTAACTTACCAGGTGTCAAATACCAACGGTACATCATCTTCATGTAGTTTTCTTTCAGCGTATAACACGTTGTAAATTTTAGGTCTTCTTTCCATAATTTTTCCCATGCTGCCAACTGTATATTATATCCAAAATCTCTTGCCCATTGAATCATTACACATTTAACTTCTTCATCTTAGAAAGATGGCAAGTGACTTTGAAGCCTTCCATACTTTATTTCATTGCTTTTCAGTTGCTGGATGGCCACGACCTAAGATGGGTTTCACTGAAGTTTCCCGAGTCATTTTCTTTCAGTCAAACAAAAAAGAAAATGGCTCTGGATCCTTCAGTGCAACCCACCCAAGGTGCTTGTTGTGGTTGCGGTTGTTGTTGTTGTTGTTGTTAGGAAAAGAGAAAGAGAGTGACTGAGAGGCAGAGTAATTGGGAAAAACCAGACAGGAGAAAAGTTGATATTCCAGTAAAAAAAGGGAAAATAAATGCAGGTCCCAAATGGAGATGTAATGTCAGACTGCACTGCAATATAAAATGACTGCCATACCCTCAAGGATCTCTTCTCTGTTTCAGAGAATAAGCTTCTGGGTATGTGCAGATTCGTAAGGGCCCCTCAGACATGTAGTTTTCCATAGTTCCTGTGTGTTGCTGTGTGTTTTTCCGCCTGGGACCCTGCTAAGGGAAGTAGAGCACCCCGGGCACAAGAGACCCTGATATGGACACTACCCAGGGAACCTGACATCCTGGCTGACTTGCTCAGGTTCCATGAAAAAGTGCATCTCTCTGTGTCCTAGGCACCAGGAAGTAAATCGAAGCCTTGCAAAGAGGCTGCTGTTAGGGGCACCATCTCTAGTTTGGGTGAAGGGGAGCAGAGTCTGGAGGGATTGCAAGGGAGGTTGGGGTGGGGATCATACTTCTGAGGATGTGTGATGGGGTTTCTGAATTTCAAAATTGGACTTGGGGGGAAACCCGGGTTACTTTCCTCCCTTGATGGTTGCTGAGCCCAATTTCAAATCAAGCAAAGGACTAGTCCCATATCTCAGGTTGGAATTAAAAGTAGTCACAGTTTTGAAAATGTTGGAGGCTACCATTGGATGTTTCTTGGGAAAGAAAACGAGGCTTTTCCTGGGATATCCCCTTGTTCATTGCCAAGACCAAGACATGCACAACTACAGCATATTTTTGCTCTACCCATGTCCTTCCCCCAAATGCCATTGGTTCCATAGGACCCATATGTTTCTGCTTAGTTCCTTATGTATAGTCATCTTTCCTATATTATTTAATGACTCTCTTGAAGCACTCTCTGGCTGAGAACCAGCCACCACACAGCAGGGAATACATTTGACCCATAAGATTTCCAACTTGTGACCGTATCATGCGCTCTCTCGGAATACAAGGGTCTCTGTTGTGGGACCTTTGGCTTAGAAAGTCACAAGGCAGAAGCTGCTCTAGGCTGCCATGTGCGTTTTTCAACAGCTGTGTGGGATGCCGACCATAACTGAATGGTGGAGCACATGCGTTCCCTGAGGTTCAGTCCCTGGCATTGCCAACTGAAAGGATCAAGTAGCCGATGACGAAAAGAGCCACTCCCTGAAGCCCTGAAGAGTCAAAGAAGAAAATGCAGGGCTTGACACACAAAGCCTTTTCCGTACAACACTACCCAGAAGGCTCCTTGGGCCCTGCTGGCAATGGTAACATTTCCTTGATTTAACGTCAGCAGCCATCATTCAGTGTCACCGAGTTGTAATATGCCCTGTTTTATTGCCCACTCTATTTAAGGGGCTGTACAAACTATTTAAAAAAGTCTTTGCACGATGACTTCATCTTTAATGGGATTTTCTTAAACGAGGCGAGTAAATTCTCTCTACGTTTTAACAAAGAATTTTGCCAGACCCTTGAGGTGACTTTTAATATTAGCTTGACTCTACCTAATTTACACATGTTTGATCCAGTTAGCTGTAAAAGGTGTTCATGTGTGAAAGTAGAATTGCATTATTTTTGCTACGTGAAGTATTGAGTTATGCCTGATATTGCTGCATTGGTTTATGGGATGCAGTCCAATACACACTTACCTGGGGAAAACTGCAGTGCTTGCCTGGCTAGAGAGGTGTGTGTTAAAACAGACTGGCAAGCAAAAATGAGAGAATATTTACAACTCGCAAAGATGACAGGGAGAATAAGAGGAAGTTCTATACAGAAAGTCAATACAGTAAAGATGGGATAATATCTAAAGAGTATCTTAAAAATTGCTGTGACAATGTTAATCTCCTGGCAGACTTAGAATGAATCTTGAAATACATTCCAAAATATAGAGAAAGTACCCTATATAGGAAAATCTTCCTGATAAGAAATGGGAAAAAGAAAAATAATAAAGAAATGTGTATAGACTAACCAAATGTAAAATAGCACAATAAGATGAATTGGACGTTAGTGTTTAGGGTGTGTATATGTCGTAGTGTGTGTAGTGTATATGGCATGTATTGTCTAAGTTAAATGTTATGTCATATATAAATTGATATTAATTGATGTATAATAAAGGTTATTTTAATTTTTTAAAAAAGTGTAGGGATTCACAAAGCTCTGGTTTCTGCATGGTTGGAATGTAGCCTTCTGCAGAAAGCTAAGAGTTACACCTGCTGCTCTGATCTCATTTCCCCATTATTTACTTACAAGTATTTTTTTAAAAAAGTAATATTTATTAAGAGTTTAAAGATTACAAAAAGAAAGAAAAAGAATTAAACAAATCAATATAATACAATACAAAAACAAAAACAGAAACAAAAACACTACATAAAACATTGAATTAACAAAACAAAACAAGAACAATTAAAAACACTTCCAATATTTTCAAGCTTATCTTTCATTCACTTGTCAATGGACTTCCTCACGCCTCCCTTTTTGTATTCCACTTCAATTAACTGTTTCAGCAACTCCTTTCCATCTTTTCTGTCCTGTAATTAATCTTAACATATTCTAACCTTGTTTTTTCCCTTTAATACATTAACAGTCTATCTGTACCTAGTTCCTTATAACATTTCTGCCAAAGCCATATAACTTCATTCCACCATTTTTCTAAAGCTCATTAATTTTACAATATTTCTGTAAATAATCTTTAAATTTTTTCCAATCTTCTTCTGTAGCACCCTGCTTGTGGTTAACGCTTAGCTGGAATGAAATATTCAACGCAGCAATAGAGAAATTAAAATAATAATTTATTTGTCAGACAAATAAATGAGAGGCACAGTGGTATATGGTTACCAAGCTCTGGCCTGGCCTCTTGCCATCCTGGCCAGCACTTATATTCCCTTAATCCAGCCCCCTTTGCTCCTCCTGTGGCTGCCTCTGTCCAATCAGCCTGGTTGAAATTCCTATTGGCTGTTTGGTAGAACCAATCACAAAAGATACACCCACAAAAGATACACCCACTTCCTTGCCCTTATAAGGGAGACAAAGAGCTATATATGTGACAAATAAGTAATAATATATCTTACATGGAATCTTAATTACCAGCTCACCTCTTGCCCTCCTTGCCCTATTGCCTTCTAAAACAAATGTTTAATCTTACATTTTTATGTTCAACAGATGTCAAGGATCTTGAGTTTCACATCAATATTGAAAGATTTCCTTCATTTGAAAGTTTCTAAACAAATGCCTGACAACCATATATCAAGAGTGCTTGGATGGCGTCTTCTGTCTGGCAGGGGGGCTAGGCTGGTGGCTGACTTAATTTCAGGATAAATACAACTCTTACAACCATATGAAATAAGAATCTAGCATTCCTTAAATCCTTTGCATAATTACATTTAAGCCAATATATTTAAGCTAATATATTTCATTCACTTATCATAGGTAGCCTTTTAAAAGAATAAAGCCTTTGTAAAGTAAAAAGGAACTCAGTAAAAAACAGCTTTAAAAGATTTCCCAAAAATGCTCTCTTTTCTTCTAGCCAAGCCAGTTGCCTTTTTCACTGCTCTTGGCCTTTCAACCTTAGAAAGAAGATCTGGCTCATTTTACTGGGAGGCACATTGGTATTATTTTACTATTTACCCTTGCCTTTAATTGTGTTTTCTCAGTCTGCAAGGGCAGCATATGTAATTCTCCCTTTTTATGACTTTGAGAATTGTTTTTCTACTATAAATCAATGGGGCCCCCCTTGTCTTAGGAGAAAAACCTCTTGCCAAGGTTCTTTCTGCCTGGCATGAAACATTTGAAAATCCTTTTTTAAGCTCATTTTTAAATACAAGCCTTGATTGCAATATATAAGCTTTGATAAAAATGCAGGCTTATGATTAGGTGCCTCACTTCCACCGACTCTTCTCCCTGGTCTCGGATTCTGCCAGTCATTTCCGCCAATTCCATATAGTCCATCAACTTCATCTGCCATTCTTCCCGGGTGGGTAGATCTTGTGTCTTCCAATACTTCGCAATGAGTATTCTTGCTGCTGTTGTGGCATACATAAAGAACGTTCTGTCCTTCTTTGGCACCAATTGGCCAACCATGCCCAGGAGAAAGGCCTCTGGTTTCTTCAGAAAGGTATATTTAAATACCTTTTTCATTTCATTATAAATCATCTCCCAGAATGTCTTAATCCTTGGGCATGTCCACCAAAGGTGAAAGAATGTACCTTCAGTCTCATTACATTTCCAACATTTATTTTCGGGCAATAAGATGAATCAGACGTTAGTGTTTAGGGTGTGTATATGTCGTAGTGTGTGTAGTGTATATGGTATGTATTGTCTAAGTTAAATGTTATGTCATATATAAATTGATATTAATTGATGTATAATAAAGGTTATTTTAATATTTTTTAAAGTGTAGGGATTCACAAAGCTCTGGTTTCTGCATGGTTGGAATGTAGCCTTCTGCAGAAAGCTAAGAGTTACACCTGCTGCTCTGATCTCATTTCCCCATTATTTACTTACAAGTAAATCTGCACAGGATTGCAGGCCATCTAGGAGAAGGAAAACTCTGATCCTAAACCTCTGCTGCCTTGTGGGATATCTCTGGGAGGAGAAAAGGCTAAGGAGTAAACCCTACACAAATCTGGAGTCCTAAAGCCGATTGGAGGCTGGCTTGTATGCCTCCTTCCAGCAACTCCTGCTGCCAAGCTGGTGCCAAACATATTGTTCTGCTTTCCTTTGACCATATCAGCGAGGCTAAGATGGGGTCTGGGCCGCCCAGGACCTCCATACACAGTGCCCAGGCTTGCACCCTGAGGTCACTTTGGTGATGCTAACGCAGCAGTTTGACTTCACCCCCGGAGGCACACTCCATTGCCTCTTGAGACAAATGGTTGCCAACAATATGAAGTCCAGTGCAACTAAGGGTCCCTTCACATTATCGAGGAGAGCAGTGAATTTGTTGCTTTTTTCAGTGTGTCGCACTGATATTTTTTACTCTATGTAAAGGTGTTCAAAGGCCCGTATAGTTAAAGCTATGGTTTTCCTAGTAGTGATGTATGGAAGTGAGAGCTGGACCATAAAGAAGGCTGATTGCCAAAGAATTGATGCTTTTGAATTGATGCTGGAGGAGACTCTTGAGAGTCCCACGGACTGCAAGAAGATCAAACCTATCCATTCTTAAGGAAATCAGCCCTGAATGCTCACTGGAAGGACAGATCTTGAAGCTGAGGCTCCAATACTTTGGCCACCTCATGAGAAGAGAAGACTCCCTGGAAAAGACCCTGATGTTGGAGGGCACAAGGAGAAGGGGACGACAGAGGACGAGATGGTTGGACAGTGTTCTCGAAGCTACCAGCATGAGTTTGACCAAACTGCAGGAGGCAGTGGAAGACAGGAGTGCCTGGCGTGCTCTGGTCCAGGGGGTCACGAAGAGTTGGACACGACTAAATGACTAAACAACAACAACAACAAGAGGTTCTTTAATTCCTCCTCACTTTCTTCCATCAAAGTTGTGTGCATACCTGAGGTTGTTATTTCTTCCGGCAATCTTAATTCCGGCTTGGGATTCAACCACTCCAGCCTTTCGCATGATGAATTCTGCATATAAGTTAAATTAGCATTTGGACGGTGGCTGCATATAACCAATGGTGCTATTCTATGGAGCTTAATGGGGTTTCCTCCCAGATAAGTGGGTCTAGGACTGCAGTCTAGGCCTGCACAACAGCCTACATGTGAAGACCAGACTATGTGCATTATGTGGCCTGCAACATCAGAACCACAAACAACACACACACACACACACACACACTGATTCAATAATAATGCTGCTGTTACTACTACTTCTAATAATCATTATCAAGGGACATATATACTGATTATTAGGACCTGTGAGAGCACTGGGGAGTCTGGAAAGGAGAATTCCAATGCAGAACTCAAGGGACTGGCTCTGATTATTTATTAAATTTGGACATCACCCTTCATCCGACGATCTCAGGGTGCTTCACAGCATAAAAAAATATACAGAACAAAACCACAAAGAACATAATAAAAAAACAAGAACAAAACAAACTGATAACCCCCATTTAAGCAATGCATTTAAAAGGACATAGATGGTTAATCAGCCCAATGCCTGCAATGCTTCCCTGCAACCCGTTTCCAGTGCTGAGCTCTCGCCCAAGTCAGCTGGAGCCTGGCACCAAAAGATGTGCGTCTTCCGTGTGAAGGAAGGCAGCCAAGCCAGAGCCCATGGAGGTGGTGGAGGAGAAGAGGCTGCTGGTGCCCCAAGCCAGGTTGCTCCCACTGTGCCAAGATGCCACACCTCCTCTGCTCCATGCCACCCTGTCAGAGAAGATGACAAAGACAAGGATGACTGTGGGGAAGAGGAAGAGGAGGAGAAGCTGGAGATACCGGTTCGGCACTCGCTGAGGGAGCTGCTTCTGGTAACGGAGGCAAGGGTCTGGGGAAGTCCCAGCTGGCTCGCATGGGAATGTGGCACTGAAACACACGCACCCCAATTTTGATTGGTGGATTTTTGGAGGGTATGCTTTAGACTGCCCTGTGTGAAGTTGACTCATTTTGAGCAATATATTTCCATCTCTGTCCCCCTATTCTCCCGAGAAGCAGCCATCTCTTCTCTTGTGAGGCGCAGGGTTGGACTGTGACAAGAGCTAAATGGCCGCCCTGAGGACTAGCCAATGCTTTAAGAACTAAATGGATGGCTCAGTGGGTACACCACAAGACTTTTAATCTCAGGGCCATGGGTTCAAGCCTCACATCGGCCAAAAGATCCCTGCGCCGCATGGGGTTGGACTACAAGACCCTCAGGAGCCCTAAAATTCTACGATTCCTTGATCCTATGGCAGCTTCCAGGCTCCTTCGTTTCTTAAGCGGCTGCCTATCCTTCACATTAAAGAGGCAACAGAAGCGCTGCTGCCCTGAAGAGTGAACAGCTTCAGAGGCTCCACCTGCCTCTTTCTCTTCAGTGAATCAGAGAATGGAGCATTCTCACACTCAGGAGCTGTTCCTGAGAGAGAATCTTTGACAGGTGGTTGGGTTAAATCAGAAGTGGGGGAATTATTTCAGCCCGAGGTCCACATTCCCTTCTGGGCAAGCTTTTGGGGGCTGCAGGCCAGCGGTGTGCAGGCCCGGGGGCAAACGTGGGCAGAGCAAAAAATGCAAAATTGACCTTTGTAGCTAAAACCAGGCTAATTTCTACACAAATTTGCACATCCTTTTCCATCTGGGGAAGAAAGAGACACAGGAACTTTCCACTCACCCTCCATGCCCTTTCCCGCTTCCTGAAAGATATTGATGGTAGAGACAAACTAAACTTAGGCAGAGTAGCAGATTCCCACGACATATTTGTGGTCTGTCTTCCTTGGCACTCCATTGCTGTGCTGTTTATTGAGCACTAAGCCTGAAGAAAGAAATGAATGGAAGATTGGCTTTCCCAGCATGCTCTGGTGGAAGGCATTATCCTGATGTTAAGAACTCCTCTTTAGGAGACTCAGAGAAATTCAGGGTAAGGAAAATTTCTGTTTCATCAACAGGATGTTGAGATGCGGAAAGCCTCCTTACCCCACCCCAGCAGAACGATCTAATGGGGAAACTCCGTGGGTTGGAGAAAAATTGCATCCAACACTTGGCTGACCCAAACAAAGATGCTCCTGGCTAGAGCTCTTAATGGGCCCTCTTCCTTTAATTCTTACTGCCTAACTGTCTAAGAAAACTGATAATGCTTCTTTCTCCCACATGGGAACTACGAGCATTAAATCCATTACTTAAGATTCTCAAATATGCTCAGGCTGAGGGCTACGTACACACTTTCACACAGAGATCATGTTGCAAATGTATTTCTTTGAGAGTTCTGGGTATTTCTGCAAAGCTTGTGGGATTGGCCCATGTGCCTGTGTTTGGATAACCCAATTAAACCCTCATTTAAATTAGGTCAGAATTGATAGATTAATTTGTACTTTTATACAATTAGACTGTTACTAATTGGTTTTTAATCAGAGTGTTCTGTTCTGCATTCATGAAAGGAGTTTCAGCTCCGGTGGTAGACCTTGAAAACAAAAGGCTTACCAGCCTTCTCATATGCTGGTTGTGTTCACATTCCCATTCACTGTGTTTCTAGGGCTGGGGTTTTAACCTGTGTTCACATGATGTTATAAAAATGCATATGCGTCTTGTACTTTGTCTGATGAGTTGTTTCTCAAACCAGCTTCACGCCAACCTGCGTTCTTAAGCTGTTCCTAATTCGTCTCTAAACCAAAGTGTGAACACCTTTTGGTGTTGTTGTTGTTTAGTCGTTTAGTCGTGTTCGACTCTTCATGACCCCATGGACGACAGAGGATGAGATGATTGGACAGTGTTCTCAAAGTTACTAACATGAGTTTGACCAAGCTGCGGGAGGCAGTAGAAGACAGGAGTGCCTGGCGTGCTATGGTCCATGGGGTTACAAAGAATCGGACATGACTAAACAACAACAAGAAGAAGGCAACAGAGTTGCCAGTTCTCATATATTTCCTCTCCATCAAATCCAGGTCTCAGATATTGAAAGGACTCCTCTCCCCCATAGCTTTAAGTAAGAAAATTCTTCCAGGTAGGGCTACTCCCATCACTTGAACACTCTGGTGGAAACAACCGTACTGGGTGAAATTCTTCCAGTCCTTTCTGGCTCGAACAATTCCATTTAAATCTCTATTTAAACGAGCAAACAAACAGAAACCCAAACACACCCACCATTGCTCCGGGTGATTAAGTTTTTCCTGACATAACATTTTCAGTTTTGACTCTTACTGGAAGAAGGTATTAGTTTAATTAAGAAAACTGCAGAATTGGAGAGAACAGTCCAGACTGCTTGTGGAAGCCAAAATGGCTGCTTCTATCAAATGTCTATGAAATGGGCTGCTGGGATGAGACCTGCCTTAGCCAAATCTTGTAGCACGCTGACAGACACTTACTCATGCGTTTGTCATTTCCTTGGAAAGGAAAGGCAAGAAGCTTATCTAGTTCATGATTTCAGAAAGCCCCATTTGCTTAGCAATTGCAAAGTACTCCGACAGTGGCTGGTGAAACCCAAGGAAAACCAGACTGAGTCAGAATTCTTCCAGGAGTCCTGAGTACCTGACTTGTATTGGGGAGAGCAAGCAAGGACAGTGAGAAATGCAATGGAACCCACAGCGCAGTTTTGCTCATTTGTTTCTTCCTAATTTAACAAAAATCATACAATTTTAGAAAATAAAATACAAGATGCAGCATAGAAGCAACAGAAAAGAACCATTCACGTAACCGGTAATGAGAACAGCCCCTTTGAGCCACAGCCCCTTTCTTCTCAGGTGACTATTGGCCCTGCTGGCTGTATAATAACATTTGGAGGGCCACAGATTCCCTGCTGCTACCTTGGAAAAGTGACTAACTTAAAATAAACTGACCGAGAGAGAATTTAGCAGACTGCACCTGTTTCTCTAAGATAAACCCAATCTGCCAGAGAGGTCTAGAGAACAGTGTTCTATTTGATTTGCTAATTGAAACTAAATTTGCAATATAATGTTTAATTTTATCGGTTGTCTTTCCGACAGTATAATTTGGATCTAATTTGCTGGGAACATAAGCTACATCCTGCACACTTTCTTAATTTCACTGGCCACAACCTCCTTTTATAATTGCTAAAACACTTTTCCTCCATTATGATTTTAGGCATATGTTGCCAGCATCCCGAGAACTATGGGACTCATTGCTCTCCTGGCAATAAAGCCAGAGTATATGTTTAAGTAAGAACAATGCCGTGATGCCAGAAATTAGACAAACTCAATGTTAATGGTGCTAATAATAAGCAATAGCTCCTGGGTGAGAAACCCTCTCTCAACACCATTAGGAATATTGGGATAAGAAGCCTTCCCCAGTACCATGCAGAGTTATCAAAAGAGCTCCTCACAGAGCTTGAATGACAGGAAGGATAGGAGTGGGGCCAGAACCCGTTATCTTTTGAGATGACTCCCTTAGCCACTGTTTCTAGACGACTATGGAAACACGATTAGCTACAATTTGGTGGGTGGGTGACTTTTGTTAAGGGCCTCCCTGTACCCTTTATCTCCCATTAATTGAGCACTGGCTTCTCTCTCTCTCTCTCTCTCTCTCTCTCTCTCTCTCTCTCTCTCTCTCCCCGGCTGGATCTAGACATGTCAAAGAAGCAATTAAGTTAAATGCGTTGTAAAGTCATACAGGGAAATCCGGTAGGGAAAGATGAGACTCCACAGCGCCATCTGGTGTCACAGTGTTGTACCACATATACAACATACGCTTTTTATTTACCAATCTAGCTGAGTTTTTGTTGTTGTTTTGTGTGTGTAGCACATATATATAAACTTTTCATTTAGAAAACTGTTCAGTGCTCTACATCATCTTGCAGCTCTGAACCATATGTCTTGCCTAACTCAGATTCAGAAAAATTAATTCTGTTTCTTTTCCATCCCAAGCTTTTTATGGCATGGTGCACCTTTCTGAAACTTTCCCAAACACTCTCCCCACCTCCTGCAACAATCACACACGCACTCCCTGTAAGAATGATGCTTCTTTGGCAAAGCTGGCCCCTTTAATAGTTTTGGATAAAGTCTTTAGAGAGGATGTCCTTCCTTGTTCAACCTCTTGTTCATTTCTCAACTCTGCATCGCACACAGACCTTGTGCAGTCAATATTTGACTCTTGGCATCTGTTCATCATTCCACTTTTCTGGGAGTGAATAAGCAAGTGAATAGCAATCAGCTTTCCCGTTAAAAGTTTCAGAAGATAATTGCAATGATGGGAAGTGTGCTACAGTCACGCTGTGTTTGTTGTGATGCCACTAATCATATTGAATTTTCTGGTATTCATGTAAATTACACATGTGCCGTGTTGGACATTCTGTATTAATCTAGCCTTGTAGTAACAGCCATTTAAGAAGTCAGTCCTCCGTCCTGCCGCCTCCCATCCATGTGTTCTGTGGGAAATGGACTAATATGAAGTCAGAGATATAGCAGGAAGATTTAATTTTTCTTACCTAGTCTCCTTCTGTGCTACAACTAAGGTTTTCAAATTCTGTCCTTCAGCAGCTGAAGACTCTGCAAAAACAAGGTGGGTGATGAAGAGCAATATTTACTCCGTTTGGCTGACGTTCCACTGCGAAACATGACCTGTGAAGCTGTGAATCACTTCTTCTTTCCCCTTTTACTAAAACAAAACGTTTGCCCCCTGCTCCTGATGTCCTGAGCGAACTTGGCAAAATGTGTTCTCCCTAGCAGAGAACACGTGTTGCGGTGGGGGATACAAGCCACCCCATTGTTGCTGGGCGGATTTGTGGAGTGACCCAGGCAGTGAATTGGTTAATTGGGTCGCTGGGGAGAACTGCTTGTTGCCAATTTTGAAGGAGGGCTCAGAGATTTTAAATATGGGTCGCCCAACTTTGGGCGTCCTCTTGGCTGCTTGCACCGGATCACCCGCCCACCCTCCCTGTATTGGGGGGGTTGTTCGCTTGACCTTGCTATGCCTGTCATGGGGTCGTCTGCTTTGAGACAGGGGCCTGGTAGGAATTTTGTCCATTTGGCTGATTGGCTGGTGCCATTTGGTTTTTGCCTACTGCGTAGCAAATCGTCACAACTTGTAAGGTTGGCGGTTAGGCACTGGTTCAAATTGGTTGGTGGAGGGGTAAGTGCCTACCCCTCCAATGGTGGCGCAGAAAGGGAATTCCGTTAAAGGAATCCAGGGGCTTGCCATTCTTTTCGCCCTTGTCCCTGGCATCGGACTTGGGCCACCAGGAGCATGAGGGTGAGAAGTGAGGGACTGAGGCCCAGCTTCATTTTCTCCCCAAAATTGTTTCCCTCACTGGCTTCCGCTGGAATCCGGAAGTCAGTTCTGTCCCTGGGCAAGGACAGATAGTCGGAAACTAATGCCCAAGCAACCACTCACGTGTGTATATTTAAATAAAGTTGTGGCCAAAATCGTGCCAAAAGTCCAAACCTAAATTGATGTGTGATGTGTGAATTATTGGGGGGTGGCTTGGGGACCTCGACACGCAGGGCATTCCAGCCAAGGAACTAGGGTACTGCTGATGGGATCTGTGTTTTCGCAGAGAGGGTCTTCCTTGCCTGCAATGCTGCTGAGTTAAAGACAAGGCACACTGAGACTGGCCGACTATAAAGGAGGCAGGCAGGATTTTATACAAGATTTTGTGGACCCCTCAGAAATGCCTGGTTTGCCCTGCCCAGAAGCTACCAGTCATGAACCCTCTATACTAGGGGTCAGCAACCTTTTTCAGCCGTGGGCCAGTCCACTGTCCCTCAGACCATGTGGTGGGCCGGACTATATTTTGAAAAAAAATATGAAGGAATTCCTATGTCCCACAAATAACCCAGAAATGCATTTTAAATAAAAGCACACATTCTACTTATGTAAAAATACGCTGATTCCCAGACCGTCTGCAGGCCGGTTTGAGAAGGCAATTGGGCCACATCCGGCCCCCAGGCCTTAGGTTGCCTACCCCTGCTCTATGGTAAAGGTAAAGGTAAAGGTACCCCTGCCCGTCGTGACCGACTCCAGGGTTGCGCATTCATCTCGCTCAAGAGGCCGGGAGCCGGCGCCGTCCGAAGACACTTCCGGGTCATGTGGCCAGCGTGACGAAGCTGCAACTGGCAAGCCATCACCAGCGCCGCACACGGAAACGCCGTTTACCTTCCTGCTAGAAAGCGATACCTATTTATCTACTTGCACTTAGGGGTGCTTTCGAACTGCTAGGTGGGCAGGAGCTGGGACCAAACGACGGGAGCTCACCCTGTCGCGGGGATTCGAACCGCCGACCTTACGATCAGCAAGTCCTAGGCACTGAGGTTTTACCCACAGCGCCACCCGCGTCCCAATCCCCTGCTCTATACGCAGCAAATATTTCCCCCCATGGGAAGTGAACCTGTAAAGTACAATAGGCTGGATCTTTTGACAGCCAGAGCTCTGTTGAAATCACTGGCAGGACGACTAGAAACACCAACCGGTTGTCAACTCTCACAACCAATTCTAGGGATACAGGGGAAGTTCTGTAAAGGCCAACACACTGATGGAGGGGGCCCTTTTTGCTATCTTTCTAAAGACCATCCAGCACAGGTGAATCCATCAGTCTTGCAAATGTTGGTTACTAAGCAAAACTTTGAAAAGGCACAACCGTCAATTACGGAGCCACCTTTACAGCGGCGTAGTGTGGGTTGTCAGCACCCGGGGCAAGGCAAGTAATTTGCGCCCCTAACCCCTAACCTGCCGCCGCTGCCAGCTTCTTCTTGCTGCTGCCTGGGCTGGGGTATTTACGGTAAGGTAGCCAGGGCGGTGGCGGCGGCGGGTCCGTGTCAGGTGATCTGAGGCGAGTTGCCGCTGGCGCTGCCGCCCAAACGACGCCGCTTGCCCGGAGGAGGAGGAGGGCAGAGAGGAGAGGAAAATGCAACATGACCCAGCAGCTGCAGCAGCAGTGGCGGCGGGGCTGTGAGGAGGGGCTGCCTGGCGCGCCCTCCGCGGCCCTGATGCGCGGGTACCGCGGCGAGCGCTGAGAGCCGCTGCCTGCCGGACGCCTTCAGCCCGGACGCGCGCACAGCTCGTCGGTTCCGCGAGACATGGGGCTCTGCTACAGCCTGCGCCCAAGGCTCTTCGGCGACTCCGGAGGCGGCGAGCGCGCCCCCCCCCCGATGTTGCGCCCGGTGCGGCCAGCCCCCCCTGCACCCCCCACACTACGCCACTGCACCTTTAGGATGTTCCTCTCGTGTGGGAGGGATTACCAAATGATTTGTCGCTGCTTCTCTGCAACCATTGGGCTCTTCTGCCTGGTTCTGCTGGAGCTCTCCCCACTCGCCCACACAAACTTTTAATTCAACAAATTGTGTTCCTAACTTCTTCTGAATGCAAATTGTCTCCGGATCTTCACTTTCCGTCACTAAGGCAATTAAAACCCATCTTCTTCAGATGGCTCAGGCAACTGCACTGTGGTTTTCCGGGTGACTCCACTGCTATTTGAGTGTTTCTTGTGTGAGGTTTAAATTGCCTTTGACACATTCTCTCTTCCTCTCTCCCCTGCACTGTTATGTGAATACTTGATCATCGTTAATAGGGAAGATAAAGCAGAAAGTAGACATTTGTAATACACTTGAGCAATCTGACTAATGTAGGTTTCCGACAAACCAGCGGAAGCAAAAGCCATCTAAGCCTTTATCAAAATGCCTAAGGCACTGCCAGTGCTGAAAATCTTTTCTTTCACAAACGTTAGTTATCATGCTTGACTCTTTTTTCAAAACTATCCTGGCCAGCTGCCAAGCACCCTTACCACATTCAATATTGTCGGGGGTTTTTGCAGTATTTGTTCGTTTGGCAGTTAAAATTTGTAGCTTTCTTTTTAGTGTAAAGTACTGGTATATTCCTTTTTTATACATAAATTCTATTTTCAATTTTTCACAAGTTTACAAACGCACACCTTACAAACACGTACCTCCAATGCAATTGCATACTTGACTTCCCTCCCCCCCCCTTTGTGGTTCCTTTTCTAATTTAGATTTTATAACACTGCATTTTCCACTTTACTCCATTTTTTTTTTGTTATTCTTCCATTTATCTTAGTACAATTTTAACTGCTTGATTTAAATTACCAGTAATCCTACTAATGAACTTGCTTGTATATCAGAATTTTTCAAATATTCTACAAATTTCCCCCACTCTTTAATAATCCCACCGCACCCCCCGGTTTCTTATTACGCCTGTCAGTTTTGCCATTTCAGCCTAATCCATCAATCTAATCAGCTAATCTTCCTTAGCTGGTATAGCATCTTTCCTCACCTCTGGGCAAACACCATTCTGGCTGTGGTTGTGGCATACATGAGCAAATTTTTAAGGTCCTTGGGAATCTCTATATTCACTATCCCTAAAAGAAAAGCTTCTGTTTTTTCTACTAAAAGTTACTTTAAACATATTCTTCAGTAAAGTACTGGTATATTCCAGAACAATATTCTTCTGTGATGTCGGAAGAACAGGGGTGGAAAACAGCAGAAAAATAATGCTTTAAGTGGAGCAAAATAACAGGGGCTGGTTATGTATAGGAACCACTTCACAGTTCATCCTGCACCTAGGGAAGAGGCAGAGGGCTGCAGAAGGGATGGAAATAGGATCTCAAGAGGTGAGGAAGATCTGAAAGGCGGTATGAATCGAAAAATGAGCTGTAAGAGAGGACTGGGGGAGTATGGGTTTCTGCCTGGCATTCTCAGAACACACTTATTTGTGCAGTTCCACCAGGACTTCAGAAAGTTCCATCCCATCACCAGTCCTCAATTTTATACCACTCTGCACGAGATGGTCACTTTATGGACACGACTCTGCAACTACTCAATGTACATGTAAGCAAGAGTGCTAATTTGGATCTGGTAAATAGATTCTTAACAACACTGCTGTTTTGTTTTTATTTATCAGATTATCCCCATAATATGCGAATCCGGATTAAATTGGGAAGGGGTACACAGTGATATTTTGATGCCAACGCCATTGTATGGACACTTCAAAAACACTTGCATGCAATGAGGACCAGCCATTGCACAATTAGCACCCATCTGAAAGCACCTCACTATGGCTACCTCTCTGGAATTTTTACTGTTCACTGTTACTAACTCTGCACACTATAACTAACTCTGAGCTCTTGATTCATTGCAGTAAACACTGTGCACAAAAGATTTATATTATCACCAACAGCACATTAAACAGATATTATCACCAACAGCACATTAAACAGCTCCTAAAACCAAGACATGAGAACTATTATAGTCAATTTTGTATTTTTTAAAATGGTTGCCTTTCAAATACACATACCAATTTTCCATGAAGCAGAGGCATTATAAGAAAAAGGGGTGGGGAATAGATTAGATTATCTCAACATCTGATACTTCTATTCTTAGAAATAGAATGTAAGTTGTTAGGCTATCATTCCTCCTATTTGCCAACTCCAAAGGCTGAGTCCCGTACTTAGTGACCCAAAACATCACTACCCATGCACAGCTGTAGGGAACCCTGATTTTTGCAGAAGTACACAAATTTAAAGAAAAGAAGAAATAGAGAGGATCTAAAAAGTTTCATCCACCCTTCCCCACAGAGGTGTGTCTAGTACCTATACAGCTGTCAGAGGACGCTGAAGGCACAACTTTTCACCCTGGCCTCCAACAGCTAAGATGTGTATTGATTCAGGACCCACCTGGTATCTTGTGACTGTGATTAACTTTAACTGTTTCCAATACTGAAGTGGTGGAACTCACCCTGGGACCTACCAGTGAACAGTGAGTAATACATGTAATAATAATAGTAAAGGTAAAGGGACCCCTGAACATTAGGTCCAGTCGTGGCCGACTCTGGGGTTTCGGCGCTCATCTCGCTTTACTGGCCGAGGGGGCCGGCATACAGCTTCCGGTTCATGTGGCCAGCATGACTAAGCCGCTCCGGGCAAACCAGAGCAGCGCACGGAAATGCCGTTTACCTTCCCGCTGGAGCGGTACCTATTTATCTACTTGCACTTTGACATGCTTTCGAACTGCTAGGTTGGCAGGAGCAGGGACTGAGCAACGGGAGCTCACCCCATCGCGGGGATTCGAACCACCGACCTTCTGATCGGCAAGCCCCAGACTCTGTGGTTTAACCCACAGTGCCACCCGCGTCCCAATAATAATAGTAGCAACAACTATAACAACATGTGAGCTGAAATGTCTCAGAATTCTTTGTAGTTCCCCCCCCCCTTTTTCAAGCTCCTCCAGAACTTTGAGAATTTCAGGTGCGCAAACACACAACCAGAGAATATTCACATGGACCATTTTGCCATCTGTAAATAGCCCGGAGAATTTTGGGTGGCCGATTTCACTCAGCCTTAGGGTCAGGGCCATGGCATTGAAAGAGGGAGAAAATGACAGGTGAATCTGCATCTGATAGCCTTTCCCTGACAAGCGGGCAGCCTGCCTTGCTCCTCTGCGCCTCAGTTTTCCGGTGGCAGTTTCCCATCGGTGGCAGTGCTTTCAGCGAGGCAGTTTCCCCCCCACCCCCGCCTGTCCCCTCCCTCTTCAAATGTTTCAACAAACAATCCACTCCTGACTACCTTTTTATTACTTTACAACACAGTTTTTCCTCAAGTTTTATGGCATTTCATTAAAGCCGCCAGAAGGTGATACTGCCCCCTCTCCAAAAGTGAAATAAATTCAACTTTTATCGCTTCTGCAAATGCTGGAGCACCTGTCAGGCCGTTTGATGGATTTTCTCAATTACAGGACTTGTGGAGCATTTTATACTTACATCTGCACCAGAGTCTAATATAGTATATAGGAGACACTTACTCCCCCTCTTTTGCCCCTTATCTCTGTTTTTATAAGGACTGACATATTCCACCCCAAACCCCGCCATTCTTTAGACCTGTTCCTCGATAGGGAGATTTCCCCCCTTTAAGGAATTTTGCACTTGGTAAAGAAGATGTCGTCCCATTTGCCAGGTCCATTAATAATACAGTATTGTCTACATTTTCAGAGGGGCAACCTGAATTTTAACACTGTCCCTGTACAGTAAGCCCACAACTTACACTTGTGCACATTCAGCTTTATGTGCTTGGCAAAACGAATGTTATATTTGTGGTTCCCCAAGTGTCTGCTTATAATATTGCTTTGTGTTATATTTCAAATGCCAGTCTTCTTATCGTGGTACCCTTTCTGCCCATCTTGGGGCAAATGAAGCCATTGTCTGGCACAGGGTTTGAAACTGCCTGCAACACCCACCATCCTACCATTAAAATAATAATAATAATACAGTAATAATAATACAGTAATAATAATACAGTAGTAGTAGTAATAATAATAATAATAATAATAATAATTCACATGGGTTGCTATATTTCCTGTCCTGTTCTCTAATTTGCCTAGTTATTGATTCCATAACTCTCTGGTGTGGACGGGGCAGAGATGATTCAAAGTCAAGAATTCATCTCCCCTACATTGTCATTTCATCAGAGCACCATGGCGAGAGAGACCGTCTAGCGCCGCTTAAACTTTTTCAAAAGATCCCAGTGATATATGAATGCTCATCTCCGAAAGCTCCTGAGGGAGCCATTCCAATTGGAGTTTCCAGAGGGGCTATTCTTAAAGCAGTCTGTGCAAAAACGTTGCTCTGGCTTTTCCTCATCCTGTCATGTAGCTGACAGGCTGTATCAACTCACATGTGGTAATGAAAATGTTCCAGCGTTTATAGAAACATTCCTCTGTGGACACCCCCGCCACAAAGATCTCCCCAGATGGTGCCTAAGAACAGAAGGATGTGCCCTTTAAAAAAAATTCTTGGAAAAAAAAACCTTTTGCAATATACATATTGGGATACAGTCAAACCTCGGAACTCTAACGCAATCCGTTCCGGAAGACCGTTCGACTTCCGAAACATTCGAGTTCTGAGGTGCGGCTTCCATTTGGCTGACAGCTAGGTTTTTGCAGAGCGGAAGCTGTGTCGGACGTTAAAGTTAAAGTACTTCTGGGTTTTTGGCATTCGGGAACTGAGACGTTTGGCAAAACACCCACTCTTGCTGGGTGGGGAAAGAGTTTGGCCACCATTATCATTGAGCTTCCTATTGCTGGAGAAATTTAAATGTTGCCATTTCATGATTGACAGCCATAGCCTTTAAATACCCTGCGTGCAGCGTTGAGCTTCCTCTTTTCGCTGCGCGCATCGGATCACCCGCCCTCCCTCCCTATTTTCAGCTTGTTCGCTTGACCTTGCTATGCCTGTCTAGGGGTCGTCTGCTTTTGGAGCAGGGACCCGGTAGGCATTTTGTCCATTTGGCTGATTGGCTGGTGCCATTTGGTTTTTGCCTACTGTGCAGCAAATCGTCACAACTTGTAAGGTTGCAGTTAGGCATTGGTTTATGGTTTGGTTGGTTGAGGGGCATGGATTGGCTGTGCCTGCCCCTCTAATGCTGCTGCTGCAAGGGTTTTCCATTAAAGGAACCCAGGGGCTCGCCATGCTTTTGTCCAAACCCCTGTCAAGGGGCTAGGGCCACGCAAGAGCCCCTGGGAGCATTTGGGGAGAGGTGAGGCATGGTTCCCAGTCCTGTCTCTCTCCCCAAAATGTTTTCCCTTTCTGACTTCGCGGGCATGCGGATGTCAGTCTGTCCCCATGTGGGGTCAGATAGTCACAACCAATGCCTTAGCAACTACTCACATTGCTTATAATTTTAATAAAGTTGTGGCCAAAATTATGCCAAAAAACTAAAAATCATGTGTCGATTGTGTTTTATTGAGGGGTGTCTTGGGGACCTCGACACACAACGGAGCCGTTCAAGTTCCAAGGTTTGACTGTACCCGTTTTGCTACTTCTTTTTCTCCTTCCACTATCTCCTTTTTACCTCCTCCACCTTCATATTTCTCATTAGGTTGCTGCTGTTGTTATGATTTTATTACTTGCCCTTCAGCCGCAGGGCGAAGGTTACAACACTTTAACATGGGGTTACGACACTTTAACGTTGATTATTAAAAACTGCTGAAACAAACAACAGTCACAGGAATAGGGTGGATCCACATATCTCAGGGGTCAGAAACTAAGGGAAAGAGGTACATCTTCAACATAGGGCATGAACTACAGAATGAAGATGCCGTGGGGAGGAAATTCCACATCCTAGGAGAATGTCCACCCCGGACTTCTGAGGGCAGTGAAACTACCAAGAGAGCCCATTCTGCTGATCCATGGGGTCTGTAGGGAAGGAAGCAGCCCTTCAGATATTTGGGGCCTAAGCAGCCTCTTGGCCTTGGTGTGGGGTGGTTCAGTTCAGGTGTGTTATGTACTGAGTGTAATAGGATCCAAAAGGCAGCAGTCTGATTGGTCCTAGAACAATAGGATTCAGAATGCAGCAGTCTGATTGGTCCACAGAAGCCACCCAATCCAGCTCCAGGTGGAAGGGAATCCACAACCTGATTGGCCTACAGGAGAATCCCGGAATTAGCCAATCACGTGGGGCCCATTGTGAAAATAATGTACATAAAGCAGATATCCTGGGGGAACTTCCATTCCTCCTCACCACTATGAGCTGAATAAAGAGCATGAAATCCACTCTCAACTCCAAGTATATTGCAAGGTGCCAAAATGCCTTGGGCCAGCCCAGCCTGTGTGTGAAGCGAGGGCCCCTCTCTAGATGTGACTGTGTAGCGAAGAAGCATGGCTGATGGAGAGGTAATGACTTGCAGGCAGGGCCCTGCTCTCCAATGCGTAAGGAGGAATACCTTTGTAGCTTTAGCATCATGCTGCATCCTCCCCATCCCCATGCTTTTCCTAACATCCAGCCCAATGGAGGATTCTGCTGCATCAAAGAAGAGAAGAGTCTGGATTTGATATCCCGCTTTATCACTACCCTAAGGAGTCTCAAAGCGGCTCACATTCTCCTTTCACTTCTTCCCCCACAACAAACACTCTGTGAGGTGAGTGGGGCTGAGAGACTTCGGAGAAGTGTGACTGGCCCAAGGTCCCCCAGCAGCTGCATGTGGAGGAGCGGGGAAGCGAACCCAGTTCACCAGATTACGAGTCCACTGCTCTTAACCACTACACCACACTGGCTCTCAAGAGAAGACCTCCCACTGAAAACCAACAATCGATCAGAGTTCTGACATATCTGATGTTGCTTTGGACGCAAATGCAAAGAAGGAGGAGGAGACCTAAAGCACAGTTTCTTGGAAGTACCGTAAGCTAAGAACTGAAAGCCTTTAAGATTGCAGAGAAATACAAGTCTTTGCTATATGCAAAACAAAATGAGGGATTATTCAGCTCAAAGGAGAGGCCTTTGTTACCCAAAACCATTCATCCCTTTTTTCAGTGCAAGAGATGTTAGCAAAGGCGCACGATGTTTTGCCACAGAACGATGCGGCTGCGAGCAAAGCAAACAGCCATCTATTATTCATTCAGTTTTGACGGATGTTACATGTCTTTGAACTCAAAGCACCGCTAAAGTTCAGTCGTCGGGTCCGTGGAAGGGGCAGAGCCTTTTATTGATGGCAACCCCCCATTGCAAATGCCATCAGGAAGATACCTTGAACTGCTCAGTCTCCTCCATGGAATAAACGAAATGTTATTTGCCTTGAATGTGCAAAAGAAAGGCTTCGCTAGCCTGAGAATTCCCCTGCCCCATGCCGCAAATAGTGCTATCATTTATTTATTTTTTGCACAGGTGAAGAACCGCCACCCTTCAGATGAATTTTGGGAGGTGTTCTATATGAATCTGGGATAGCTCAGTCAGTAGAGCATGAGACTCCTAACCTCAAGGTTGTGGGTTTGAGCCCCACGTTGGACAAAAGGTTCCTGCATTGCAGGGGGTTAGACTAGATGACTCTCGTGGTCCCTTCCAACGATGCTGTATGAATCTGCCGTGCTGATTCTTCCTTTCTGACAATGACATGTCAAGTGCTGCAACCCTGTTAGTCCCTCATAACAAAAAGACTTATGGCACTTAACAAACGAAAGTTTTATACTGTAAAACTTTGGGGTTGTTGTTTTTTCCTCCTGGCTTTGGGTTTCATTAAAGTATGTCCTGAGAGCGCTAAATATGGACTGAAGCTCAACATCAAAAAAACAAAGATCTTGACCACTGGGCCCATCACCTCCTGGCAAATAGAAGGGGAAGAAATGGAGGCAGTGAGAGATTTTACTTTCTTGGGCTCCATGATGACTGCAGATGGTGACAGCAGTCACGAAATTAAAAGACGCCTGCTTCTTGGGAGAAAAGCAATGACAAACCTAGACAGTATCTTAAAAAGCAGAGACATCACCTTGCCAACAAAGGTCCGTATAGTTAAAGCCATGGTTTTCCCAGTAGTGATGTATGGACGTGAAAGCTGGACTATAAAGAAGGCTGATCGCCGAAGAATTGATGCTTTTGAATTATGGGTACAAGGAGAAGGAGACGACAGAGGACGAGATGGTTGGATAGTGTTTGCAAAGCTACCAGCATGAGTCTGACCAAACTGCAGGAGGTAGGGGAAGACAGGAGTGCCTGGCGTGCTCTGGTCCATGGGGTCATAAGAGTCGGACATGACTAAATGACTAAAGAACAACAACAAAGTATGTCCTGGGGATACAGAAAAAGAGGCTTGCCTAAACAAGAGAAGTGCCTGTGATGCGGGGGGGGGGGGGCAACGAAGTACAATGAAAGCTGTATTGTTCTAAAGCTGCACCATCTCAAAGAGCGTCAGAGCTGCCAAATGTGAAGTATTTGTAGGCCAAAGAAATACAGGATCCATGATTCATGAAGCTGGTCCCAGGACAACTATTCAAATACCACCCTGATGCTCATTTAATGAAAAACCTTCCACACGCAGGTGCAAGAAAATCCCATAAAGGGATTTATTGAAAGACTCAAGACCATTTTAAAGATTGAGCTGAACAGCAAAAAAATGAGAATATTATAATTGACCATTGGATTGTCCTAGAACTGTCACTGAAATGGACAAAAGGGACTTGGACGCAGGAGAAATACTGGGTTTGGTCTTCCAAGTTCCATCCCCACTGCCACAATACTTGCAACAACTCTGGCAGCAGGTGATATAAAATATATATTTTTAAAATAAATATAGTGTAGTATATAATGCTACAAAAGTACATATCTTGTGCAGTATCTGGTGATTGTATAGGAAAAATTTTAATGTTTGATGTTTTATCATGTTTTAATATATGTTGGATGCCACCCAGAGTGACTGGGGCAAAACAGCCAGATGGGCAGAGTACTAATACTAATAATAATAATAATAATAATAATAATAATTTAATGTGCACATTTGGTATGCAAAATTCTACCCTGAAAGGAGCAACTGCAAATCATTAATAATACAATCACATTTACATTTAACCTAAATTCTAGTAATTAAGGGTGAAATCGAATGTATATAATATGCTAGGTAACGGTGTCTGCCTGCACACATAACTTACTGGGAGTAAATCCCATTGAATTGAATGGGACTTACTTCTGAGTAGACGTGTGTGTGTGTGTGTGTGTGTGTGTGTGTGACAGAGAAAGATAAAAAGAAAGTATGCTGTCACTTAATACACATTTGTTCACTGTTTTATAAAGGCAATAAGATAAGACAAAGGAAATCTACTCAATGCACAATTACATTCAAATCCACAGTCGATGAATCAGTATTCAAGTATTCATTCTTGCAGATTTGTTTAAAAATCACTGTTTTGATGAAAAGCACTGAAACTTCAACTTTGTCAAGACCAGTGATCACACGGAAGTAAAGAACCCTGAATGCTGATTACATCAAAAGAGAGGCAAACTGATGGAAGCGAATATTCAGGCTTGAGATGCAAATCAGGTAAGCCCTTTAGTAGCAACAAAGATTCTTGTTCCTTTCCCTCCTACATATTATTTACATCCAGCTTCCAGAAAATTTAACTGAGAAAAGCAAGCTGAGGGGGCAAAGGGTGGAGAATGTCCTTTTCTTACTCCCATAAATCATGACAATCAAATTAGATAATCTCAGATTGAGGAACAAAAAAGCCAGTTATAGATCCATTTTGCAACACGGCCTGACATGGTTTCCATTTGTGACTCACAGAGTGGCATTACTTATTCTGAGTGCTCCATCTTTGACAATATATGCACTTAATGTGAAGACGTGTAAAATTACAGTAAAACAAATGAACCCCCCAGGAAATTATGTAAACTTTCTTGGTTATTTTAGTACCTAATTTCAATTCCTCTCCCCTGAATGAGAATTGGAGAGATGTATCAAATGTCAGAGGCTTTCCAAATTGAATGTTCTCTTCCCCTTCCCCCCCCCCCCCCCCCCGCCGCCTCCCTTAAGGCATAGAAATAACTTTCATGACAGGCACCGGGAGGTGAGAGGTAAATAGAGTCCTCCATTTATAGGAGAAACATTGGAACGCTGCAAGTGTAATTCTAAAGTGTGCTATGCATCTCAGTCTTCAAAGCGCAGCAGACTTATTGAAATCACAGTGCAATTTGTCTGAGCAAAAAACATTACGGATGGCACCCAAAAAAATTATTCCCCACCCCAGAAGAGATGTAGCCTTGCAAGGCTTTAAAGACAACATCTATAAAGCAAGACAAGGGGTGAAAGTGTTTTTGTCTTTCATGCTGGGCGCACCCTTATAAAAATAATGTTGTTTTTTTAAAAAAAAAATTATTAATTTTCCAAATTTATAACAAACAAATAAGAAAACATTACAATATAAAACAAACAAGCAAACATTTATCCTCACTGTTAAAATCCCAATTTTGTTCTCATTGTTAAATGGCTTCCTCAAATCCCCCTAGCTGAGTTTCCATATAGGTCATTGTAGCAGTTTTCCAATACTATTTTCAAATAAAATTAACTTAATCGATTAACATCTGTTAATCTGTTAAAATTAACATCTGTTAAAATTAACTTAATCGATTAACATTTTCAAATTGTCTTCTATCCATAATGTTATCCAAATTAACATATTTAATTCCTAGGCCAATTTGGTACTTACAAGTAATTCTACTTATATTATCTTAGAATATTTAGCTAAATAGTCCTTAAATTTCTTCCATTCTTCTTGGTTCTCCTCTTTCTGATCGCAGATTCTTCCAGTCAGGTCAGCCAACTCCAAAAAATCCATCATCTTCATCTGTCATTCCTCCACTGATGGTAATTCTTGTAATTTCCAGTTTTTGGCTAACAAAACTCTTGCTGCAGTTGTGGCATACAAAAACAATCTAACATCTTTCTTGGGAAATTCCAAACCTATTATTCCAAGTAGAAAGGCTTCTGGTTTTTTTTAATAAATGTATATTTCAACATCTTTTTCAATTCATTGTAAATCTTTTCCCAGAAGTTTTTCACCTTGGGACACATCCACCACATGTGATAAAAGGTACCTTCCTTTTCCTTGCATTTCCAACATAAATTGTCACTCGTATGCTAAATCTTTGCTAATTTTACTGGGGTTAAGTACCATCTATACATCGTTTTACTTATAAAAATAATGTTAGAAGGAGTGGTGCAATTAGAGCTGGACCTCAGGGCTCAAGTCTAGAGCCCCGGAGCTTGGGGGTTCCCAAATGAACACCCAGAGAGCGGCAGATAATGGGAGTAGAGGCAAACAGGCAAGGTGTCAGCACATACATGGGCAGGGGCTTCTTACACATAGAGGCTAGTGGCGCAGGGCGCCAGGGCGCCAGGTTCTGGAGGGCGCCAGGGAAGAGGCGGATGCTGGACGCGGCGCCTCCCAGCATCAGCTCGCCGCCCTCGCCCACCTCTGCCTGCTGTGGCCACCATAGCACAAAGCGACCAGCTGAGCCAGGAGCCACCGCATCCAGTGTCCACCTCTTCCCCGCCGGAGGAGCTGCCCTCCAGCTGCTGCCCGCCTCCTTCAGCCCCACAAAGCTGGGCGTGTTGCCGGCAGCGCCGTCCTCCTTAAAAAAGGCCGGCAACTCTAGGAAACGGGGGGCCACCAGAGGGATCTTTGCACCACAGCACTGGATATGCTTAAGACAGCCCTGTACATGGGTATCCCGGTACCCATGGTCTGCTGCTGGTTCTGGTCATCCACAGCAGTGACCACAGGAGGAATGGCCGCTGGGAGAAGCACAGAGAGAAGAAACGCCATGGTCCACCTGCCTCAGCACAACTGGACACCTTCATCTGCCCTAGCTGCAATAAAACATGTCAACAGGGGCTGCAACTCTCCAATGGTTTGACTTCACTCCCAAAGGTGGACTCTTCCATTGTCTCCCGAGGCAGATGGGTGACAGCAACGTAATAGCTCGGGTGTTGTGAAACCATTCTTCAGCCCTGACCTTCCTGACGCGCAGCGTAAATTAATAACGCAGAGTCTTCTGGGGAGAAGATATTAAGAAGACAGACCAAAGATTATATCTGTATGCAACAATAGCAGCTAGAGTTTTGTTTGCCCAAAAGTGAAAGTCACGGGAGATTCCGACTGTAAGGGAATGGCAGATAAAAGTTGGTCGAATACACTGAAATGGCAAAATCGAAACACAGAATTTGCAATCAGGAGGATACGAAGTACCAAAAAGAATGGGGTAAATTTATGGTTTATATAAGTGAGAACTGTAGAAATGTGAAAACGTTGGCAGGATTGAATTAATTCTTATGTCGTGGTGTAATTTTTTACCAATGAAATTGTGAATTACAGATTGGAATAAGAAAACTTGCGGAAGGGAAGGACGGAAGTCAACGGCTCTATGGAGCATAAAGTAGGATATTTGTAACAAGACTTGATGTCTCTGTTGGTTGGTGTTGGTGTTCTTAAATCTCAATAAAAAGCATTTGGGGGGGACGCAGAGTCTTCTTCAGTAAAATAGTAAAAGCTTTACTGGGTTAAAACTTGTTTGCAAATAAACAGCATAGTGAACAGAAGATTTAAAACTAGCTTCAGAGCATACACAGAGTACAGGCTTCACTTCAGAGTCAGGCTCCACACACACACACACACATTGACTCCACCTACATTGCTCCAAAGTGTCTCCAAACTAAGGCTCCCAACAGTCTGACTGCCTGCATGCAGACAGATACATTTATACAGAGAATGAGTCATCCTCAAGATGAGTCACAGTGATTCAGCATGCAGAGTGATTGTGCAGCTTTACAGCATTTCTCAACATTTCTAGACTGCTTTACTGCTTCTGCTCTCAAATACCTTTGTCACATGACACTTCCTGACCTTCACATGAATTTCCTGAGTTGAGTACCGCAGGCTTTTCATTGCACGTATCAAGCCACAAACGTAAGGACAGAGGACTCCAGGGACACAGGCGTGTGAGGAGGGGACAGAATGTGTGAATAGAGCTTGGGAGTTCTGCTAAACTGAAGGGTGGTGTTAAAACATTTTAAAGGAACAGGAAAACAAACGTGTGGCATGGTAGAATCCAGGATTTTCCTCCAGAACCAGGAGCAGAAATGCCCTTGGGTCAAGGACATACAACTACTCCCTGGAACCCAGCTGAGCTCTTGGTATGCTGAACCCATGTCATCACCTCTGAGCTGTAATCAATGTACAACCCCTGGTACATGCTGAAGAGTTTAGAAGGCCCATCATCATAAATACCTATCTGCCTGCCATCTCACTAATCAATAGCCATGTTATTGTTTGCATTATCTGCCTATAGGTTTAATCAATATATCTTGCTAGCGGGTAATAGGAGATAGGATTGAATTTCAGCTTGGCAAGGCAGTCTGAGGACACTGTGTGTATCTGTGGTCTCAGCAGCAAGATATCTTTCTGTCTGACACAACATGACTTGTATCAGGTTATGTCAGGATGTCATGGAATACATAATGCATCATATATATATTTTAAAGGGAGGTGGATGAGAAGAGGCAGGAAACAAAAAAGCAATTTGCATTGGAGCTTCTTCTATTAAAGGACACCAGCAAGATCTCTTTACTGCTTGGATGAGTGGTGTGACACAGTACATCAGTGAAGTTGCAAGACAATCGAGGAAAGATAAAACCAGAATTATCTATCTAGCTATCAATCACCCATTCCATAATATTTTTTTACAGTTCATTTTTATGTTTTGTTCGAAGAGTTGATGAGAGCAATCTAGGTTTTTTTTATCCATTTGCAAAATGGAAAGCTGAGAATGAGATTTGCTGCACTGAAAATAAGGTAAAGGTAAAGGACCGTGGGACGCAGGTGGCGCTATGGGTAAAATCTCAGCGCCTAGGACTTGCCGATCGCCAGGTCAGCGGTTCGAATCCCCGCGGCGGGGTGCGCTCCCATTGCTCAGTCCCAGCGCCTGCCAACCTAGCAGTTTGAAAGCACCCCCAGGTGCAAGTAGATAAATAGGGACCGCTTAACTAGCGGGAAGGTAAACGGCGTTTCTGTGTGCTGCGCCAGATGCAGCTTCGTCACGCTGGCCACGTGACCTGGAAGTGTCTTCGGACAGCACTGGCCCCTGGCCTCTTAAGCGAGATGGGCGCGCAACCCCAGAGTCGGACACGACTGGCCCGTACGGGCAGGGGTACCTTTACCTTTACTAAAGGACCGTGGACAGTTAAGTCCAGCTGAAGGCGACTATAAGAAGTGATCTGT
This sequence comes from Podarcis gaigeae, assembly GCF_964106915.1. Classification (NCBI taxonomy): domain Eukaryota; kingdom Metazoa; phylum Chordata; class Lepidosauria; order Squamata; family Lacertidae; genus Podarcis; species Podarcis gaigeae. Next base: position 131,124,286 of record NC_139678.1, read on the forward strand.
GCCCACAGCCCATGTACACCCAAAGGATGTTGGCTTTAAAAAAAAGCCATGAGGCGTCATATTGGATTGACAGGCCACTTTGATGAGCTGGAATGCGAGTGTCCAATTGGTCCAAGATCCCTAATGAGCCTCCTGTGAAACCACACAAACACATCTAGGAGCAAATCTTTGGCCTTTAGTTAATTTGAACTATCGGCCTCCTTCCCAATAGACTTATGAGTGAAATTCTCTATAGACAAAAGGCTTGTGTGGTGGTGGTCAGTTGCAAAGCAGTCTCACTGTTTAAGATTACTTGCAATGCCCCAACATAGCATCATTCCAGAGCACTGTGGGAAATTTTAAATGGCGTGTGGCTCATAGCTACCTGCAACTAGGTAAACAAGGTAGGAGAGTGTGCCCTGTCGCACAGCAGGAATAAGCACTGCAGACTGGACATGGGCTAATGTTGTCCTAATCTTCAAAAAGGGGTAACAAGAATACTCAGGTAACTACCAAACAGTACCAAACTACCAAACCAGTAAAGGTCCTGTTGTTGTTGTTTAGTCGTTTAGTCATGTCCGACTCTTTGTAACCCCATGGACCAGAGCACGCCAGGCACTCCTGTCTTCCACTGCCTCCTGCAGTTTGGTCAAACTCATATTAGTAGTTTCGAGAACACTGTCCAACCATCTCGTCCACTGTCGCCCCCTTCTCCTTGTGCCCTCCATCTTTTCCAACATCAGGGTCTTTTCCAGGGAGTCTTCTCTTCTCATGAGGTGGCCAAAGTATTGGAGTCTCAGCTTCAGGATCTGTCCTTCCAGTGAGCACTCAGGGCAGATTTCCTTCAGAATGGATAGGTTTGATCTTCTTGCAGTCCATGGGACTCTCAAGAGTCTCCTCCAGCACCATAATTCAAAAGCATCCATTCTTCGGCGATCAGCCTTCTTTATGGTCCAACTCTCACTTCCATACATCACTACTGGGAAAACCATAGCTTTAACTATATGGACCTTTGTTGGCAAGGTGATGTCTCTACTTTTTAAGATGCTGTCTAGGTTTGTCTTTGCTTTTCTCCCAAGAAGCAGATGTTTTTTAATTTCGTGGCTGTTGTCACCATCTGCGGTGATCATGGAGCCCAAGAAAGTAAAATCTCTCACTGCCTCCATTTCTTCTCCTTCTATTTGCCAGGAGGTGTTATGACCAGTGGCCATGATCTTCGTTTTTTTTATGTTGAGCTTCAGACCATAAATAAAGGTCCTAGAACAGGTAATTCAACAGTCGGTCTGTGAGCACTTAGGAAAGGATGCTGCCATTACCAAGCCCAGCATGGGGTTCTCAAAAAAGAGTCATGCCACACGGATCTCATTTCTGTTTTTGGATGAATTTACGAGCTTGGTAGATCAGGTGAATGCTGTGGATGTAGTGAATCTTGATTTCAGTAAGGCTTTTGACAAAGTCCTCCATGATATTCTTGCAGAGAAGCTGGTAAAATTGCCAAGAAGCGGACTGGGGATGCCAGGTCCTGACACTGGGCAGAAAAGCGTTCTCCACCCTGCATTTAACAAAATACATAATAAAATATCTATTCTTCAGTTATTTAGGGCAGCCCAGGAAGGGGGATTCAGTGTTCGTTTATTTTCTTCCTTTGTTCCCTGTTCGGTGATGTTCTACTTTTACTCTTCCTTGTTCTCCAGACAGCTTTCAGGACCTTGGAAAGTGCAGATCTTTAGTGACCTGGGCAGGGTGGGGACTGCACATGAGAGCCATTTTCAACCTTCGCGTTTCACATTTAGAAAACACTTCCAGGGAAGCAGTCGGAGAAATGATCAAAGCCATACTTCAGATGCTTCTGCAATAGCTAATTTGGACATTGCAATGTTACTGTAGTTTATTACTTCATGCAATTTACCTTGAGGATCCGTCTGGCATGAGCTTCCTGGCTGCAATTAAACACCACACTTCACAAGCAACATGTACACACACACACACTCCCCTGCTACCACCAGATAAAAATAATGTGTGGAACAAACCCCATTGGCTCCACAAGAAAGAAAGAGGGACAGACAGACATAGATGTCGGTCACAGTCAGAGTTGTGCATTCCAGAGCCCCCCTTGTAGATGATGATCAAATTGCCGGTGATACAATCTGTGTGTCAGCTATGTGATTTTGAGGTTTTTTTAATAGGAAGGAGCAGAATGAGTCTTTCTTGCTTCTTTTATTCAGATTATTCTCGAGACCCACACTGCACTCCCCACCATGGCGGTGTATATTTTTGAGCACATGTGTGGACTATTGTGATGTGACGAAGAAGCATCTGGGGAGCGTCTTGTGTCCCCCCCCCCCGCCCCGCCCCACTGCTCCTCTCCAAATCACCTGCTCACAAAGCGGTTTTTCTTCTAACACCCCCCCCCACACACACACACATACAAATGCTGGGGAGAGTGGTGGATGCACACATTTGCATATAATTAGGCCCTTATGCTGTCGCCTTATAACAACTCGAATTATCTTCAGCTGCATTTTTGAAATGTGATGGGAGAAATGGCTTTTTGATATTAAATTCTAAGGCTAGTCTCCCTGGAACTGTCTGCAGAAACAGTTCTTCCTTAACATATACCTTTCTGCTTCTAGAATACGTCTTGATTTGTGCCAAGAAGCTGAGGCTCAACTCATCCGTTTATTTACTTGGAAGATTCCCCTGCCCAACCCGGCTGCTTTTTAGGCAAAAGCTTCACACAAATGGTTTATGATTTAGCATGTTGAGTAAATCACAATGCACTTAAATGATGAAGCCGTGCAATATCAAATTAAACAGGCAAAAGTATTACCAGAACTGGCACGAGATAAAGAAAATACCCAATGACAACATGGTCAAAATACACATGGCATGGTCCAACAACTTAGACATCAAAAGCCACCAAAAAAGGGTTGGTCTTGTTTAAAAACATCAAGGGAAAGGGTCTCTCTAACTTGATAAGTGATTGTACTTTCCAGTTGTGGGGATACCACCGACAAGGCCCAGTTCCATATGCTCACCAACCTTTCAAGATTTGTGCAGGACCTCTTAGGATAATTTTAACATACAGACATGTAGACAGAGGTAGTCTCCAAGGAACCTGGTCCCAAACCACTCAGGGCTTTGCTGGTCATTACCAACACTAAGAATTACTCATGTGAATGCGCTGACAGCTAGTGGATCTGTTACAATATAGATTCAGTGGGCTCCAGCTACTCAGCCCTAACCAGTATCCAGGCAGCTGCATTTTGCATCCATCGAAGGTTCTGAACCATCTTCAAAGGTGGACCCACATAAAGCCCATTGCAATAGGCTTTGTCTGGACATCACAAGCACACGGATAATGGAGGCAAGCTCCCTTCCCTCTCAGCTGGTGAACCAATAGAAGCTCTCTTGTCCACAGCTGGACTCTCCAGGAACACTCCCCATTTGCAGAAGTGCTCCTTCAGTGGGAGCCCAACGCCACTGAAGACTAGTTGCATCTGTCCCTCTGAAGAGTCCGGTTTCCCCGCTCACAGCAGCTCTGTCTTATCTGGATTAAGTCTCATCCCGTTCCCCCTCATCCACCCCCAAAACTCATCCCATTCCCATCTGTGCATTGCAAAAACCCTGTGAGCCCACGTCTTGTTTTGGATGACAATTAACATGGCAGCCCCATTTCCTTTCACCAGCTTTTGGCTTCCGCTGGATCCTTCCTCCCGGGCACCTGAAAGCAGCATGCTGTGTGGGCCCAGGTGGCTTCATGGCTCTTTTGCCTTTGATCTACTTGTCCCAGCCAAGGAAAAGAGGGAGGACTATCCTGCAAGCAATCTGTCTTTGTTCTAAGGAAGAGGCTTAAACGGTTGCTTTGCTATGCAGAAAGAGTATCTCTGCCAAAGGCAGTGGCGTAGCGTGGGTTGTCAGCACCCGGGGCAAGGCAAGTAATTTGCGCCCCCTAACCTGTGGATTTGCGTCCCCTAACCCGTGGATTTGCGCCCCCTAACCCTAACCCCCAGATGTTGCGCCCGGTGCGGCCGGCCCCCCTGCACCCCCCACGCTACGCCACTGGCCAAAGGTGGTGGACCTAAATGGACAAGCTTGCTTTACATCTATGTGCAGAAGACACAGTTCAGCCGTGCATTATTTTAAGACTTCAATAAAATCCCTGAGGCAATTGACGCCACTGGATAGAAGCCTAATCCATAAATCCGCATGGCCTTCCCAGTGGGAACTGAAGCTGATGATAATTACCATTTCTAATTACCATTACTAATTACCATTTCATTAGCACGGCACAAATTTTCGAAAAATGTGTGTTTATGCTGCATGACAGAATTTTTAAGCAAAATTTGCTGCCATTGGATCTTAAAATGCATAACATTTATAGCACTGTGGACGGAGACACATAGGAAGGGGTTGGGGGGCAAGAAGAAGGGAGAAGAGAGACCTTCATAACCAAGAGCTTTAACAATCTTGTTGTAATAACTCTGTGTCCTGAGAGTCGTATCTTGGAAGTCAAACGGAATTGGATCCGGAAGTCCGTTCGACTTCCAAAACGTTTGGAAACCAAAGTGTGGCTTCTGATTGGCTGCAGGAAGTTTCTGCATCCAATCGGAAGCTTCCAAAAATAGTTCGAAAACCAGAACAGTCGCTTCCGGGTTTGCAGCATTTGGGAGCCAAAACGTTCGAAAGCACTGATCCAAACCCCTGCAATGCAGGAATCTCCACTAAAGCATCTAACCTCTTTTTTAAAAACCTCCTATAAGGGACGCAGGTGGCGCTGTGGGTTAAACCACAGAGTCTAGGACTTGCCAATCAGAAGGTCAGCGGTTCAAATCCCCGCGACGGGGTGAGCTCCCATTGCTCAGTCCCTGCTCCTGCCAACCTAGCAGTTTGAAAGCACATCAAAGTGCAAGTAGATAAATAGGTACCGCTCCGGTGGGAAGATAAACGGCGTTTCCATGCGCTGCTCTGGTTCGCCAAAAGCGGCTTAGTCATGCTGGCCACATGACCCAGAAAACTGTCTGTGGACAGACGTCAGCTTCCTCAGCCAGTAAAGCGAGATGAGCGTCGCAACCCCAGAGTCGGCCACAACTGGACCTAATGGTCAGGGGTCCCTTTATAAGGGAAAATCCACCACCTCTGATGGGAACTTGTTCCACTGTCAAACATCTCTTACCGTCAGAAAGTTCTTCCTGACGTTTAGTCATAATCTCCTTTCTTATAACTTGAATCCATTGTGTTTGTTTCCTACCCTCCAGAGCAGTAGAGAACAAGCTTGCTCCATTGACTGCAAAAAAGGAGTGGGAAACGTTTTTAAACAATAATATAGGGAGCTGCTGTACTCCAAACCATCTCCCAGATCCCTCTTGCTGTACAGTGGTGCCTCACAAGACGAAATTAATCCGTTCCGCGAGTCTCTTCGTCTTGCGGTTTTTTCGTCTTGTGAAGCAGGGCTATTAGCGGCTTAGCGGCTATTAACGGCTTAGCGGCTTTAAGAAAAAGGAAACAAACTCGCAAGAACTCGCAAGACGTTTCGTCTTGCAAAGCAAGCCCATAGGGAAAATTGTCTAGCGAAGCGACGCAAAAACCGAAAAACCCTTTCGTCTTGCGCGTTTTTCATTTTGCGAGGCATTCGTCTTGCGGGGCACCACTGTATTCCCTGCGCTTATGGGCAGGAGATGGTGTGGAGATAACCTGAAACTTTTTTCACATGCTGTACCACTGAAATATGCTTCAATTCCACCTCCTGCATGTAGACACAGAAAAGTATGAACTGGAGCCAGGATATAGTCTGAAGGCACATGAGGTCACCCCTCGGTCAGTGGTTGGGTGGGAGACTGCCTTGAAACCACACAAACACTAACTTGGGTTCTGGAATGAAAGAAAGAAGCAAGGGATTAGGTGTAGACTGGTGACTGGGAGCGGCCATCGAGACCAGATAACACCAGTCTTGAAAGACCTACATTGGCTCCCAGTACGTTTCCGAGCACAATTCAAAGTGTTGGTGCTGACCTTTAAAGCCCTAAACAGCCTTGGTCCTGTATACCTGAAGGAGTGTCTCCACTCCCATCGTTCAGCCCGGACACTGAGATCCAGCACCAAGGGCCTTCTGGCGGTTCCCTCACTGCGAGAAGCCAAGTTACAGGGAACCAGGCAGAGGGCCTTCTCGGTAGTGGCACCCGCCCTCCCACCAGATGTCAAAGAGAAAAACAACTACCAGATTTTTAGAAGATATCTGAAGGCAGCCCTGTTTAGGGAAGCTTTTAATGTTTGATGCGTTACTGTATATTAATATTTTGTTGGAAGCAGAGTGGCTGGGAAGCCCAGCCAGATGGGCGGAATATAAATAATACATTTTTTATCATCATCATCATCATCATCTAGGACTAGGGCCTATGTGCTGAAGTGGAGCGACCGTATTGGCCTGAATATAAGCTGCACTCGAATATAAGCCGCACCTTTAAAGTTCAAGAAAGAAAACAAGACAATACCTGAATATAAGCCTCTCCCTTAAAATTCCGCAGGCACTCACACCCGTTCCGTTTTACCGTATGTCTGTTTCAGCAGCGATATCGTAAAAGACAATTTTTCTAAGGTTGCAAATTTAAGCCGCACTTTAACTTTTCACGGTTGGAATATGGGGGGAAAGCGAAGCTTGTATTCAGGCCAATACGGTATTTATCCTCACCCCAGACCATCTTTCCTTTTTAAAAAGTAATAATAATAATTTAACAATGAAAAGAGTGGAGAAGAGAAGGGAGGAAAGAGATAGAAACAATAAAAGAAATAAAAAGAAATAAAATACAAATACAGTGGTACCTCGGGTTAAGTACTTAATTTGTTCCGGAGGTTCGTACTTAACCTGAAACTGTTCTTAACCTGAAGCACCACTTTAGCTAATGGGGCCTCCCGCTGCTGCTTCTTCCGCCGCGACTGTGCAATTTCTGTTCTCATCCTGAAGCAAAGTTCTTAACCCAAGGTAATATTTCTGGGTTAGCGGAATCTGTAACCTGAAGCGTATGTAACCCGAGGTACCACTGTAATACTAACAGTAGCGCACGGTAAAAGGTAAAGGTAAAGGTACCCCTGCCCGTACGGGCCAGTCTTGACAGACTCTGGGGTTGTGCGCCCATCTCACTTAAGAGGCCAGGGGCCAGCGCTGTCCGGAGACACTTCCGGGTCACGTGGCCAGCGTGACATCGCTGCTCTGGCGAACCAGAGCAGCACACAGAAACGCCGTTTACCTTTCCGCCAGAGTGGTACCTATTTATCTACTTGCACCTGGAGGTGCTTTCGAACTGCTAGGTTGGCAGGCGCTGGGACCGAGCAGCGGGAGCGCACCCCGCCGCAGGGATTCGAACCGCCGACCTTTCGATCGGCAAGTCCTAGGCGCTGAGGCTTTAACCCACAGCGCCACCTGCGTCCCGTAGCGCACGGTAGCTCCTCCTAAAAAAACGCCTGCTGGAAATTTTCCATTCCACTAGATCTATGCAGACAATTATGATAGGGTTGCCATACATCCAGAATTTGGGCAAAACTCTAAAAAGCGCAACAACTTTTGTGTCCAGATTTTCACTTTTTGAAATATGGCAACCCTAAATTATGAGCACATCTTTCCACAATGATCTACTGATGTTTGTTTCCAACTCTTTTTTTTGTTTTTAACTTGTTTTTAAAACTTTTTAATGCTTTTACTGTATGGTTTTCATGTGTGGTCCCCCTCCCCCCGTGAACCACTTTGATACATTTTTAATGATACTGTAGTAGCATACAAATACTTTTATAAACAAATACAAATAAAAACCACCAGCAGTTCACATTACGGTTACAGTAAGCTCTTCATTTAAACGTGCAATTAAATATAATCCCTCCAAATGTTCAAGTAGGTATGCAGGCATACAAAACTGATGTCTCTATGATATATGTTCAACTGTAGCCAGGGAAGTGAGGTCCTCAGACCTTTGCGTATTTATCCTTCCAGACTCAAGGTATAAGCCTGTTAGCAACCTTAAGGGCTCGCGAGGCCACTTTTATTGTCCTGCCGTTAATCCTCATACTTATAGGAATAGAATCTAAAAGCACATGAACATCTGGAAATATTAAGGATTTCACAAGTACAAAACTGCTACGGATAACAACTTCAAACCAAGAAGAATATCTCACTGGGGAAGCTCACATCATATGCCTTAGCAAGGCTTCTGTTAAGTTGTGGGCGAACATATCAGACGACACAGCGATTCTTCAAACAGCTCTTGTTTATTCAAAGGCCAGAACAGAACTGTACTGAAGAGCTCAGTCAGCCTGCTTATATAGAGCTCCAGTACAACGTAACTGTAACAACTTTCTAAAACTATCCAATCACTGAAGGTCACTTTCGATCCTTCATTTGCATAACTATCTACAGTATCCCCCTGCTGGCCCAGGGTGAGAACTTCGGTACATAACAGCTTCCTCAGCAACACACCTCCCAAACCCACCGGTATAGAACAGTGTCTTTCTACACAAGCGAGGTGGAGAACTATTTAAACTTTCCAACTTAATGCCCCCAGACACCCCTCCCTCATTTCCAACATTACCTTTAAAAATGAAAGGAACTAGGCATTAAAACACAAACACACAAATTCAGATTATTACAATTTGATGGTAGCTACTTGACACTCTTATGGTAGAGGTCCTACCCCTACCTGGCTCACTCACTCTCTCTCTCACTGCAGTGCTGGCGGTGCAAATCCGATCCGAGCCGCCGGGTCGCCGCCCACTGTGGAGGGGGTGGATGCCAGGCGTGCGGCGCGGAGAGAGAGCGAGGGACTATCTGGGGGAGGGACAGTGCAGCGGCCGCCCAGCACAGCGCTGAGCGCGGGAGAGAACCACACCAGACCAGCTCAGGCAGCAGCAAGAAGAATCTGGCAGCGGCGGCAGGTTAGGGGTTAGGGGGCGCAAATTACTTGCCTTGCCCCGGGTTAGGGGGCGCAAATTACCGTATTTTTCGCTCTATAAGACGCACCAGACCACAAGACGCACCTAGTTTTTGGAGGAGGAAAACAAGAGAGAAAAAATTCTGAATCTCAGAAGCCGGAACAGCAAGCGGGATCGCTGCGCAGTGAAAGCAGCAATCCCTCTTGCTGTTCTGGCTTCTGGGATAGCTGCACAGCCTGCATTCACTCCATAAGACGCACACACATTTCCCCTTACTTTTTAGGAGGGAAAAAGTGAGTCTTATAGAGCAAAAAATACGGTACTTGCCTTGCCCCGGGTGCTGACAACCCACGCTACGCCACTGTTAACCACTTCATGCATGCATGTTGGTTATATGAAGCAAGTTATCCCATTCAGAAGGCCGGAAGGTGTTGAAATCCAAACTGGATTTTTGGAAAGTGTTGATCATGTGAGTCCAACAGTGATTCAGGTGTAGGTCAGGCTGAGTCAGCCCAGGTGTATTAAAATTTCCCCTTGCTTTTTGGATTCTAATTTACATGAAAGTGTAATCTGGTTTAATCATTGGCAGTAAATACACTGCTCAGAGCAGGAGTCTGAGTTATAACATAATGCGATTTCTCCTTCAAATGCTGGAATGCAATCACCTCTGAGGTAGAACACCGTATTTCTAATGCATTTGTACGTGAACTGTTATTTCAGTTAAACCAGTCAAGTTTTGTGACAGCCTCTCTTCAATCTAAATACAACCCCAATATAAATAGTTTAAGCAAGATGTCCTTTAGTGCAATGTAGGCAGTGAAAAATAAGGTGCTGAAGTTTGCCTTTGCTTGTGATGACCTCAGGAATGATTTAATTAAACCCACATTCCAACCTCCAATTTATATTCTGAAAAAGCATCCTCGGGCAGCTGCTTCTATGTGCTGTGTTTTCCAAGAAGCTGGAATGCATTAAGTCACATTAAAATGCTGTTTGAGTTTCTGTTGCTGCCATGAGATCATCCTTGACAATATATTTGCCTCTGAATCATTACTGGTGAAACGTCTCTTTTGAAACAAATAAATAAATGCATGTTAAGAGACTTTGCAATTGTAGTCAAGATCTTTTGTTCTCCTGATTATATTTACCGCAGTACTTCTGTAGTCGAATCTAGAGCAGTTGTCCAAGGCTATGATGCAAAGACCACTAAACCCTTTCCCTTACCTTAGTTGTAAAACTAGGGGCTTACAAATATCTTTTCATTGCTCCAAAGGAATGTCCCCCAAAGGAGTGGCAAAAATAGAGTGATAGAGTACTGTACTAGCATAATCACCTCATAGGCTGCATCAGTGCTGATCTGCTCCAATATCAGAGACCATTTGCAGTCTCTCTAACTGGCATTGGCTTAACTGCTCTGATGTCACATAGAGACTGATTTACCAAAGGGGGATGTGAAGAATTTGGCATTTGACTACCAGGATCCATGAGTAATTCTTGGCAATGTAAATTGTATAATTATTACCTGGAGGACATGGACTTTTGAAATACACCAGTTGGAGCTTTTCAGTGAAAACACATGGAAGACAGATGGACAATGCTCACTGCTCAATAATGAAAGTGATGCACAATATGTTGCCTATCTCTACATTTACAGTGACATGGTTTGGGATCCATTTTCCTTTCGCTGAGTTTGCTTGTTGCTGTAAAATTTGGTGGCTCCTTTTGGAATATATTTGTAATGTTTTTATTCATCCTTTCTTTCAAAGAGCTCAGGGCAGAAAACATGGTTCTCCTCACCCCCCCCCCAACAATCTTGTAAGGTAGGTGAAGCTGCGTGGGGGAACTTGTTCTGGACTGGAGAATATGGTGCCATGTGAACTTTGCGAAACCAGTTCTTATACATCACCACACAGTCCAAATGCTCGTGTATGCTTCCATTACTTTTCTATATTTTGCACAATAAATTAATACCAATGTGTTGTTAAAAAATTCTGCATGTTTTCTATCCTTTAGTACCTGACGTTTTTAAAATACTTATTTCTATAGATTTATTTTTTAAAATTATGCTTTATAAAATGTATTTTCCTCTCAAAATATGCATTTCGAAACACATTTTGATATGCATGTTGAGCCAAGAAGAACTGCACCAGAACATTCAGGAAGCTCAAAAGCCAGTGGGTATCTAAGGTTGCAATCCTAACCACCATTACCTGGGAGTAAGCCTCACTGAATTCAATACAGCTTACTCTAAGAAGGCATCGATTAGGAGGAATATGCTAGAAATTCCAACCCTCACATTATTTCGAGTTGATCAAGTCAATTCATATCAGAATTCACAAATACTGAATTCCTCAGTCATCTCTAGTAGATTGGCTGCTATATTTACTCAGACCTGAGCTTTAAAGTTTCATTCTGGATCCATGTACCAAATTTAACGTTGTTGGGTGGCCTTCTATTTATTCTTCCATAAATTTGCACCTGCAGAACAAACAGAGAGAAAGTTCAGCAGGTGATGTGACAATAAACAAGTAAAATATTCGCGGCAAATTACTAACAGAACCCTGGCAATATTTTTGAAAAAGAAAATTGGTCTCTGCATTGGTCTCTGCAATGCCTCAGCTGAGTATATCTGGAATAATTTCCTTAGACACCACTTTATGCAACATGCATAGTCTGCCCTCTAGTATTCATCGGTGAGAAATGCACAAACAATATGTGAGATTTACATTCCTTACAGGCAGGTGGCTCCTAGCACTTACCTAGCCAACAGAATTTGCAGTGGGGTAGAATAAACCATTTCTAAATAATTTCATAAAGATATTAAGGGACCTGAAGACAACTTGATATTCATCACTTCCAGGATTGTCTCCTTTGCCATTTTCCAGAAGGTTCTGTCTTGTCGCAAGATCCCTGCAGCAGGTGAATAAATGACCTTTTAAACATTATAGTACCTTTCTTCTGAATCTTTTCCAGTTTGCCAGCTTCCTTTTGCACAAAAGTGAATGGCAAAAGGCAGCAAGCACTGTCCCTCCCCCCATTTCCACACACACACATTTTTTGTGAGACGATTCAGTTGTAAATAGGAAATATGCTTTTCCTAAAAACAGACCGATTTGATCTCTGATTATACATGTTCCTATCGGTTTGCAGAGGTAGCACATCAAATCAACTTGTTATTTGGTTTGTTTAATACATATACCCCACATTACTAAATGGGTGGGTGAGAGTCAGGGCCTGGGGTTGTGGATTTCATAAAGGGCTGCCCTACTTTTCCCTCAATACTTCATGCACTTGGTTGTTGCAAAGATAAAATAGGACAAATTCACACCTGTCTTCCTGAGCAACTCCAAGTAAGTGTGAGGTATAAATGCGGCTAATAAATACATGACTTGTGGTAAGCCATTAGTGAAATCAAACTAACTAACTTTCTTTCTTTGTTTCCTGCTGTAGTGAAAAGAGGATCAGTCCCATTGTCTTTCCTTTTTATCCCGTCTCATTCATCAAACTGACAGGAAATAAAAATGGATGCCTTTAGCATCATATCAGCTACTTCCTGATCACACCGGTTGGTGTTTTGCTGCATGGGGAGCTATAAATTGCCACAGCATCCCAACACATCTTGTGGATACGGAGAGGGGAAATAATAAAAAATAAACCAATTATAAACACAATCAGACTCAGTTATCTATGTGTGGGTTTTTATCAATTTCCATATAGTGACCAGGGCTGGCCCAAAACATTTTGGCACCTGAGACAAACCACAAAATGACATTCCCTCCGCCTCACCAGGGAAGAAGGGTGAGTAAAGATCTACATCAGGAACAAGGAGGGAATAAAGATCTACATCAGGATTTGCTGCCCCTGTGGATTCTGCCGCCTGAGAAAGTCACCTCACCTTGCCTCGTGGGTGGGCTGGCCCTGACAGTGACTGTGATGCCTTCAGTGTGGGAATTTTGTAGATTGCAAAGTATCCCTTAGATTACAGGATGTACCAATTTGTGTATGTTAGGCTGGAATGCGAGACATGAGTAATTAAAGCAAGAGACTCAGGAAAGTTTATACGTATTTTTCGCTCCATAAGATGCACCTGACCATAAGATGCACCTAGTTTTTAGAGGGGAAAAGCAAGATAAAAAATATTCTGCGCAGAGCATGCAAGCTCCCGTCTCTCCCTCCTCCTGCTTCGCTGAGAAGCCAGCAGAGCAAGAGCGATAGCTGTGCAGCGCCTCTTGTTCTGCTGGCTTCCCAGCAAGGTGGGATGAGGTACGAAAGGGAGCCCTTACACGGAGCCCCTTCCATCCCTCGGAGGCAGCCTGTCTGTCCCTTCTACCTGCTGGGGGGAAAGCCAGCAAGAGCCACACACATGCTCCACACAGCTCTTTAAAGGGAGCGCTGAGCAAAGCCTCCCGCCTGCATTCGCTCCATAAGACGCACACACATTTCCCCTCACTTTTTAGGAGGGAAAAGGTGTGTCTTATGGAGTGAAAAATATGGTATATTCCAAACTAGATACATCCAGTGTGCTCCCGCTACTGGTCTGTGAAGCTGTGTGCACAATATGACAGCCACAATGCACATCTGTCCCCTTGTTTCATGAGAAATACTGCATGTTGATGCATCCCCCTTACCTCCCCAAAATGGAAGGCATCCATGATTCCACTCTGCCAGGCAGCATGTGGCTTGGAAACGCATTTAACCGGACTGATGTGTACAATGCTGTGTGAATGCAGCACATGGGAGAGGGGTGTATGTGACCTTGCTGCATTCGAAGCCAATAATGGGTACACAGCGTCAGCATACAGAAAGAATTAGCGAGTTTAGTCAGCTGTAGGAATGGTCCATAGCTGTCAACTTACAGATTTGAAAATAAGGGACCAGCAGCCTTGAAAATAAGGGACCAGCAGCCAAAATAAGGGACCTGCAGCCTCACCTGTTCCAGGCACTCCAGTCTTCCTGTCCTCCTGCAGTCTGGTCAAACTCATGCTGGTAGCTTCGAGAACACTGTCCAACCAACTTTGTAACCAGAGGTTCAACTGAATAGAATCTGAATCACATGCACCACAAGGCCTATACAGCCTCAACTTAAGATGGCTCCCCGGCCTGGCTTTGCACTGCAAAGTTTGCAGCAGCACATGCAACAAAATGGCGTCCAGCATTCAAAAAACCCCTCAGCTTGCATTAACTAGCCAAACACAAGGCATGCAAGCTCCACCCCCCAGTCGTTCTTAGACTTCTTATTGGGTGAGCAACGCAACCAAGCAACACAGTTGGAGCCTGCCTCCCTCCCTGGCCAGCAGGGAGGGAGGGAGAGGAGCTGCTTCTTTTGAAATTTAAGGGACATCATTTAAGGGACATTTAAGGGACATCCATCAATAAGGGACAGCAGTGGGACATGGCGCTGGAATAAGGGACTGTCCCTTCAAATAAGAGACACTTGACAGCTATGGAATGGTCACATGTTCTGTGAAATGTATGAGGCTCCAAAAACCCTTTGCTAAATCAGACTACTTGGAGGGCACAGCAATGGCAACAGCAAATGACAGGGAGCGCATCGATACGAACATGCACATATAGTCTACTTACACTGTGATAAATAGGTACCCAAGGAACTACACCTGCCCCAGCTACTTATAAAAGTACAGAGCACTGTTGCGCTGTACCTTTCTCCTGAGTGATGTTGCCAATTTGAGGTGTGCTATCTCAGGATCTTTCTCTCCCCCTCCCCATAAATGACTTTTCCTGTTTGGTTCTAGCTGCTCCCCTCTCCAGCAGGATCCATATTTCAAACTGCAGGGGTTAAGCAAAGCGACCAATTTCCTCTGACTAATCGAGCATGCAATTTGCCTGCTTGTATTTGGGCAAGAGGATTTATTACACCCAGCGACAATAAATGTTCCGAGCACTGTTATGGGGCAGACCTGTGCCGCAGTTCATTAACTTAAAAGGGGGGGGGATGCTAAAGTACTATTTCTATTTTCGGGCTACTCTGTTTCAAGTTCATTGTGTATTTACAGCTCCCCGGGCAATAAAATGCTTGAGAAGTCCACACCAGAAACTAATTTTGCGTGAGTGTTGCTAACTGTGTGGGAGGGTGTGCTTTCCCCCCTTCTCTCACCTTGAAGTGTTAGCGTTTCCAACGCTCTGGTTTTTCACAGAGAAGCCTGTCGTGCTAAAACTCAACTTCCTTGCTCCAAGTTAAATGCTCCAGAGTTCGCCACTGACAAACTGTTGAATCTGAACACGGAATGGGCCTATGATTTCACCCACGCATCCGCAAATGATGTTGACGTTTGCATCTAACCCACTTTTTAAAAGGTGCTCAAAGTAACCAAAATCATAAAGGTAAAAAGAAGAAATGAATCCAATCTGTTGTTGTTGGCATCCGTCTGTCTTGAGAAACAATGGAGTCCGCCTCTGGGGGTGAAGTCAAACCGCTGTGTTAACAGCACTGAAGTAATCTTCCATGGTGCACAAGGCTGGGCAGTGTGTGTGGAGGTCCTGGGCTGCCCAGATGACAAGGTTGCCTTCTCGGCCTCGCTGATGTGGTCCAAAGGAAAGCAGAGCAATACATTGAGCACCATCTTGACTGCAGGAGTTGCCAGAAGGAGGCGTACAAGGCCCCATCCAGCTGTTTTGGGGACTCCACTCCAGATTTGTGTACGGTTTACTCCAGGGGTCAGCAACCTTTTTCAGCCATGGGCCGGTCCACCGTCCCTCAGACCATGTGGTGGGCTGGACTATATTTTGAAAAGAAAAAAAAAGAACAAATTCCTATGCCCCACAAATAACCCAGAGATGCATTTTAAATAAAAGGACACATTCTACTATATAATAATAATAATTTATTATTTGTACCCCGCCCACCTGGCTGGGTTTCCCCAGCCACTCTGGGCGGCTTCCATAGAAACCAAAAACACACTAAAATATCACAGATTAAAAACTTCCCTGAACAGGGCTGCCTTAAGATGTCTTCTGAATGTCAGGTAGTTATTTATCGCTTTGACATCTGATGGGAGGGCATTCCACAGGGCAGGCGCCACTACCGAGAAGGCCTGGTTCCCTGTAGCTTTGCTTCTCGTAATGAGGGAACCGCCAGAAGGCCCTCGGCGCTGGACCTCAGCGTCTGGGCAGAACGATGGGGGTGGAGACGCTCCTTCAGGTATACTGGGCCGAGGCCGTTTAGGGCTTTAAAGGTCAACACCAGCACTTTGAATTGTGCTCGGAAACGTACTGGGAGCCAATGTAGGTCTTTCAAGACCGGTGTTATGTGGTCTCAGCGGTCGCCCCCAGTCACCAGTCTGGCTGCCGCATTCTGGATTAGTTGTAGTTTCCGAGTCACCTTCAAAGGTAGTCCCAAGTAGAGCGCATTGCAGTAGTCCAAGCGGGAGATAACTAGAGCATGCACCACTCTGGCGAGACAGTCCGCGGGCAGGTAGGGTCTCAGCCTGCGTACCAGGTGGAGTTGGTAGACAGCTGCCCTGGATACAGAATTGAACTGTGCCTCCATGGACAGCTGTGAGTCCAAAATGACTCCCAGGCTGCGCACCTGGTCCTTCAGGGGCACAGTTACCCTATTCAGGACCAGGGAGTCCTCCACACCAGCTGCCCCCTGTCCCCCAAAAACAGTACTTCTGTCTTCTCAGGATTCAGCCTCAATCCATTAGCCGCCATCCATCCTCCAACCGCCTCCAGACACTCACACAGGACCTTCACCGCCTTCACTGGTTCTGATTTGAAAGAGAGGTAGAGCTGGGTATCATCTGCATATTGATGGACACCCAGTCCAAACCCCCTCATGTAAAAAAAAACGCAGATTCCATGACCGTCTGCAGGCCAGATTGAGAAGGCGATTGGGATGCATTCGGCGCCCGGGCCTTAGGTTGCCTACCACTGGTTTACTCCATAGCCTTTCCTTCTCCTGAAGATATCCCACAAGGCAGTAGAGGTTTAAGATCAAAGTTTTCCTTCTCCTAGATGGACGACCTTCATAGGTTGATGAGCCCCATCTGAAAACACACAAAACCATCTGAAAACAACAGGGCAGCTGTCAGGTAAAATACAAGCAATAATAAATGATTTCTGGCTGGATAATGTAACTGGAAAGAAAAGAGAGGGACTTTCCAGAGGAGAAAATTCAATAGCGGGGGGCTGCTACTGGAAAGGTCCTGTTTCATTTTTTTTATTGTTTTAGGACAGCATTCTGTTTCATTGTGTTAGGACAGCATTTTCCAACCTGGTGCCCCCTAGATGTTGTTGGATTACAACTTGCATCACCCCTGGCCATTGGCTATGCTGGCTGGAGCTGATGGAGGTTACTGTCAATTAACATGTGAAAGCCAGATGGTGGTGAGGCATCTGATCAAGGCCTGTATTTTAAAATGTGCTTAAAGATATATTTGCAAATGTTTGTATGTTTCATGCCAGGCAGAAACCAGCTGGCTAAGTACTTTGGCAGTTGTTTATCTTCCTGCTCTCCTGAACAAGGGCCCCCCCCCCGATTTATAGCAGTAGCAGGAGACAAGTTTCTCAAAGTTGTAAAAGGGAATTACAGGCTGGGAGCAAATGTTACACTGACCCTACATATTACAGAATACAATCAAGCTGCAAAAACACTAATTAAGAGTTGGTAAATAGTAAGATTTATTGTTTAACAGAAAATAATACCATGTGCCTCCCATCAGACTCTAGCCATATTTTCCTAAGGTTTAAGGTATACTGAGAGAGTTAAAGGGCAATAAATTTTGGGAAGAGCTAATGGGAAAAGCAGCTGGCTGGGAAAGGGGGATGCAAACTGAAGAGGCTTCTTTTGAAGCTGTTTTTTACTGAGTTCCTTTTTTACTTTGCAAAGGCCTTTTCTTCTAAAAAGCTATCTATGTTATGTATGAGATTTGTTGGCTTAATGTAATTAGGCAAAGGATTTAGAAAGTAAGAAATGTTACATTCTTATTTCATTGATGGTGTGTGAGAATGTGAACCCAAGATCTCTGTTTAGATAGAATTTAATACCACGAGCCATTTGTTTTAGCCATTTGTTTTGGAATGCAGGGGCAACAGGGGCAAAAGGTGATCTGGTAATTAAGGTGCCTTGTCGAGGCAAATGTAAGATATATGGCTACTTGTCTGCCATTTAGGGATAGAAGGAAATATAGCTCTTTGTCTCCCATAAAAGGTAATAGGAAATGGGTGTATCTTTTATGATTGGTTCTAGCAAACAGCCAATAGGAATTTCAACCAGGCTGATTGGACAGAGGCAGGCAAAGGAGGAGCAAGGGGGCTGGGCTGAGGAAATATAAGTGCTGGCCATCAGGGCTGGAGGGTGCAGAGCTTTGGTAATCATATACCACTGTGCCTATCATTTATTTGTCTGACAAATAAATGATTATTTTAATTTCTCTATTGCTGCGTTGAATATTTCATTCCAGGTAAGCGTTAACCACAAGCAGGGTGCTACAGTTGGGGAAGGTTTGTCTAGGAACATATTCAAGATCACTTGATTTTTTAATATGTTTTAATGGGGATCCTTCTGCTGCCCTGTAATCTGTAGTCCACACTTTTCCAAATTACATATGAATACTCTCCCAGCATTCACATAGGCATGGTCCACACAACTGCCTTTGTAAATTTCTAAAGAGTCTCCTTCATAACTGGCTATGACATTCTGTTCTCCATCCTTAAATTGGTGCAGTACAAACAAGGACCTTCTGCCAAATATGTTTAGTAGTATTCTAGATTTGCCCACGGTTAGGGAAATGGTGGCTATCACAGCTCGACCATGTGCTGATTCATGTGTCCTACTTTGCAGAGAACAGTCCTCTATTTCAAGGTATCTTCTATTTAAAAGGCTGTTGAGTCAAAGTCTGATTCAAAGGTAAAAATTCCATTAGAAGGGAGAGCAGGGACCTTGAAGTTGCCCATGAGTTGTATGAACCTGGATAG
The DNA here is from genome assembly GCF_964106915.1 of Podarcis gaigeae. Lineage (NCBI taxonomy): Eukaryota > Metazoa > Chordata > Lepidosauria > Squamata > Lacertidae > Podarcis > Podarcis gaigeae. The sequence goes on from NC_139678.1 coordinate 131,143,114, forward strand.
CAGACTGAGCAAGCACTCTAGTTATCTCCCGCTTGGACTACTGCAATGCGCTCTACGTGGGGCTACCTTTGAAGGTGACTCAGAAACTACAACTAATCCAGAATGCGGCAGCTAGACTGGTGACTGGGGGCGGCCGCCGAGACCACATAACACCGGTCTTGAAAGACCTACATTGGCTCCCAGTACGTTTCCGAGCACAATTCAAAGTGCTGGTGTTGACCTTTAAAGCCCTAAACGGCCTCGGCCCAGTATACCTGAAGGAGCGTCTCCACCCCCATCGTTCTGCCCGGACGCTGAGGTCCAGCGCCGAGGGCCTTCTGGCGGTTCCCTCATTACGAGAAGCAAAGCTACAGGGAACCAGGCAGAGGGCCTTCTCGGTAGTGGCACCCGCCCTGTGGAACGCCCTCCCATCAGATGTCAAAGCGATAAATAACTACCTGACATTCAGAAGACATCTTAAGGCAGCCCTGTTCAGGGAAGTTTTTAATCTGTGATATTTTAGTGTATTTCTGGTTTTTATGGAAGCCGCCCAGAGTGGCTGGGGAAACCCAGCCAGATGGGCAGGGTACAAATAAATTATTATTATTATTATTATTATTATTATTATTATTATTATTATTATTGCCTAGTCAGTTTCCCCCACTGCAGTGAAATGCAATACAGTTCTATTTAAATTAGAGGCATTATTCGTACATTTGCAGGGATATGTATGAATTAGCATATGCAAATTTCATGCAGATCTTTGTCTTATTTTGTCCTGCTTGTTTCCTTTTCCCTTTTTTTGCAGAGCAAAAGTAGTCATTCCATAACTATGAAAAATAGACACTGATGGTCTGGTCTGGTCTGGTCTGTATAATCGCATTTTGATCTGCAGATATCAGCACATAGTGGTTTTTCATTTGCTGATTGTCTGCAGAACAGATTGTTTTGAAAGACACAGAAGCAGGGGCCAATAAAAGCTTCCATGGAGAAGCTGCTGTTGGCTTTCTGAATTATGGAAAAAAGTGGATGAAACCCAATTTTGGAAAATTCACAGGTAGCTATAGAAGAGATCCATGTGTCAAAGAGACCCTACAGTCTATATTGCAAAAGAATAGGAAATGAAACTCTCTGGGTGAAATAATTTTAATCCACATTGGTTGTGGAAAATTCATACTTGGCAGTCATAGCTGTTCTGGATTACCATTCACCTTGTTAGATAGGAGTGCTGGTGCCATTGGATTGCTCAAGAACAAGCTTTGGTTTGGCAAAGGGAAACTAAAATCAACCCACAATTAGCAGCATGATCATGCACAAAAATGGTGGCATTTGAATGCTTAGTCAGAACATAGCATGTACTGAAACAATAAATTAAATTGTAATCAAGCTTGGTTTGAATTACAAAAATATTAAAGATCATTAGACAGAAACCTATTATCAGTATACATTCAGGCATTTAAGAACTTAATAGATTCAGGCATTTATAACCCTAATAGATTTGACATGCGGACTTTCTGATTTCAAGTTTTGACAACTTTCGTAACATAGAAACAGATTGCTTTTAGACACAGATTGTGTAGGGATAAATATAATATTTGGAATCCATTTATAAAAGTATAATGTCTTGTTAATAATGTTGCATTTAATGGAATAATTCTATTGCCTGTATGCCCATATACTCTTATCATATCACAATTTCAATTTTGGGTGTGTTTTTTCTCTTTTTCTTTTATTCTTTCACATTACTCCCTCACTGAAAACTTTTAATAAAAATATAAACCTTACAAGTTTTGATGGCATTGCTGGTTTTCATTGTATCAATGTTGTACCACAGTGGTGTATTGCTATAATTAATCAAAATAATTATTTTACAAACTGTACACAATTCCCTGTAGATTATATAAAAGTCCAGCATGCCACATCTTGGTATGCACTGCCATCTGGTGATAGTATTTTATGCAGGCTTGCCTTTTAAAATTATTCTCTGTTAACCGGTAGCACTCAAATTAAATAAAAAATGTTTCTTTTAAAAAAGGTAATTCAGAGTTTTAAAATTAACCCCTGATAATAGAAAATAAATTCCATAACAATTGCTTTCTTTTGCATTAATAAAGGTAATTTAGGCTTTTTTCATGGCCTTTTTGAGCCATGTCTTCTCCTTTGTGCATCTCCTGCAGCAACAGTGCATTATCAATTCACTTGCATCCAACAGATGAGGGGAAAGCCTTGATTGAGGCACAGAGGATGGCACATTAGGGTAAATGGGCACTACATGAGAAGCCTTAAGTCTCCTGGCAACCACCTGCCCACCGAGGGTGGCTCCACCTGTATATATTTTCTTCGTAACTATATCTCTTTGCATATCCTTTTGTATATCCATTGGCTTTCTATTTTTAGTTAGGTTCACAGTGACTGGCATTATATTTTAAGTTAGACTTTGCAGGGATTGTGAGATGTGAGAATGCCATTCTGCTTTCCTTATGGAATATTATGTCAGTTAATAAAACTTCCTTCTGATACCCAACAGTCTGCCTGCTCTCCATTGATGGAGCTCCAAGGAACATTTTTGCTTGCTTGGTGGTTGCTACTGGCCAATGACCACTAGCCGGCGAGACATATGCCCTGCCCCGCCGCAAAATCCTCGAAAACTCTATAGAATTGAGTGTGAGCACAGACGCTTCACTTCTAGATTATGTAAGAATGAGAGACCCAGGGTGTATGCTTTGAATTAGTTACGTTTCAAATACTGGTGGCATTTAGCGTTTAGAAATATAGCACGCATCGCTGAATAGTTTTTACGTGCGGTTCCTGTGTGCCTATTATTTTATAACCCCTGGGCCATATCCAAGAAACCCTATCCAACCCTGAAAGCGGTACAAAGGATGTTGTTCCAGTTAACATCGGAATGCAAATCGAAACATATCCTCGAAGCTCCCGGGGAGATAGAAGCGAGGGAAGTGAGATAAAGGAAGGCATGTCAACATCCTGCCCAAGGCCTAATACTAATACTAATACTTTATTATTTATACCCCGCCCATCTGGCTGGGTTTCCCCAGCCACTCTGGGCGGCTTCCAACTGAATATTAAAAACAGTACAGCATCAAACATTAAAAACTTCCCTAAAGAACTTCAGTTGTCTTTTAAAAGTAGAATAGTTGTTTATTGCTTTGACATCTGCTGGGAGGATGTTCCACAGGGCGGGCGCCACTACCGAGAAGGCCCTCTGCCTGGTTCCCTGTAACCTTACTTCTTGCAATGAGGGAACCGCCAGAAGGCCCTCGGCGCTGGATCTCAATGTCCGGGCTGAACGATGGGGGTGGAGACGCTCCTTCAGGTATACAGGACTGAGGCCGTTTAGGGCTTTAAAGGTCAGCACCAACGCTTTGAAATGTGCTCGGAAACGTACTGGGAGCCAATGCAGATCTCTCAGAACCGCTGTTATGTGGTCCCGGCGGCCACTCCCAGTCACCAGTCTAGCAGCCGCATTCTGGATTAATTGCAGTTTCCGGGTCACCTTCAAAGGTAGCCCCACGTAGAGCGCGTTGCAGTAGTCCAAGCGGGAGATAACTAGAGCATGCACCACTCTGGCAAGACAGTCCGTGGGCAGGTAGGGTCTTAGCCTGCGTACCAGGTGGAGCTGGTAGACGGCTGCCCTGGACACAGAATTGACCTGTGCCTCCATGGACAGCTGTGAGTCCAAAATGACTCCCAGGCTGCGCACCTGGTCCTTCAGGGGCACAGTTACCCCATTCAGGACCAGGGAATCCCCCACACCCACCCGCCCCCTGTCCCCCCAAAACAGTACTTCTGTCGTCAGGATTCATCCTCAATCTATTAGCAGCCATCCATCCTCCAACAGCCTCCAGGCACTCACATAGGACCTTCACCGCCTTCACTGGTTCTGATTTAAAGGAGAGGTAGAGCTGGGTATCATCCGCATACTGATGAACACCCAGCCCAAACCCCCTGATGATCTCTCCCAGCAGCTTCATATAGATATTAAAAAGCATGGGGGAGAGGACGGAACCCTGAGGCACCCCACAAGTGAGAGCCCAGGGGTCTGAACACTCATCCCCCCCACCACTTTCTGGACACGGCCCAGGAGAAAGGAGCGGAACCACTGTATGACAGTGCCCCCAGCTCCCAGCCCCTCTACACGGTCCAGAAGGATGGTATGCTTGATGGTGTCAAAGGCCACTGAGAGATCCAGCAGAACTAGGAAACAGCTCTCACCTTTGTCCCTAGCCCGCCGGAGATCATCAACCAGCGCGACCAAGGCAGTTTCAGGCCCATGGTGAGGCCTGAATCCCAATTGGAAGGGATCCAAATGGTCCGCATCCTCCAGGCATGCTTGGGCATAGTTGCGAGGCGATAGAAATGTGGCATTGAGACCATAATTGCAAGGGAGCAGAAGGCCGTAAGGAGCCATACACCGGTTTACCAACCCATGACCTGCAAGCTCTCTTGGTGTATGAAGGATGTTTAAGAATGATGTTTTTATGATGTGCTACGCCTATGAAAAAAGAAACCCTTGTTCTGATGCTCCTGGCGGCAGACCTTCTTTCTTAACTGGCTAGAACAAGCTCCTTAGGTCCCTCCTGGATGCTGGAATTTAATTCATTTCCTTGGCTCCTTCCACATAGTATATTCATCACCACCCCATTTCCTTTCTGACTAAAACAATTCTTACCTTTTTATCAAATTTAATAAATAAAAATAGGGGCTACTGGTTTGCTTCATTTATTGGTTTGCTTTCGCTTGTTTTAGGACGTGGTCTGGTTTTTTTGCATTTCCGTGTTGCACTTTTACCCTTGCGAGCCGCCCTGTGGTACACACAAACCCCATATATATATAAAGGTAAAGGACCCCTGACAGTTGTCCAATCGCAGACAACTCTGGGGTTGCAGCGCTCATCTTGCTTTACAGGCTGAGGGAGCCGGCGTTTGTCCGCAGACAGTTTTTCCGGGTCATATATATATAAAATATATATAATTGTTGTTGTTTAGTTGTTTAGTCGTGTCCGACTCTTCGTGACCCCCTGGACCAGAGCACGCCAGGCACTCCTGTCTTCCACTGCCTCCTGCAGTTTGGTCAAACTCATATTAGTAGCTTTGAGAACACTGTCCAACCATCTTGTCCTCTGTCGTCCCCTTCTTCTTGTGCCCTCCATCTTTCCCATCATCAGGGGCTTTTCCAGGGAGTCTTCTCTTCTCATGAGGTGGCCAAAGTATTGGAGCCTCAGCTTCAGGATCTGTCCTTCCAGTGAGCACTCAGGGCTGATTTCCTTCAGAATGGAGAGGTTGGATCTTCTTGCAGTCCATGGGACTCTCAAGAGTCTCCTCCAGCACCATAATTCAAAAGCATCAATTCTTCGGCAATCAGCCTTCTTCATGGTCCAGCTCTCACTTCCATACATCGCTACTGGGGAAACCATAGGTTTTACTATACGGACCTTTGTCAGCAAGGTGATATCTCTACTTTTTAAGATGCTGTCTAGGTTTGTCATTTTCTCCCAAGAAGCAGGCGTCTTTTAATTTCGTGGCTGCTGTCACCATCTGCAGTGATCATGGAGCCCAAGGAAGTAAAATCTCACTGCCTCCATTTCTTCCCCTTCTATTTGCCAGGAAGTGATGGGACCAGTGGCCATGATCTTCTTTTTTTTGATGTTGAGCTTCAGACCATCTTTTGCGCTCTCCTCTTTCACCCTCATAAAGAGTTTCTTTAATTCCTCCTCACTTTCTGCCATCAAGGTTGTGTCATGTAATAATATATAATACTGTAATACAATTCGGATGCTTGGCCTCCCGACCGTTGGGCGCCTAAAGCACTAGCAGCTTCCTTTCGCGTAGTATATTCACACACACACACACAACCTTAAAAAAGAACAAAACATTTTAGCAACGAAAATGAATTTATTGTACTCTCGGTGCCTGAAGCACCCGCTTCCCGCCATTATCTCCGCAGGGCCTCTGAGGCGTTTCTGAGGCGATTCTCCTCCCCCACACTCTTCGCTGTTCCTTTTCCCGCCGCGCCCTCCCCTTCGGGCGTTTCCGTGAGGGGCGGCTCGGCTCTTTCCGTGCGCCTGAGAGCGGGAGGGGGCGAGCGGGGGGGAGACGGAGCGAGGAGAGCCGAGGCAGGCTCGGCGGCGGCGGCGGCGCTTGCTCTGTCTCTCTCTCTCTCTTTCTCTGAGAGTTTCCCCCTCCCTCTCTCTCTCCCTCCCTCCCTCCCTCTCTCTCCCTCAGTCGGCCGCTGCCCGCCCGCCCGCCCGCCTGCCTGCCTGTCGCCGGGGCTGGGAGAGCCTGGGAGAGAGAGCGCGCGCGTGTGTGTGTGTTATGTGAGTGACGCGGCGGAGGTGTAGTTTGACGCGGTGTGTTACGTGGGGGAGAGAATAAAACTGCGGCGAGAGCCTAGGCGCGAACGAAAGCAGTGACGGAGCAGCCTGCAGCCGGTAAGAGGAGAAAAGCAAAGGAAAGCCAGGAAGGGAAGAGAGAGAGAAAAAAAGAGAGAGAGCAGGAGAGGAAAGAACCAGGAGGAGGAGGAGGAGGAAAAAAAACACAACCAACCCCCCGCGCGCGCACACGGTGTCGGCCGAGGGGCAGCAGTGGCCGGGGCTGAGGCGGGGTGGGTCGGCAGGCGGGAGTCGGTGGGACGGAGGGGAGCCCTCGGGCGGGAGAGAGAAAGAGAGAGAAGCGAGGCCTGGTCTCGCTCCGCGGGAGGGGCGCCCGCTTCTTCGCCGCCCTCCTTTCTTTTTTTTCGTTTTGTTTCTCTCTTTCTCTCCCTCACTTCTCCGGCCCCATATAATCCGAAATGGAAGCGGGCCTCCTCTCGCCCTCTTCCCCACAGATCGCCCCCCTCACGCGACCTGCTTGTTCCCGCCTTGCCGAACCCGGCCGCAACCGCCACGAACAAAGAATAATGGCGGATGGAGGCGGCCGGGCAATGCTGCTGGCGGCGGCGGCGGCGGGAAAGACGGCTCCGCTGCTGCCGCCGCCGCCGCCGCCACTGCGCTTCCACCTTGTGGGGGGAGGGCAACATAAGACACCCCCCCCCCCGACCTCTACTGCCGTTGGGAGACCGGGGGGGGGGGAGAAAGGGCCTCAGGAGAGCTCCCCCCCTCCATACACTTTTCGTTTTAGTAGGTGGCCTTCCCCGTTGTGGTGGGTTTTTTTTCCCCCGTGAGGTGCCTTAAGTCGTTATTTGGCAAAGGCGCGCAAAAAAATTAAAACCGGATCGCCCACCTACAACTGGCATTCGTGAGGGATGGGGGGGGGGGGGAGACACGCGGCGCGCGCTTATTTAACAGCCCTACGGAAAATAGGGAAGCTCCCGCCGCCTGCTGCCTCCCTCCTTCCCCAAGCGCCGTGTTGGGGGCGCTTTTGCCCCTGGGGCGGGCGAGGTAGACCCGAAGGGTGCGAAACACACACACACACACACGTGTTTTATTTCCGTTCTGTACCCAGCCTCCCTTTGTGGAGAGCAGACGGTGGTCCCGATGCCTCCCTCTTCTTCCCTGGTTACTCTCCTCTCTCAGCCTCCAGCTAAATATCTCCTGGGTCCCGCAACAGACACATTTTTCTTTCCCGCCCCTCCGTGGGCAAGGCAGTTCCAGATGTTTGAACCCGCAGCCCTTGGGTTGCTCTCCACAGCTAGATAGCTGATTTGGCAGGACCGCCCTTTGAAAAAGGAAAAAAGAAGGTGGTTGTTCTATTATGGAAAGCACAGCTTTAAAAGTTGTGCTTGAGCAGTGCTCTTGAGGTTGCAAGGCCTTCCGAGTTCCTTTTTAATAAAAGTATTTTGGATCAAAACTGTATTCCTGAACACTTTGTTTTCCTCTCAGCTCTGTGCCTAGAATGATACAATGAAAGCCTGGGCCCACTGAAAACAAAGTTCCTATCGGCTTCAGGGACACCGGGTTTAATCCTGGCGCCCCAATTCCACTGCTTTGCAGTTCATTTGCTCAGTACTGTAATGCATGATGACTGCTTATGAAGAGAGGTGTATAAATAAAGCTATTCTGGCATTAATAACTATAAGTAGAGTAATGCATACATTTTATTACAGCATCTGGTTGCAGGGCACTTGGCAAACTGATGAAGACCAAGGGGTTGGTCATTTAAAATGTGGATTTTGAGCTGGGGTTTGAAGTTTTGAGACATTTGGGTGATACTAGTATATGATGCATGACAGATTAGGCCCAATTGGAATGTCTAAATTTTGCAGCAGTAATCTCCATCCTTACTGGTTTTCAGGGAAATGGACTTGATACTGAAAATACCTTAAATGAGGCTGATATAACTTCATGAAAATGTAGGGAGGCTTGCATCACACTTATATACAGTTGTATATAACATTCTTTCCCATTCTGAAAAGTGAATTTCATCACAGGTGTTGAGTAGCAAGTCTTAATCTAGATCTCACTGTGATGTTTGCAAGCATTGTTCCTGTTTGCACTCCCTAAGATACTTCATACCCAGGCAACCGTATTTCAGTGACCACCTCATGACTAGTTTTGTTTATTCTATTTCTTCCTTTTTTAAGTATAGAAATTCTCAATTTTCTTGCATGTACTTATTTAGGTTCTTTAGTTTGTATCCAAATGCAACTATTTTGTATCTTGCCGGGGGGGGGGGGGAATAATAATAACTTGCGTAATCAACAATAATATTTTTTTAAAAAAAATGCAACCTAGAGTCTTTGTGGTTCTAAAAAACCTAATAGTTATTACAACATACTATTTTTGGGCTAGAACCTACTTACATTATAGATGCCATGGACTGTTGCCAGTGATGGAGTGAAAAGTTCATGCAAGTCAGGGCACATGATTTTCAATGAGCCCTGGTAGTTTGGGTCCCTCTGGAACAGAAAAGGATATGATACAGTAGTATAGGAAGCTGCCTTATACAGAGTTAAACCACTGGTGTATCTAGCTCTGTTCTGTCCATGCTTCCTTACAGTTGCTATCAAAGGTTTCAGATGGGAGTTTCCCAATATTTTCAGGGGATTGCAGCTGGGATCTTCTGCATAGAAGGTAGATCCTGTACAACTGAGCTACAGCTACAGCTCAGTGGGAGGACGAAGAGAAAACCAAGTGTCCCAGTTTGTGTGCAGAAGCATTTCCACCATTGGATGCAACTCATGAAGTGTTACCCTCAATTGACAACTGGATACATACGGAGGAGGGGGGGACACCATATATAAACAGCCATGAAATGAAAGAGGTACAGTCACTGACTCTCTTAAGAAAAACAAACCTTATTTTCTCCTTTCCCTCCACAGTTTATGTCAGTCCCTTAGCGCTAAGGTAGAAATTTGTCAGGAAAATGCTGTGCCAAGTTTTTTGTGTTTTTTTTAAAAGAAATTAGGCACACAGTGTAACAGTAGGAAGAAACTACTGGTCTGTGTGTCACCAAGAAAGGGGAGTTGGCTGTGGACCCATACATCATACATTTAAAGCAAAGAATCCTGGGAACTGCAATTTACCAGAGCTACACTTCCCAGGGAACGCGGGTGGCGCTGTGGGTAAAACCTCAGTGCCTAGGACTTGCCAATCGTATGGTTGGCGGTTCGAATCCCCGCAGCGGGATGAGCTCCCGTCTTTCGGTCCCAGCTCCTGCCCACCTAGCAGTTCGAAAGCACCCCTAAGTGCAAGTAGATAAATAGGTACCGCTTTATAGCGGGAAGGTAAACGGCATTTCCATGTGCTGTGCTGGTGCTGGCTCGCCAGAGCAGCTTCGTCACACTGGCCACGTGACCCGGAAGTGTCTGGACAGCGCTGGCTCCCGGCCTCTTAAGTGAGATGAGCACACAACCCTAGAGTCGGACACGACTGGCCCGTACGTGCAGGGGTGCCTTTACCTTTACACTTCCCAGGATTTTTTTTTGGGGGGGTGCTTTAGCTGTATGGTGTGTACACAGCCTTAGCTTGTCTTAGCTTTAGACCATGTGGTTCTTCTCTAAAGTAGATCTGTAAAGTATGCATGTATTGGGGATTATCTTGCATCATTTATATCTAACCTGGCTTGCTTTGGTTCCGTTTGTAGGGATGGCTCATATACTAAGCACCATATACCCAGGATGCATTTAGTAACAGTATTCTTCACAATGCAAACCAATTCGTTTGTTTTACATTCTTCCCTGATGAGATCCATGGAGAACTGGATTATGTGCTATGTCTAACAAGTATTTGACCCCCTAAACATGCATCTTAAAACAATTTTGTTTGCCAGTATGGTAGTGATGTGAAGTCCTTCATATCACCTAGTTCTATACGTATCTCATCACAGAATGACCATTTCTTTGCGCAGTTGCTCATAGTGCTAGTTTTTCATTGGATTTCCCCTTTTGCAAGCCATGAGTTGTCTTAAGCTTATTTTTACTGTAGGAAAACTAGCACTGAAAAGCCTTGGAGGGATAAGGTGGGTGGGGAATGATATTCTGGGATATGAGGAATTACTACAGAAAATGTGAACCGCTGTTATATTGCATCATTTCCCCTAGTGTTGCAGCAGGACTGTAATGGACCACTGGGTTTTCACATCTTACAAATGAATGGCGCTCTTTTCACATCTTAGTTTATTTTGTCACGTATTATCTTGCTGGTTAACACTTTTGCTTTCTGTGCAATATCAAGGTGAAGTAATTATTAAATGTAGCACTTTAGTCATGCACAGCAATAGTTGTTCAACCTCTTGCTGGAAAACCTGATTTACGCAGCCTTTGACTGCCTTATCTCCTAGTCTGGATTTCCAAGGTGTCTTAAAGGACTTCAGGGATTCCTTCTTTTGACTCATGCCACTTCCTACAAATCCCACTTCATGTCTGACAAATCCAGAATCCTTCCAAGGCACCCTTTTCAGTTTGAAATCAATCCATATTTGATGCACAATCCTAGTATAGTTCCATCTTTCTCCTCTTAACCTAAGGTGAACAAAAAGGGGGTATTGCGCTACTGGTGTAATCCCCTTGTGGGTTGATGAAGAGAACTGCTATAGTTCAGTGGTTTTCTGCCTTCCAGAAAAAGTTTCCGTATTGATCTGTCTGCTGCCTTACAGAAGATTCTGGGACATTGGAGGGTGTATTGTCTGTTCCTGTGAGAATCCAAACACACCTGTTAAGCTTCATGGTTGCCCTGCATAAATGGAATACACCCTAGATTTCGTGTTTTTCTCAAGCCCCCCCCCCCATTTTTGCCTGTAAGACCACCCCTCCTTCTGTTCCACAGCTTGTCATGCAGATACTCTTGTTTATACAATAATGTATATGCAGCCTGCCGCTGTGAGCAAAAATCTGGATGGGAGCCTTTATCCAGCACTGAATTCTGATCTACATAACAGGACAACGCAATAGCTTTTTCAGACCAGGTTGGAATGATGAAGGAAGTGAGGGAGCAGAGACCCAACCCACAAATCAGGGCTATTCAGCTCACCTTTATCTTGGATGGTGGAAAGGAGGTTTCACATGCCTCAGGATCTTGCTAGTTCCTGAAAATGTGAATATTCCTTCCAACTGTCCCATAATTTGAGCACTGCTCTGTTGCAGCATAACACAAAAGGAAGATTAGAAATGCAGATTAAGATATCTTTCAAGAAATATGCTTTGCTGAACTTGTTGAGAAATGCTTCGAGATTCCAAGAATTCTTTGGGTTCCCTGAAACATCAGTCAAAATCACTGCTCTTGTCAGTTCTTTTTAGTAAGGCTTACAGTTCTCCATACTGTAATCATGCTTATCTAATTGCATGTCTAAGCCTGTAATCTTAGGATCACTTGGAAGTAAGCCTTATTAGATTCAGACTTGTTTCTCTGTAAAACGTACCTAGGACCATACATGTCAGAGTGAAAGTAGTCACACTCGTTTCCAAATAACTTCAGTTAGACTTAGCTTCATTCGGGAGAAAAGGAAGAGCCATTATGTATTGCTGTTTATTCATCAATGGCCTTCTGGCATTCACTATATATTTTGAAGTATCTACAGATGAATTATTCCTTCAACCTTAAAATTACAGTGAATGTGAGCATCTTAATTTGTACAGTATATTTTGTGCCCTGATTTTCAAGTTCCTGTAGACAACTGAGCTGGCATACTACAATAAAATGAATGCTGGAATTCTGAATGAATTAGCTTTCTGCATACCTGAAAAACAGCACATATTTTCCACTTAGCTTGCAGTTTCAGTATCCATAGGTTTTCATATGTGATGTCAAAGAAAGAAAGATACTTGCCCCATGACAAACTTTTATGACTTTCCCACTATACCTGCATATTCATCTTCATGTGGTTTTTCTCAGTCTATTTTCTTTTAGCCAGCAACTGGTGAAGAACTGAGTTTTAAGTTGCTTATGTTTTTATTGGCTATATTATATTCTATAGTGATCACTATAAAAGCAAGCCAGAAACAAATGGTTTAGCAACTTGTGCAACATCATTTTGCTTCATCTGCATAATCTCATGTTCTTGTACACACAAATGCAACATTGAGTGAGCTCCACGTTCGTGATAGTTGCTCCACAGCAAATACCATGATTCTGGGGGCGTTTCTTCATCCTCCTAAGAACAGTGTTGAGGAACCTTTCTCATCCCAAGTGCCACATGCCCTCATGGACTGCCTTCCATGGGCAAAACTCAAAAGAGGTTTCTGCACAAACACCACCACCCATGTTTTCACAGTTAATGGCACCTTCCAGCCAGGCAAAAGTACCGAAGGAGGGCTAAACTGAGCTGGTGGCAGGTATGGCCTGGGGAGAATCTTGAGGGTATTCTAGAGAGGCCTGCATCTGCCCCCTTGGCCTAAAATTCTGCATCCCTGCTTTAAGAGCATGAAAATTGCTTCTTTCCCATGACTGGGATTGCCCTGGTCCCACATTTGGGTATATGAGCACGTTTGCAGGAATGCCAACAAAATCTTGGAAGAAGCATAGTTCCTTTTCCAAGTCGTAGCCTATATCTGAGAATGCATGCTTCTTCAGAACCAACGGTTGTATTGCAAACATGAAATAAATTTGATCACGTTGCTATTTTGCATGTTTTAATAATGTACAGTATTTATGTTTGGGGGAGTATCACTTAGATGGGTGTAGATGCCAAGCTACATCTAGTAGGTGTTTAACCCTGCAATAATTCTACTGCTCTTGTTTATTCCAAGAGGAATACATCTGTTTCATAATGAAAATACGTTCCCTCAGAAATAGTGGAAACAGTTTTACCTGGTTTCTAATACTTATGTAGGATACATTAAATTCATATTTTCACCACCTTTAGAGCTGCAAACTTTAAATAACATGAAAGCTGGAGTACTAATTGTCCCAACAGCCCTGAAATGCTATCAGGCACTGAATTTGGCTGGCGAAACATTTGATGCTCATCCAGGCCTGGTGTCTGAGGTCCTCTAAGGGTAGCCAATAGCAGATCCTTAGCTAAGTTGGAAGGACTCTTTAAGGAGTAGGCTCATGTGCTTTACTGAAAGGCAGAAGGCTTATGCATTCCTTGCTTCTAATCTGATGTACAGGGAGGCAGCTACCAAGTTTATTCCTAAGTAACTGAAAGCCTCCTCCTAAGCAGTGGCTAGAATTGAATACCCTCCCTCCAGTAAAACTTAGGGGAGCTAGAAATTAGCATTGAGCAAATGCCACAGTTGTGTGCACAGTTAATCCTCTCTTTAGCATACATAAGGATAGTTTTGTCCTTTGGGTTTCCTTGAACAGTTGGATATTAAATATGCTATAGAGGGGGGGAACCTCCCCTGACAAAGTAAGTGTTTTGCACCCAACCTAATTTTGTTGTTGACAGCAGCAGCATCCTGCCTTGCAAATATTAGGTTGCAGAGGAGCACCAAACCTGTATTAATACCAATCATACCATTACAATTCTTTAAGAACTGATTAAATGGATTTTCATAGTCTTTGAAATTATTAGTATGTCTAAGTCTTGCTTGAATGTAGAACAAATAAAATGTAGAGGCAGCATTCAAATAGTTTTTAAGTATGCACGTGCTTTGTTGCTGAATATTTCAGAGTTTTCTGGAATTTTCCTACTTCTGTCCCACCCCAGTCCTACTAATTAGGCTTTCAGTTCCTTTTTTCATTTGACCACTTTAAGTCAGGCTCAGCATTTTACCCATGTCTGGGGCTCAAAGTTGCTTTGCCAGTCTTTTCCTAGTATCCCAAGTCCTGTTCAAACAATCCTTAACTCTCCTTTGGTGCATCGCAGGCACAGGTATCTACACACCTCTTTATTACAGATTCACACAAATTTACATTTATTAATGGAACCATAAAACTTGTAGCAAATAATTCAACCAGGTGTAAATCACTTTAAAATTCTTTTATTTAAATTTGAGAGTTAAGCACATGGTGACAAATAATTGCATCTCTGAAGCATACCTTTTAATTACACCACACCCTGCATTGGCAATAGGAAGATAGTTGCATACACAGCAGATTTTAGTAACAACAAAGTCACTCCACTGTGATGCTGAAGATTGTTAAGAGCATGCATGCAAGCTACTGATTTGATTTCTCCAGTGTGTACCACTTTGCTAACTGACTAGTTTGAAAAAGGGTGTGTGTGGTTTTTCAGTCATGTTCAAGGAATGCTTATCTCATTGGCCTTGCACATGGACCATGTTAACTACTCTTGTTAAATTTGGAAATTTGATACAGCAAAGAGCACACAGTTACATTTGTCAATGAATTTCACTTAGATAACTGCCAGTATTATGTAGGGTTGTCATATTTCAAAAGGACACCCGTAAGTTGTTGAGTTTTTTAAAAAGGAAATTAAGATCCAGCACAAAGTGCCGCTTTTCAGAAATTCCACGTATGGCACCCCTAGAATTACGGAACAGCTACCAACTATTAGGCAAGATTGGCAGTTTCAAAGTTTTTAGCTTTGTTAACTAAATGCAAGTAAAGCAAATTATATTAAATCGCTGTCTGGGGTGATCTTAGGTGCAGTACTGCATCCAGAGCTCAGAAACTGCTCACACTAATGAAATTCCCTGTTGCAAAATGCACCTAGAACAATGGGAGTTTCAAATACTGTCGTGATGCTTGGACAGACATCAGAGGAAGTGCATTCCCTTTTCACAATGAACTGCTGCATTCAAATCCCAAAGCGGAGGAATATTAATCAGTGACTCCACCCAAGATTGGGTGCAAAGTTGCCCTACGTGGCTTATGGAATAATGCTGCAAGTTTTTATTCAGGAACACTGCAAAGGTTTTTCCTCTTCTCCATGGTTTTTCCTGTTGCTTTAATTAGAAGTGTATTCTTCATAGAAGGGGCTACTGACAAAGTACATTTCCCTCACGTCCTGAAGTCAGGTATGAATAAAGGGTGCACTACTGGACATTTATGGATTTGAATTGCAGTAGTAAAATTACTGACAGAATGGCTTTATGCTACCGTGGGTGACCTTGATAAAAACAGGAGAAAAGCATGTTTCACAAAGAGGGATTGCAGTCATATCACTAATAATGTCTGCAAGCAAAACAGTAATAGATCACACACTGTTAAGAGCTTTGACATCTAGATAGCAGCTTCCCCTTGGCTGGCTTCCAGAGCAATCCTATGCTTCCTTACTTAGGAATAAGTCCCATTGAGTTCATAGGGTCTTAGGTCCAAACAAGTGTGCGTGGGTTACATCCTCAGTTGTGTTAGATTTAAACAGGACGTGGTTCATAAGAGAAGAGCGGCACACAAGTGAGCAACTTCAGCATCACAATCATACTGTGGATATTGTGGTCAGTATTCAGAATCTCCCAAGTGTGGATATTACTGGTCACAAAGGGTTACCAGCACAGTATTTGAGTAACAATGAAAGCAAATTCACAGTAAACTGAAATCTGGATGAATGTAATTAGAACCCAAACCTGTTCCTAACTGGCTAATTCCCTCTCTCATTTCCTGTCAACTGACCAAAGTTCCCACTGCCACCCAATTATCATCCTATGCCCTTTTCAGCCTCCACCTCCCCTTCTAACATTCTAAACTCCCAGTGGATTTCCTTTCCCTACCCTCAAAGCTTAAACCCAAAATATGGTTCATTACTCCAGTTTTGGACTATGCTGCCCTCGCTAGTCCCTGGTCTGCCTCCTGGACTGGCAGTGATCAGCACAGAAACTGATGCTGCCTGTGTGTGATTTATGGGTCTGTTTGTCATTCAGAGAAATCTCTGCCTGGAAACAAGATTAAACAGCATGTCTGAAGAGTAATAATGTGATGAACACTCCTTTAGCTTGTAGTGTATCACTGAAGGAGGATGTGAATGTTTCCGCCTGTACTCTGAACCTTAGAGGTGGGGAAGATTAAAGAGAAATTATTTATGTTTATTACTTTCCAATTCGTCCATTAACCAGAATAGCTAACTTCTCATCAGGCTTGTAATCCAGTCATCTCATGTGCTCTTGGCTGGATTGAGACAGCAATTCTAGGTCTTCATTTTGCTTTTAATAATCAACAGTATACCGTATTTTTCGCTCTATAAGACGCACCAGACCATGAGATGCACCTAGTTTTTGGAAGAGGAAAACAAGAAAAAAAATATTCTGAATCTCAGAATACAGAACAACAATAGGGATTGCTGTGCAGCGATCCCTCTTGCTGTTCTGGCTTCTGGGATAGCTGTGCAGCCTGCATTCGCTCCATAAGACGCACACACATTTCCTCTTACTTTTTAGGAGGGAAAAAGTGAGTCTTATAGAGCAAAAAATACGGTAAACTAGGCCCATGGTGCACCATCAAGTACCTATCAAAATGATGACAGTGTGCTGCTAATGAGTAACCACGCTAGGATTATAAAACTGATTTATGAAAGCCAGTTCCCAACATTCTGTTCCACTTAAGTGTCACCAAGGGATGAATCCAGGTTCAAGGTGTGCAGATAGGAACAAGCTTTAATAATAGTTGGGGTTACCAGCCCCCTATCCTAATGTTCTTGAATGTACCCTGACCATCTTCCACATAATAGCTATTGTTCATTCTACAGGGACGGGTGAAGTTCTGCCATTGACATCCTGTAGCACTACTTATTGCCCCTGATATTGGCTACAGCCAAGAAGATGAGGGAGAGCAATATTTCTTCTGAGGTTCTGAGGGTAGGATGGCTTTTCCAGTGCCTTCCCCCACAGGAGATAAGTGGGAGTGCGAGTGAAGCAAAGCTGAACATTGTTTCCTTCCCCACCCAAATCCAGAACACAACTCCTGGTTGGAGATGGGGTAGTTTTTCCTCCTTGGCTTTCTTTGGGTGGTTAGTTTTCGTTTGGGGGAACGGCCAGGTTGGGAAAAGATGTGTCTAGGGCAGTTGCCTTGGTGATGAATGGGAGAGGAAGAGTGGGGTTGGAATTATTTATCCTTCCCTGGTCCTCTTCCACTGGGTAGTCACAGAGGAAAGTGGTGACTCTGTCATACTTTAGCACCGGAATGGGGAACCTGTGCTCCCCCCCCCCAGTTTCCAACTCTTATCTTTATGTGCCCCCTTGCCCAGATTGTCTGGCAGTTTGGGCTGGGTTGTCATCAATATGCTGATGACACTCAGCTTTATCTGTTGATGGGCGGCCGCCATGACTTGGCCCCAGACACACTGACCAGATGCTTGGAAGCTGTGGCTGGATGGCTGCGTGGGAGCCGGTTGAAGTTAAATCCTTCGAAGACAGAGGTCCCCTGGCTGGGTTGGGGCGACATAGGGTTGGGGGGCAACTCCCATCTCTTGCAGGGGCTCAATTAGTGCCAGCGCCTTCTGTCAAGAGGTTGGGTGTAACCTTCGACACCTCCCTTTCCATAAAGGCGCAGATTGCAGCCACAGCAAAGGTGGCATTTTTCCATCTCCGACATATCAAGCAGTTGGTCCCTTACCTTTCTCGCCCTGATCTGGCCACATTGATCGATGTGACGGTCACCTCCAGGCTTGATTATTGTAACTCACTCTATACAGGGTTGCCATTGAAGCTGACCCAGAAACTCCAGTGGGTGCAGAATGCTGCGGCGAGGCTCCTTACGGGGTCCTTGCCGCAGGAACACATTCATCCAGTGCTTTACCAGCTGCACTGGCTCCTGGTGGAGTACAGGGTCAGGTTTAAAGTGCTGGTTTTGACCTTTAAAGCCTTATATGGCCTAGGACCCTTGTACCTACGGGACCGCCTCTCCTGGTATGCCCCACGGAGGACCTTAAGGGTCCACAAATAACAACACTTTGGAGGTCCCAAGCTGCAAGGTGGTTAGATTGTACTGGCCCCGACTTGATGGAACGCTCTGTCACAAGAGACCAGGGCCTTGCGGGATTTGACATCTTTCTGCAGGGCCTGCAAGATGGAGCTGTTTCGACTGGCCTTTGGTTTGGACTCAGTCTGACCCTTATGTTTCCCTCCCCTTCTGGTTTTGATTTATGGGCTACTACTAAAATGAGGCTGCATTTTAAATTGCATTTTAACCCGTATTTTAATTAACTGGGGATTTTTTTTTCTTTTACATTTTATTGTAATTTTATTGGTGTTAGCTGCCCTGAGCCTGGTTCTGGCCAGGGAGAGCAGGGTATAAATAAATTATTATTATTATTATTATTATTATTACTATTATTACTATTACTATTATGAACCCCAGCCAGCATAACCACTTGTCAGGGGTTATGGGAGGAATAGTCTGGCAATATCTGGAAAGCCACATTTTTTAAAAAACAAACAAACACCTTTATTTTAATTTGATAATGCATATATTACAATAATACATACAAATTACCAGGCACATTTGGGTTTTAATTTCTTACCAGCTTTTAATAGTCTGTGCATAGAAGTTATTTTTCCTAAATGTTTGCCACATCAGTTCTAAGACGGCCACCTACATCAGATCCCTTCTTAAGTGCATAATCTTCCAGTTCTTCACTTGGCTGCTCTGTAACCAGCTCTTAATTTTGGTTCCAAATCCTAGCTAAGGAGAGAACCTTGTTTTAACCCAGATATAACACTGCATTATATTTAAGGGCAACCTTGGAAACAACACTGTGCTTTTGAATGTCAGGAGGAAGGCTTCATCAATGCCTTCTTACCTTTTGCATTCGCTGCAGGCCAAATCTGACAGGTGAGCAGGGCTGCTCACCTGGCAGTCACCTGACATCACACTTGTGTCACCTAACCCATTTTTCTTTGTTGGTGAGATTTTAAATCAAACTGGACAAGGGCTTAGCACTTTGCAAGCACCAAGGATCAGCTGATGCTTTGTGCGTGCAAAGTTGCGTGCAAGCACTGCCATGATAGCTGTTCTTGCAAAGGCAGAAAGCCTGTCATTGGCATTTGCAAAATGCTATGCACTTGTGAGCACCACTGATTAAGAGCAAACTCTGCTTTCAGCAGGGAGCCACATTTCTACTTGACCCATCCCTGATGTCAAATGTGGCCAGGTGGGCATGGCTTTCTGGAAACAGTCTTGTTAGTCCAATGGAGAGACCTGGCAGGTTCAATTAAACCTTCAGGGGCCCCACACCTTGTTTAGAGACACAGAAAGATTGTATCTGCTGTGGGAAGTTGTCAACCATAGAATGGCAACCCAGCTTCGTGGGTTGACAATAGTTTTTCTTACTAAGAAAAAAACATAGCATGGCTTACATAGCAACCAGGAAGTAGACAAACTAAAGATCAGAGAATCCAGAGACACAGTAGCTGGAGGAAAAGGGCAGAGCAGAGCGCAAGTGTAATGGAAAAAAAGATAAGGAAAGAGGGATAGGAAAGATCAAGGGTCTGATAAAGTGAGATCTGTGGGGAAAGCTAGCATGGTCTACAGAAATGAGGATTTTATATTGTTGGCAGGAAGAGGAGAGGGGAGAGTGGTGAGCAGACAGGGAAGGCGAAGCAAGTGAGAGCTGATAGAGGTAAGATACCGGAGAAAGTAGGGGCCTAAGGAAACAGTTGGTGATAAAATGATAGTCATCAGGGTGGGCAAGTAGGAGATGCATGTGAAGCAAACAACACATAAGGCCTAGGGAATTTTTACAGCCTTTGAGGCTCCAGTACCGTTTCCCTGTGTGGGATGGAAAAGTATGCTTTTGCCCATCACAACAGAAAAACCATTTTGGTCTTATTCTTCTATGCAACTGTCAGAGGCATTCTCAGCGCATGGATCTTAAAACCCCAAAGGGGCAGCCATCCTCTGACGCAGGGGAGACCAAGTGAGTGAGCAGAATTTCACAGATGTAGCTGAACTATTTATCATTAGGAAAGAGATTCAAAAATAAAAATCTGCCCATATCCTATACAGTTCTGGTTGCAACACCTCAAAAAGTGGAGCTGGAAAAGTTGCATCACCTCAAAATTTTGGAAGGGTCAAATCCTGTGCCTCTTGTATAATGCCAACCTAGAAGTATGAAATAATCTGAAACGAAGTGATGGCAACAAACAACTTCCCGGCAATATTTTCCCCTGCATTTTTTCTCTCCCTCATTATCAGAGAATTGGGGAAAAAATAGCAATAACATATTCCAAATAATTTCAGAAGTAAAATGTTCTACTGTTAATGCACATCATGCAGTAAAAAGTGTGTTAAACATATTTCAGGGTTTCCTTTTCTCATTAACATTTTTAGAACTTGCCTTGCCCAAGAATGTGTGGTTTCGAAATTCAGTTCTTGCGTTACAAAGGTAAGAGCTATGTATTTGACTCTGGTGATCTGTCCTTAGTCTCTTGATCCAAGTGCAAATCAAAATTTAATTTAATTTAATTTATGAATTCACAGCCCACTTTTCAAACAACATTCTTAAACAAAATATAAGAATTAGAAAATTTAAAAGTTAAAAAATAAACCATTAACAAAATTACTGTTGCAATTTCCTCTTCAGCACAAATCATAGTTTGCCATGACATCTAAATTAGAAAACTATTTAAACTATGGTTTCCATTTCTGCTTTGGAGGGATTAATGAATCTGCTATCATTGCATGGACTTCCTAGTTTGCATTAAAAGTGAGGCAGTATGCAGGACAGGGGAGCAGGTTTGGAGGTTTTCTGAAAAAATCAGTGACAGCCTTTGCAAAAGATAACCAGACAAGGATTCAGAGTACATAGGAAGACATGGCGAAAGGATACTCAGGGACTTAAATAGCTTTTTCTGTTCTAAGCACTTCACAGGGACGGAAGGTCAGGTTACACCAAGAGAAGGGTGGGCACAGGCAGGAATACATCCTTGTGGTGTTTTCATAATCCTTTGCAACCATGAGGGCTGAAAACATTTCTTATATGCTAGTTGAGATTTAAACAAGAGAATCAAAGATTTCCTCAACCCAGTGGATCATGTTCCCATTCACAGCCAGGTGGACTGGAGGTGGCCACCTTTGTGAGAGCAAGTTGAAGGAGCAGACATCATTCAGGAAAGTAAATCAATTGCCTTAGTTTGTATATTAATACTTGTGCGGCGGTCATTTCACTTTTACATTTCAGGTGCAGTGCTAATACAAACACACAAAGTGAAATTCAAATTGTATAAAGAAAGCTTTACGATCTATACATTAGCCTAAGAGATAGATACATGGGGGTGGCATTCTCTTTTCCTTCATAAAAGTTGTTTTTATTTGAGGGACATGTGCTTCATTGTTCACATAGGTGGAGCTTACAATCAAATACTAAGGTAGTATCAAGAAACTATAATGCCGCCAGCAATATGCACTTTTTAATGTACTTTTCCACAAATTTCCTTGGTTAGCTGCTGATCACCTCAAATCTCAACATACTTTCAGCAAAAATGCTTCTTGCTAACTGGTAGAGATGTTTCTGACACCATTTCTCCCTCCCAAGTTTGGTTTCACTTTTATTTCAGGGGAAACGCTCTTAACATCTGGTTACAAGACCCACTCATCTTTCCTACAATGGCTAATGTGCACAGTGAAATTCTGGTGTTTGTAGTGGACTAATGTACATTCCAGCCAGATCACAAACCTTTAGGTTTGCTAAATATTAAAAACTGTTCATCAAAACCACTTCCTATCTAATCCTGTGGTTCATAGATCATTCCATTTAATTTTGGGGTCCATCAGATATTGCATTAAGGTGGATGCTGTGAAAGGAGGCAAGCGATTGTTAGGGATAGCCAACCAGTCATAGAGAATCATTGTTTCAATTGTAAAGCTCAGGCATTAGCTGTAACTCAAACTTTCCAGATATATTTTTGCCATATATGCTGTAAAGTATTTTGGTACTTAACATTACTTCAATCTTTATTATGACCAGCCATGTTAAGTGTTATGCTTTTGGGGAAACAATCTTAAACACACTTACTAGGGAGTAAACGTTGCTGGGTGTATTTCTGAGTAAACGTGCAGAGTTGTGTTACAGCAGGAGCTGCCCATCTTTTTTTAGGTGGGGGTGGGCGTGCTGTGAACTCATCTGGAAACCTGATAAACTTGGGTTCACCAAACACACATACAACCTAACACATTCACTCCCCAAACCATTACTCTAAATGCCTCATCCTCACTACAGTTAGGCTTAAAAGAAGCCTTCTGGTGTGGTCAAGAGAAGACTGCTTTCAAGCCTGAATGTCTGTGTGTGATGTTTTCAGCGGCTAGGAGTTGCAGCTGAAGAGGTGAGAGTTAACCCTTCCCCAGCTGTGACCATCCCTGAAATAGCGCCCCCTCCTGCGCCACAATTAGCTTTGAGAAAAGCTTTCTGTGGGCTATAACAGATGGCTCCTCTGCCAATATATATATATTGAAAGCATATATATATATATACATACGAAAGCATATATATATATATATATATATATACACATACACACACACACACACACACACATCTGCACTGCGGCAAAGGACAGAGTGAGGGAGAAAGGCCTTGGCAGGTGTATATTCCCCCGTTGGATGCTGGGTTGGCAGTTCCTATGCTATTGTTTGTGCTTCCCGATTAGTTTGCATTATTTGCGACAAGAACTGTAATCCTTATTACTTTATGTCGAAAGTAATCATTGTGTAAATGAGAGGGAACTTACAGCATAGCATAAGATTTCTGGCAGATAATCGGGAATTTATTGTGCGGTACAAATTCTGTAATTGAAACTTAAGAGTGGAATATACAGAGATACGGCAAGAAGTACACCTGCCCTGTAATAGTAACGCAAATCATTACCGTTGTAGGTAACTAAATGACCATGGAATCTGGCGCAGAGAACCAACAGAGTGGCGACGCAGCTGTTACAGAGGCAGAAAACCAACAAATGACAGTACAGGCCCAGCCACAAATCGCAACGTTAGCGCAGGTACAAAGTTGTTCTTGACTGATCTGTCCTTAAGCAAATGTTTATAAGAGTAACTTTAACATCTCTTATGGAATCTAAAAGGTTTAAAGGTTGTTATGATTTGTTACAACTATTGCAACTAAGAAACACTGAAGTACCACAGCAGAGAATCATGTTGGGTTTTTTTACCTCTACATGCATCCCTGTCTCTCTTCCCTTCGTGGTAGACAGCAATTAAACCTGGAAGTCTCCTGCTTCATCCAAAAGAGAAAACTGTGTTTATTCGCTACAGAACAAGCTAAACACAACTTGATCCAAAGCTGGCAACTGTAAGTTTCTCAGTTTGGATAGAACAGGAAACCATTATTCATTGGCAGCTTCTGAATTTAATTGCTGCATGACACAAAGGGAGATGAGAAGGAGCTGCATGCTTGAGCAAAAAGCTTGATCTTAAGCAGCCTTTAATAAACATATGTTTTGGTTGGAGAACAAAAAAGATCCTATTTAAAACCACCAGTATAAACTAAATCAGGTTTTTAAAACAAATCCAACACATTAATAGAGTTATGAATTTATTATTACACAGAGGTCTGGTTAAGCCGTGGTTTGTTAACTGTGAGTTGTCTCACAGACGCCCCAACAAACAGTGGTTTGTTTGATTAATGTTTGGTTTCTTTGCCATCAGTTCTTTCATTGTGCTTTTGTAGCTTAATAAGCATTAGATAGGTGGCCAAAAAAACCATGGTTAAGGAAGGTTCCTGGGTTTGCACCTAACAGCAAGCCAGAGTTAAAACAAGTCAAGGCTCATAAGTCAACCATAAGTCGTGCCTCCAGATAGTGGCTTCTTGTCAGTAAATAAATCATAGTTAAGCCACTGGACAGGGTTCAGACACTCAAACAAACCATGGTTTAATGAAAACTAATTTAGTGCACTATTTGTTAGTACATAAACTCCCATTATACATGGGAGTGCCTCTGAAGAAGGTTCAGAAATTTCAGCTGGTGCAGAATTCAGCAGCCAGGTTGCTCACTGAGCACATAACACTGATCCTGTCCCAACTGCAGTGGCTGCCAATTAGTTTCCAGGCCCGAGTGCTGGTTTTGACCTATAAAGCTTTCAGTGGTTCAGGGCTGCAATACTTCAAGGGCCGTCTCTCCCCATATGAATTGACCCAGACTCTGCCATCATCATCTAAGGCCCTTCTTTGTATTCCTCCGCAAGAGGTCCACAGGGAGACACACAAGAATGGGCCTTTTCTGCGGAGGCTCCTCATTTGTGGAATGTTCTCCCCAGGAAGGCTCACCTGGCGCCTTCACTACCTACCTATTTAGGTGTCAGACAGGTATTGCTTTTGTTTGTTACTTTGTTATGTGTTTTTATATTGTAAACTGCCCTGTGATCCCCGGAAGAAGGGTTGTATGGAAAATAAATAAATATTAATATGAAATCTATAATCATGTACAGTGGTGCCTCACAAGACGAACGCCTCGCAAGCCGGAAAACCCGCTAGATGAAAGGGTTTTCTGTTTTGGAGGCGCTTCGCAAAACGAATTTCCCTATGGGCTTGCTTTGCAAGACGAAATGTCTTGCGAGTTCCTGCGGGTTTTCCCCCCTTTTCCTAAGCCGCTAAGCCGCTTATCAGCTGATCCGCTAAAAGCCGCTAATAGGGCTAATCCGCTAAGCTGTCAATGGGCTTGCTTCGCAAGATGAAAAAACCGCTATACAAAGAGCCTCACGGAACGGATTAATTTCGTCTTGCGAGGCACCACTGTAAGTTCATTATTTGTCATAAATACATAAGATGGAAAAAGTGAAAGAGGTGTATAAAGTAAGTGTAGTCAATTATTCTTCATTAGTACCTTCGAAGAAAAGAAAATATGATATGATTGTTATAAAAAAGTTGTCAACCCTTGTGACATCCTGATTCTTGTGTTGAAAAGGTTTGTTAACTCTATTAGTACATAAAAGGGAGGAATGAAGGATTTAAGACATTAGTTCTGTGGTTTTAGCAGAATGATTCCTACTTTCTTTCCTAGGTATCTATGCCAGCAGCTCACGCAACATCTTCTGCTCCCACCGTGACCTTAGTACAGCTGCCTAATGGGCAAACAGTTCAAGTCCATGGTGTTATCCAGGCAGCCCAGCCCTCAGTTATTCAGTCCCCACAAGTCCAGACAGTTCAGGTATGTGAAAATGCCTTTCAAATAACCATGTTATTTCCTGAAAAATAGAAACATTGCCTAAACTGTTGTATCCTGAGCTTTATTATCAGCATGCACCGTTTTAAATTTCTGAAAAGAAATTCTAAACAATACCAATTTGCCTTTGCCATTTCATAGTTTATAGGTAGTTCATGCTATGCAAGATGATAAAATGACTTCAAAACTGCCATGTTCAGGACAGGACTAAAAAGTTCAAACAGGCCCTTTCTCCATTTCCATCTCTTCCGTTTAAAGTCGCTGCACTCTTGTTTTTGTTCTTTTCCACCTCCACTGATAACAGCAACAAAAATGCGGTTTCTACTGGACATAGGCATGGTCTGGCCTGAGCCACAACAGTATTTCTTGAGATAACTATTATAGCGAGAGAAGGCTGCTTGCTGAAGGATACCTGGAAGCTGCTTGGTTAGCCTTGTAAAAGAGATGTTGAAAATGTATGTATGAGGGGAAAGAGTGTTCAGGGTAGAATCCAGCTTAGCTCCAAGGAGCATCTAATCTGGCCGTCCTAATGACCATGAAAAACCCTAAAGCCTAGCCAGTGAAGGACACAAGGCCTTGGTGGAGTGCCTACAGCAACAGCACCACAAGTTTAACAGACTACAGCCAGAACAGGCAGCATTTCAGACCTGGGAGGCATCAGCTGAGGAGGATTCCCCTGTGGTTCAGTTATGGGGCCTGGGCTTTATAGCTCCTCCTTTTCATATCTGAAACCTTCCAAGGGGAAGGGGGCAGCTGGAAAATAAACGCCCTTAAGTTTTCATTCTGAAGCAGTCCACCATATGAGAAGAAGAGCATTTTATTTAGTTTCTGCTGAAAAGGGATGTGTGTTTAGGTGATTGGAAGACCTGCACATAAATAGGTGTTTTCTTGAAAGAGTTGTTCATATTCTGACGTGAATCATAGAATCATAGAGTTGGAAGAGACCACAAGGGCCATCAAGTCCAACCCCCTGCCAAGCAGGAAACACCATCAGAGCACTCCTGACATATGGTTGTCAAGCCTCTGCTTAAAGACCTCCAAAGAAGGAGACTCCACCACACTCCTTGGCAGCAAATTCCACTGTCGAACAGCTCTTACTGTCAGGAAGTTCTTCCTAATGTTTAGGTGGAATCTTCTTTCTTGTAGTTTGGATCTATTGCTCCGTGTCCGCTTCTCTGGAGCAGCAGAAAACAACCTTTCTCCCTCCTCTATGTGACATCCTTTTATATATTTGAACATGGCTATCATATCACCCCTTAACCTCCTCTTCTCCAGGCTAAACATGCCCAGCTCCCTTAAATTGGAATCAATAACCAATTTAGAACAGCTAGTGTATCCTCTACAGCAGAAAGCAGCTGCCCACCCTTGGTTTAGAATAAAAGACTTAAGCAGTTCATTATGCTGCTTAATTAGGGGTATTTAATATGGTTCTTTCCCTGAGCGGGTTCCAAAGCACTCTCAAAATCATTTGCTATTAAGCATGACAATAGGAACAATTTAGATTGCCCTGGTGTGGTCTTCCTACAAGCATGTAGCTGGCAATTCTTGGAAACAGAATGCTGAACTAGTTGGAACTTTGGTCTGATCCAGAAGGGCCCTTCTTATGCTCTTAAAAATGTGAGATAAATGTAGGATGCAGCCCTAAGGACACCAAGATGGCGTCCCATAGGCCATAGGCTAGATGGGATCTACCTCTGTGGCAGATCCTTCAAAGCCCTAGCCCAGCAAACATTGGAATTCTGAAGTCAGCTGGGTGAAGAAGGAGATAGCAGCTTTGATCCAGAGGCATCCTGGTCATGTGACTTACCCTCAATTGAGGGAGAAATTTAGTCACACTCCTAAGCAGAACTAAGTCTTTCCTCCTATTGTTTCCAGTGGTATGGAATTTTTTTTAAAAAACAAAACAAAACACCAAAGTGGGAAACAGTCAAAGGGATACCAGGGTTTTCCTCCTGCCCTGCCGCCTTGAGCCATTGTGCATCCACCCAGGATTGCAGTTTTAGAGATTTCTTATTAAGAATCAATAATCAGCAGATATACTTCATAAGTCTGTTTATACAGTTGTGTAAGCAGTACTAGGTTTTTTAGATCATCTTGATAAGGATTCCTGTTTGCTGCTTTACAAGTTCTGTCATTTCTTCTGCCTATACTTCCAGTCACTAAAGCTAGGTTTATGCTGTTTGTCATGTAAAACCCTCCAGAGTTCAGATGACACATAGGAATTTCTAACCATAGTGAAACAAGATAAGAAACTGATAACAAAAGTGCTTGGAATTTAGCAGGAGAAGATTAAGGGCAAGAATGCAGTAGGAATGCTGAAATAATAAGAAGTGTTTCACAATCCTGAAATCCTGGTTATACTGAATGTTGACGACGTACCTATAGATCTTTGAGCAAGTTATGTTCCACAAGTGAAGGCACCTGATAGCCTTGCCAATATCTACACGTTTGGTTTTTGCTTGTTTGGTTTTTAAATTTAAAAACATTATTTTCTTTTGGGGGGAAACAGACTTTTACTTGCTTTTTCTTTATTGTGTTTTCATATTCACCAGTAAAGCAGGTTAGCAAGTGTTGGCCGGACACCACCTATGGATCCCATACCTGCCTTCTGCTACTAAGAGCGTCAATGACATCCCCTTTTTGCAGAGGCCAGGTTTTATAAAGTTCCATGTTCCTCTGAGCATGTTTGTTCAGAGTAGATAGGCGACCACAGTTTCTTACACTACTTGGGTCTTCAGATTTTCATGTATAGAAGAGGACCTCATGGTGTGGGTTTGCTGACCATATTCTCACCTTTACATCTGTTTTTACTTAAATATGTTTAAAATGGTAACATTACTGTGCTCTTATACCTAGATCTCCACTATTGCAGAAAGTGAAGATTCACAGGAATCGGTGGACAGTGTCACAGACTCCCAGAAACGCAGGGAGATTCTTTCCAGACGACCTTCTTACAGGTAGGAATTTAATTTCTCTTACACACATGCAGCAAATCAGCTTCTTATAATTACTGTCTAGTGACACATCAGACAGAAGTCATTT
This sequence comes from Podarcis gaigeae, assembly GCF_964106915.1. NCBI lineage: Eukaryota > Metazoa > Chordata > Lepidosauria > Squamata > Lacertidae > Podarcis > Podarcis gaigeae. The sequence goes on from NC_139678.1 coordinate 131,171,539, forward strand.
AGCTTTCAATTTTCTCAACAACCAGTTTCTTTGTTGTTCTACAAACTCCGGTACAAGTTATAGTCATACTGTATAACTATAATGTGTTCCAGATGTTTGGCATGGGGTTTGAGGAGAGGAAGCGAAGTCTTGTTAGGCTAGCACAATGATTCGGTTCAATACAGCCCAGTGCACTGAAATCAGTTGGATTATCCCAAACTGTACAATAGGGGCAAAAATCCTTTTTGGCTTCAGCATACAGTTTGTTGCTAAGAGATATTAATCTTGAAGTGTTGTGTTCAAATCCTGCTTGGGTATCCATAGGTCAAGTCCTGCTGAGAAAGTAAGAGCCATATTCAGAGGCATTTCACACCTGTATGCCTGTTGCTATAGGAGCAAATGGCAGATGAGGCTTCATGCTCCTAGCTAACCACCATAGGCAACAGGAGATTGGAATGGATGGGCCCTCTGTCTGATCCAGCCAGGCTTTCCTTAGGTTCTTACCCTGCCAGTGTGACAGCCTGGGCATTCCGTCCCTGCCCTTCCAGTTATACCAATTCTCCTGCCCCAAAATACAGACGCTACGAGAACCTGGTAAGATTTCTACAATATTCTTCCCTTTTCAGAAAAATCTTGAACGACTTGTCCTCAGATGCCCCAGGAGTGCCAAGGATTGAAGAAGAAAAGTCTGAAGAGGAAGCAACAGCACCTGCCATCACAACTGTCACGGTGCCAACTCCAATTTACCAGACAAGCAGTGGGCAATACAGTATGTTGCTTGTGTTTCTCATCTGATAAGTGGAGAGGAAGAATACTTCAGAGATTTGGTTTTTAAAAGATGGCAAGAATGCTTAGTATGTATATTATGAATTTTCCCTAAGTGCTCAAAACGTGAAGCCCCACGTTTGCCACTCCCAAGTTTTGAAACTGTGGTGTCAGAAATGCTGGAAGGAGAGAAACAGGAAATATGTGGGAAGAGGCCAAAAGTTAATACAGACAGGACACAGTGCTATTTTTCTAGAAAAAGAGAACTCATCATGAGCACCTTCCTCGTTCTCTTAAAATGGCAATGGCGCCTACCTGAGAGGTGCTGGAACCCACCTGAGAGGTGCCGGGACTGAGTTCCTGTGAGTTCCCCCTGAAAAAGTGCCCTTTGGATGCCAAGGTTCCTACTTTCACCAAAGGCCAGCTTCCTGTTCTGGCAAAATAAACAACACTTCCTTGATGCAATGGATCGGTAGAACAGGGGGTTTCTTGAGCAGCACACGAAGAAGTGAGCACAGCCAACAAAGTCTTTTTATATACAATTCTGAAGGTCTTTTTTCAGCCCAAACACCCTTCACTTGTCCTATCTGTAGCTATATTATTGGCGGGTAGGGGGGTTGCCCCTACATAGAACAGCTTTGTCCTACTTCCTCAGTGTGGGATACCGTGCCAGCTTGTGCCATTATGACTACGAAGGACGAGCTGACTCAAGCAGTTGAGGTGGTAGTTTATCAAGTGATATGGTGATTGCATTCCAGTTTAACTCCTATTGACGCTGGTTCTGTGATCATTGCTTTGCAATAGCTATTGCATGCAAGCATGCTTCCATGTTGCAGTTGCAGTTTTCATGTGAGAAGCATTGCCATGTGGATTGTCCTTACTCAGTAAACTTTCAGGGTTGGTGTGGGGGGGGCAGATGAAGAGCATGGTGCTTGCAACTGTTTTTTGCCCTGGTCCCCAGTGTGGTCCTGATTTTCTTTTAGGGACTGGTGTTGCTGATATCAACCATCAATATGGCAATGCTCTGCATGCAGGTATTGTCTGCATGAATGGACTGGTGTAAATGTGGAGGAACTGAGGAATCTTTTGCTAGAAGCGCTGAATGAGGGGACCGTGTGTGAACGGTATTTGTGCTGCCGTCTGGATGAGGTGGAACAGACTGAGGGATTTCATGAAAGAGAATAGACTCATGAAATAAAAACCAGAAGAGAAACTGTATGTGAAGAACGAAAAGGAACTGAGATTAAGAGACGGAGGAATGCTAGAATGGAGATCTGAGAAAAGGGTGTAGATGAAAGCATAACCATGCAGGGTAGAGAAGAGGGGGAAACAAAATGAAAAAACAAAAAACCTTAATCATTAGAATGGGCAGAGCTTGATAGAGGCATGTCAGAAGTAGATTGATAACTTTGATGAGCTTTATGTCATTCGTTATTTGTAACTAATAATCTGTTGACCTACACATTTTTTCACATTACTGAAAATCTCACATAGTAAATACCTCATGATCACCAAAATCAATATTTAGAGGGTCTTATTGTTACTCTTGAAATGTAAGTTATGAATATTGATTTTGCCCATAAAGTAGATATTTTCACTCTGCAGGAGGAAATTGTTATCTAAATTAGGTTGTTAAAAAAAAACAAACCATGGTTGCAAGGAATAGAAACATAACTGGCAAGTTGATGACAGTTTTTTAACATTGGCCTGTGTGGTGATTGCAGTCCCAGCTGCTGGGGTTTCAGTCTCAGGGCAGTATCTCCCTGCACTGACAACGGTAATGGCGCCACATCCATCTTGAAACGGACTTAATTTTCAAATTGTTGGTTTGACTAAAGGACTGAGGACAGTTGTGTGTATGGCACTGAGGAGGTCAATATTCTAATATACTGACTCGCATCTGCCTGCTTTCAGTTGCCATCACCCAGGGAGGTGCAATCCAGCTGGCTAATAATGGCACCGATGGAGTCCAAGGCCTGCAGACACTCACCATGACCAATGCCGCTGCAACCCAGCCTGGTACCACCATTTTACAGTACGCACAGACCACGGATGGACAGCAGATTCTCGTGCCCAGCAACCAGGTTGTTGTACAAGGTAAAGAAGAGCAGTTTTAAGCAGTTTGCTCAAGTTTAGCACTAGACACGTGCCGTGTGTGAAAATTTTTTCCCCCATAGGGAATCACTGTGCACATGTAATATTTGTGAAGCACCATACTTTCAAGCAAATACCTGTTTCTAAGGAAGCTGCAATACACGCTGCTGTTCTAGCAATAGTGGGCAATAGAATAAAGTAGTTAGTAATGGGCCAGAATTCTGAATGCTAATAGCTAGACAATAGCGTAGTTTTGTTTTTGGTTTTTTAAAAGTGTCCTTCCTTCAAGGTTTTGTTTCTGGTGCTGCCAAGTAATCTTTGGCAACAGTACCCTATCAAAGGTGGGGACATTATTTACTTTTGGAGCAAAGAGCTATCAAAAAGCTAATTTGATAGGTGGGGGTGCCCAAACTAGAGTTTACTCTTCTTGCTCCTTGAAAGTCCCTAGGGTTACTTTTAAGTTTAATTGAACATGACTGTTCACTAACCCACACAAAAACAATTATGTGCCTGGCCAAGCCTGATGAAAAAAAGAGCAGTGGCTTTGAAGAATAATATGTGGAAAATAAGGAGTCAGGGAGAAACACAGGAGGAAACAGCTGTGTACAGCAGAAGCCTATAATTTGACAAAGGTTCTGGGTAGGAGGAGCAGTAGCAATGGCTGCAGATAGGGATGGTGGAGACTGGGAAAGGGTTGATCCTGAAGAGTCAGGAGGGGCCCTGTGGAAGAAGCAGTGCCGGCAGCCTGGAAGTGGGCCGATGTATTGAATTGGAGAAGGGTCTGGGCTAGAGAAGTAGAAGAGAGAGCTAGGGTGTGAGGAGGCCATATGAAACAGGATCAGAAAGGAAGAACGGGCAGGGATGAGCAAAGCCACAGAGGCAAGTAAGATGGGGAGAAAGAGGCAAACGCATCATGGACATGTTACGTAAATATGTACATTTAGCCCAGCCATACAGGCAGAAGCTTTACACATTTGCAGCACAGCACGGAAGCAACACAAAGGTGTCATCAACCGTGCAGCTTCAGGTAATGAGGGGAGAGGTTCTTCGTTTGAAATGACAGGTCCCCGTCCCCAGTGTAGGCTTCCAGAGCTGTCAGACCTAATACCCCTGCATTCCCTGATCCTTTTTTTTTCCTCTTAGCTGCCTCAGGAGATGTCCAGACCTACCAGATTCGCACAGCACCTACAAGCACCATTGCACCTGGTGTCGTGATGGCATCCTCCCCTGCACTTCCCACCCAGCCAGCAGAGGAAGCAGCGCGGAAGAGAGAAGTCCGCCTAATGAAGAACAGGTTTGTGTGCTCTGGAGGACTGAGGTGGACCAGCAGACCCGCCCCGCCCCCACAATCCTGCCGAAGGATTTGTTACCAGGTGGAACTGAGGGTGTGGCAGAAATTTGACTGTGCCTGAAAAATAAAATAAGCAGAAATGTGGCTCCGAAAGGTAGCTTTAGTACACACCAGTCTTTATCCCTCAGCATGAAGGGCAAGAAAAGTTGTGGTGTGTAGTACCTTCCTCCTCTCACCACACCCAAAATTGCCTAGCAAAAAAATCAGTCCACAAAGGAAAATAACACCAAATGCAAATATTCCTTACAATTTACCAACAATTTGAATTTAAGCCAGAGTCCATGCAAAAAGGGAAAATAATATCAAATGCAAATTATTATTATTATTATTATTATTATTATTATTATTATTATTATTATTATTTCTATCCCACCCTCCCCAACGGAAGCTGGGCTCAGAGCAGCTAACAATAGTAAATATACCATACAGTTTAGTGGCATATGTCAAATTACCTCCCTTTGCTTCAGAAGGTTCCTGATACGTTTGCCTAACAAGCAATGGTGATTTGCCACGACCACAAGGAAGCCTGTTGCTCACCTGTCCATAAAGAAGAATTGTGTTTATTCTACTCTCAAACAAACAAAAAATATTATACTATTCAGTTAGTTCTGCTTCAGTTTTATCAGTTTAAAATCAGTGAACATATTGACTTGAGCTTTAATATTCTGTTTTGCCTACAGGGAAGCAGCACGCGAGTGCCGCAGGAAGAAAAAAGAATATGTCAAATGTCTAGAAAACAGAGTGGCTGTGCTTGAAAACCAAAACAAGACATTGATTGAAGAGTTAAAAGCACTTAAGGACCTTTATTGCCACAAATCGGATTAATTTTAGATCCCCATTTTTGGTTTGTTAATGTCAGAGAAAGACTGCTTTGGTGACTGCCAGAAAGACAAAGTGGACTTTTTATTTTCTAAACATTTCTCTCTTTTTTTTTTCTACGCGCAAAACTGCCTGAAAGCAACTGCAGAATTTTATTCGTCTGTGCTTTGCATTAAACTGTGAATGTTGAAACACCTGCCTCCACTTCTCCCCCACCTTCCCTCTCCCTTCCCCCAAATTATTTTCACCACAGTGCATCCTGGTTGAGAAGAAAGAGAAGAGACTTCCTCATCTCCCATCTTCTTCAAGGAATAATAACGTTCACTTCTGAAGCTGGGTTTTGTTTTTTGTGTGCGCGCGCAGAGGGGGTTATTTCATAATGCTTTCAAGAATTAAAACACAGAGCTCATCTGAATCCCTCAGAGATGGTTATCGCAAGGCTGTGCCCTGAAGTATTATGTGGGCTGGATGCGTACCCAAGGTATGCTCTGAGGAAGCTATGGTTGCCAAATTGCCGCATGGTTTCAAACGTCCCATTATCAAACTTTACAGTTGCAGCTACGTGGTAGAATGATGCCAAAAGACATGTACTTCAGGTATGTAGGTATGTACACAGTAGGAATTAAATGAGCATATAGAGAAGGGTTGGGGAGAAGGTGGGATAGTCACCTGTAACCTCCATCTGTTTTTTAGATAGTTTTCTATATGATAAAAGATGATTCCATTGATTTCCTGTTTTTTTATATAAAAAAAGGAGATTTCATATGTTCAGTCTTTTGATAGCCCGTAAAGAAATCATCTAACGCTTATGATATCCTAAGGGGACATGGACTTCTAGCAAGCAGTAGAGCACGAACGGTAACGTTCTGCTTTAGCTTAGAAGTCCATGAGATTATCATAAAGAATAATTCATTAAAACACCATTTTTGTTTTGCATTATCCAGAGGCGATGTTATACAAGGCAACCACTAGCAGTGCATACTTGAGTGAAGAAAGGAGTGAATGTTAACTTTTTCGTGCAGGTGACCTGGTAGAGAATTTTTTTTTTTCTTCTAAATCTCCCTATTGTGCACATAGATGGTGTGAAATTGAACTTTGCTGACTTGTTAAACCTAAGTCATCAGCCAGACCTGCATCCCAGTTAAGCTATCTGATTTCAGTAGGACTCTGTGTCATTTTGGGATCAAGCTGGATCTAAGTAAAAGTTTCTCATCTGCAGACATTCAAACCCTAAGGAGTAAAAAGAAAAAAACTTCCCCTAAAGTATGTTGCAGGAATCAGTAATGTGATTAATCAATATAATATGATTTAAGGCAGCAAATAAGCCGTTCAACATTAGAAATTCCTTTGTTCAAACTACTTTGGCTTCTTAAGGTGGAATCAGTTCTCCCGAGGCAAAATGGACTTATTTAAGAGAACATGAAGTTATTTTGAATCTCTAATCCCAGCAGTTATTTTGATCCTCATCTATAAAAGCCTGCACATAAAATAAAACTGCTCCTGAAAGAATATTAGTTCACAGATCTACTTAAAGGTGATAAAACCAACATGGCCTATTGCAATGTTTTATCAGTTAAATGTAACACCTGTAGCAATAATTTAGCTAGTAATTTTACTTAATAGTGCATTTGTTTTTTATGAAAATAAGTGCAAATCTTGATAATTTACTCTTTTATCAGATGAAGACAAAATTTGTTTGCATGGCATGTCACAAAATCTTTAGAATTAAAGAATATAAAAAGTTATCAAGCCTCATATTTTAAGCAGCTTATTTTTATTTGCAAGGCAAACTTTTCCTCCTGCTATTGGATAAAATAATACAGACATTTTGAACAAAAATAAGTCCTGCCATTTTAGAAACCCTTTAATTCTCACATCATAATATTTTTTAAAACAAAACAAAAGCAGATGGGATGATAGATTATGGAGAACTCAGATCCACAATTTTTACCTGCCTTGTGAGGTTTGTTCCCCTCACCCCCCGAAATTTTGGTAGAATCATGATCTCTGCTGATTTTCTCAAATTGCTAACCTCATTGAAAACCATTGTATGTGTTGATCTTGGTTTGAGAAAGCCTCTTTCAACGCTGGCTGTGGATGTGTCAGGCAATCTGTTTAAACATTATGTAATAATCTAAAATTCGTTCATCAGGAAAGCAACCACCATAACTCTCTGCTTGCTGTCTTCTTGGCATCTCCTGCAATTCGTTGAGAGAGTTGCATTTCAGCAACAGATATCAGCAGACAAATGGGTTGTGGTGGGGCTGATCCTACGCTTAATTTCAGCCTTTCCCAGGTTCCATTCGGTCAAAGGAGGCTCAACATGAACTGCTTGCAGAATCCAGTGTGGCTCGTCTATAGGTCAATTCAGGGTTTTCATTCTGGAATCTTTCACCAGCAATAAAATAACATCTGTCAGTTTTTACTTACCCAATACCGAGATATCTGGCATTTCTTATGAAATGCAACAATTTCCTATTTCTTATGTTTTCGGTAACCCAAGTTCAGACTTTACTGGTATGTCCTTTGTAATTATGACAGCCAAAAGGAACTGAAGAGAATGCGAAAAACAAGCAAACTCTTATTTTGTATATTGCTAATTTATTGAACAAACAGCAAGATTGTCTTACCTGGTTGTTTTGCATTGGCCCCTTTGCTGCTCAACAGAAATTTTGCTAAAATACTAAGTTGGTTGCCAGGCTTAATTGGAAAAAAAAGGTGTAGAAAGGGCTAGCTCCATTGTAGTCATCATACATAGGTCTGGTTTCAAGTACAGTTTCTATCTTTTACAAAATAAAAGGTACCATGTAGGCAATTAAAATATTGCCCAGGGTGTTCTTCTAACAGATATTCTTGGAAAATGCGTATGTATAAAATATGTACATATATAAAATATATATACACAGTATATAATCTATAGCTCTGAGAGCTTTTAAGTCAGGAATGCTGAGTATTATAGTATATTGAGGTCAGAAAAAAAGTTTTACTCTGTGTGTGTGAGAGAGAGAATGTGCATGCGTGTTAATACACACGCTTCAGCCTCTTGTTTGAGCTACATTCTTCTGGCGCTTATTGATATGTTGTATTGTTGTTCACTTACCCATATTTAGTGATTTTATTTCACTGCAATTTGTATTTTTTTTAGAAAGTGAATTATGGAATTATGTCAGCCGTTTTAAGCTCCTCTTTCCCCCAGATTCTTCACCTTGTGCTTTGTCTCTTCGGCAGCTATACATTAAGGCAAAAAAAAAAATAAAAGGAAAAGATTTGCTTTATACAAAGGGAACTAATGACCCACCCACCCCCTTTTTTTTGGTGAGAAAAATATTTTTCCAGTTTGCTTGCTTTTGTGTGGTTTCTAGTATCTTATTCCAGCATTGCTTGAGTGTGAAAGCACACATCCGTCTAAACAAGTCTGGCGGTTCTATAGTGTCTCTATTTCAGAAACAATTATCTGAAGCTAAATAATTCCCAGTAAGGTGAGAACTTGCGGTATGACCAAAATCAGTTTTGGTAATGAGCTCAAATACATGACCTGCAGCCTTGGGTGCTGTTGAAGGCTAGAATGTACAACTACATGCTGCAGGTGGAGACTGAATGTTTGATTGTGCTCCCACATGTATTTTTTAAAATCCTGCCCATAAAAAAAAAACTAGTGTTATGGAGAAGCGTATACTATAGCCTTCCACTGACATCTTAGTTTTTAATGTTTGGGCATGTTGTTGTGATGAGGCAAACATTTCAATTGCCATCTGCAGTGTGAAATTGCAGTACAGTCACAGTTCAAATTTTGCCTTTGAGGGTATTGATCATGCAGCTTGGCTCTTAATCTGAAGAGCGTCTAGCATATTTATTGTTGTCCTACTATTTGTATATATCTCATTACTTTTAGCTAATCCACTGACTCTCAGGATAAACTTTAAAAGAGGCAATTCTTGCAGGGGGATCTGCAGGGCACGACCAAAAATCTACAGGCCAGTGGAAGTTAGGAAGATTACAGTCCTTTTAATGACATTAGAAATGTGGCAGAGGATTGTATTTAATGATTGGAACAATCATATGAGAAAAGGGGAAACTAAATTTTGGTGATGCTAAATTCATTTTGTAGTTTGTGAATAGAACTGAACATTTAAAGGATCGAATCCAGATGAAAAAAATGTGAGATGCATGGATTTGTTTTCCTTAAAGAGTGAAGCTACATAACACACCCAGATTTATCAGAAAGCACAACTCCCTAGTATTTCCTGCTGGCAATTAAGATGAGTTGATGTAAAGTTAAAGACTCTTAAAATGGGTTTATTTCTCTATACGATAAACCCATGGTTGCATACTTTATGCCTATGGATAGATTTTATCAAGTCTTTTAAATTTTCTAGATATAAAGTACACCAACCTCTGTTCTGAGCACATTGAGAAGCACAGCCAGCTTGGAACTGTTAAATATATGGTGCTGAAATTTTAGCAGTGCACTGTCTTGTGATACATTCATCTTCCATGCTGACTGTAGCTTAAGAATTATTGCATGGCTTCACTGCAAGATGAGAAATCAGTAGACGACATATCAGAATGTAGTCCCAAATATTTCATTCTGATATATTTGCATCCTGAAACATTGCAACCTCAAAATGTATGTAAACCATAGTCGTAGGTGAACGGACAGGCTTTTTCTTTTAATAGCACAAATGTATTTTTGGTACTGCAAATGCAGGTCCCTGCTAGCTTGAAGTGAGCGGTCGTACATTTTAAAGTCATGTTTACAGAGTCAGAAATGATGAGGGTTTGTTCAGGATTGTTATTTTGATCGCTCCCTTGCTTATACCTGCGAGGAATCTCACCGCATCTTACTGTACCCTTTTACTCACTTTCTCAGGGTTTGTGTGCACACGTACGTTTTCACCAATTCAGCATTTATTTCTGGGATACTTGGTGTCAAGGGGACCTATAGCTTACCCCAGTGTAATGAGACAACTGAGAAAAACTACACTGGGATTTAGCTCGTTAATTTATGGATACGTGGCTGCAAAAATTAAGCCCCGAGGTCGTAAGGTTGCCATTTTTTTGCAGCGCTTTCTGAATATTACCCAGTCACCACTGCCTACCACAATAACTATGCTGTATTGTTTACATGTGGCCTCTTAGCCTCACATTGAACCCAAGGCACATCAAACCTCTCTTAATTATCTGGAGGTTCTCCTCACTTGAATTTCTCCTCCTGATTGACCTGTTGATAATGGAATCAAGTTAGAGATTGGTGCAGATTTAAAAACAACCATTGGCTGTGTCATTCTAAGCAAGATACTACTGTATCAGTCAGTCACTTGAGCTGTGGCCGCATATTGATTTGATGGACAATCTGAGGCAGGAAGAAAGAGGAGAGGAGACCTAAAACAATTTGATGGTATTCAATAAGGTCATGGTAAATAATTGGGAGATTGTTTTTAAAATGTTTTCTACCAGTTGCACTTGAGCCAGATACCACTCCACTCCATATCTGTGTAATAGAATTATTTCTGTTTTGAAATAAGAAACTAAATGCTAAACCTTCAATTCCATTTACAACCCTACTACTTTATGTATGGTCATTCTGCTTGCAAGAACACACAGAGAGAAAGTTGTGCAAGTGAAGCACCTTCTCTAAAACTCCTTCGTTACGTTTGGAAGGCAGTTTACACATGAAGAAATTACAATGCAAAATTTCAAGTTTCTGGAATGGGGATGGCTATGCTATTTTTATTTAAGAGAAACTAAAATTCACCCCCATTTCTGATTCTTCTCCCAAAACAATCAGCGCAAAACAGGGTATTGAACTTTGAAAAAAGTTTCCTCTTGAAATCAAATTGCTGAGCAAAGAAATAGGAACTGGGGATGGGTTAATTTCATTTGAGAATCCTCTATTTCCTAGAAACACCCCTGTTTAATTTTGTAATTATTGTTTTGTGCGTTTATTCCCTCCACCCCATGTACTGAGTTACACTGCTTTTTATTAACATTGTGTACATACTAACTGCTTTGTGTTTCAGAATGCTAGTAATTGCTTTGTATATTAAAGTGATCCTTGTGAATTTGTGAATTGTCATAAAAGTGCTTTTTCTTACTGTAAAGTTTGTGGTATAAACTGTCATAACACCCTTTTTACACATTTATGTGCAGACACATAAACATGCTTTTAAAATCATTTTGAAGTCTCTTTTCTTCAGAGAAGGAGGGTCATTTATCTTGATGCCGTTGACGTCAGCAATACTCACTGCTTGACCACTTAAGAGCAAAACAATAAAATAGAAATTCTCTGAGAGCCCAATCATAGGTATACTTTCTGTCAAGCTGGCGAGGGAGCCTAGGATGCAGCATAAGGGCTGCTTTGGGGGCAGAGACAGGTATGCTAGCAGGAGAGTTTATGCCACCAGATGTATTTCAGAACACCTGCGGAAAGCTCCCCTAATCTAGATGTACCAGGGGCCCATGGGGAATGGGAATGAATTCCCATTCATGTCCCTGGCACACCCACAAAAATGATGTTACCTTTCATTATTAACAGGAAGAAAGAAATGGGGGGGGGGAGCTGCTCCCTTGACTAGGAAATGGGGAGGCTGGGCTGAAGAAATTTGTAGAAACCATAGCAACGGCCCTCCTAACCTCCCAGCTCCACATTTTGCACCAGAATAATAGCACAAATCACTTGTGCCACTTTCCTCAGAATGGCTCTGATAATGCCAAGGTTGCAGGCTTTTCCCCGCATAAAGGGGTGGCTGCATATTCCTGCGTTGCAGGCGGTTGGACTAGATGATCCTGGAGGTCCCTTCTAATTCTACGATTCTACACAAGCTTCCAGGGGTAGATGCCTATTGTCTATGCCAGGATGGGGAGGGGCAGGTCATTGGGGTTTTTCAGCACGTGCTCTGCTCAACCTTAGATCCAACTCAAACTGAGCATGTGCCCTAGAATGGATTGTCAAATCCTACAGCACAAAAATGCTCCACAGATTACAGGTTGCGATGGAATGGATTTACTTAGGCTGGAAAAGCTGAAGACCGAATTTGTGAACTGATTCAGTTCTAAATCCCAGAAAGAGCTCTTTCAAAAAAACTTCAGTTACTTTAAACAGCTGCTTTTATTGCTGGTAAAGGTAAAGGGACCCCTGACCATTAGGTCCAGTCGTGGCCGACTCTGGGGTTGGGGCGCTCATCTTGCTTTCTTGGCCGAGGGAGCCGGTGTACAGCTTCCAGGTCATGTGGCCAGCATGACTAAGCCACTTCTGGCAAACCAGAGCAGCACACGGAAACGCTGTTTACCTTCCTGCTGGAGCGGTACCTATACTTGCACTGCGTGCTTTCGAAATGCTAGGTTGGCAGGAGCAGGGACCGAGCAATGGGAGCTCACCCCATCACAGGGATTCAAACCGCCGACTTTCTGATCGGCAAGTCCTAGGCTCTGTGGTTTAACCCACAGCACCACCCACGTCCCCTGAACCAAAAAGGACGCGAGTGGCGCTGTGGTCTAAACCACAGAGCCTAGGGCTTGCAGATCATAAGGTTGGCGGTTCAAATTTCCGTGATGGGGTGAGCTCCCATTTCTCTGTCCCAGCTTCTGCCTACCCAGCAGTTTGAAAGCACATCAAAGTGCAAGTAGATAAATAGGTACTGCTCCAGCGGGAAGGTAAACAGCGTTTCTGTGTGCTGTTCTGGTTTCGCCAGAAGCAACTTAGTCATACTGGCCACATGACCCGGAAGCTGTCTGCGGACAAGCACCAGTTCCCTTGGCCAATAAAGCGAGATGAGCGCTGCAACCTCAGAGTCGTCCATGAATGGGGTCCCTTTACCTAGTGCCTGAACCATAGGAACCAAAGAATGGTGCAGCTTGAAAATGAGATTGTGTAGATCTTTAAAGATTTGTTCACCCTTGTTACGTTTGCACAGCTGATTCAAGATTGTGTTTCCCACTTTTTAGGAAGTTTTGGGAGTCCCAAAGCATCTTGTTACATGCAGGACGGGAGTTGTTTTGTGTTCAACTAGGGACACTCTTGTGCCTCTTGGATGGTTTTGGTCCAAATGTTCTCTTCTACTGCTGCACATGGAAATACAAGGACTGTTGCAGAACCTCTCAACTAGAGAACTGCTCTTCTGCTCCCACTGCACATGCAGCTCTTTTCAGTTTGCTCACAGTACTTGGGATCCACTCCAAGGGACCACAACGCAATTGTGAAAATTCTGGCTTTCTGGTTAGAAGTTGCACTCTGCTGATCGGGATGGAATTTGGCAACTCACTCAGGAGGCATGTTTAAGTGGAGGAGTTCAGATTCAGAAGTCACATGAGATTACTTCTTGATTACACCTGCCTGATTGTATCCTTCTGTTGAAAAACTAACCAAACATGGGACATTTCTTTGCAAAACATCAAACATTTTTATTGACTTTCTACTTCTGTGGAACGATTTACAACTATCAAGTATTACTATCAGGCAGTAACAACTTATTTGTAAGAACTTCTTCCACATGAGAGTAAGAATACTGGGACTTTGCACCAGAATTTTACAAGTCACTAAGCAGATAGTGCACTTTATTGATCAGATCACTTTCCAATTGCGATGATAGACAATGGATGGCACACTCACTTTCTGCTCTCTTCATCACATGATGTTTGGGTAAGAAATGGATTCATCTTTTTCTTTTGATAATTTCAGGAGTAAATCTAATCTCACGGAAAGCTTTAGAGGGAAGGATCTATTTTTGAATTGCAACAGAAAGCATAGCGACTTTAAATTACACCTTAACTAATTCCAAATTCCGAGACAAACTTTAATATAAGACAAACTTACATGTTATATATATGTGTGTGTGAATCTAATTGTGGATAAGTTTACTGGGAACAGAACTTTATTTGGATATAGACACCCATAGACTTTCTGGACATTAAAAAAACTATTCAAAGAAGATCTTACTGTATACGTACTTGATGACCTTGAAATTACATTTGAAAAAGACTTCAGTTATTAGTTGGCTTCTGGCTTATTTATGATATCACGGTTTTTACTGTATTTGGACTTGCATACTGATAACTGATGTCGGGTTAGGGGTGGTTCTGATTCTACACTGGCAGATTTGAATTAGCAGAGGGAAAACTTTATTAAATGTAGATTAGTGATTTACTTAACCTAATGTATTACAATTTTACTTTTTGATAAAATAGTAGGGATCCACTTAAGAGAATAAACATAGATTTGTATCATCTTTAGACTTGATAAATAAAATTACTGGACAGCTTGAATGTGCACTGATGAATTATAAATTACAAACTTGATTATTGAAAAACAACTAATGAAGCATATTTGTGAACATATTACAGAATGAATTTCTAAGGAACTAGGCAACTCTAAATAATAATGAATGAAGGATGTTAGACTAATTAGTCTCATGCGAAGTATCTAGAAGAATTTAAACATTCTATTAGGAATGCTAATCAATAACTCCCCTTATGTTTAGGTATATTATTTCTCTATTGCATGATTGATCGTTGTTCCAGTTAGCATGATAGAAAATTGCTAACTGATCCATTCTCTCTAAGTACACAAACAGTAAAACTGGTTTGTTTTTACATAATATAGCCAAATATTTCCTTGTGGATATCACATTCCCCCCCCCCATGCACTGCATAATTAATATTTGCTGTTCCATTGGGAGAAGTGCCCTGAGATGTAATTCTGAGCAGCATAGCTTAACACCAGTGGGAAACAGAGGTAAACTGTCACTATTATTAAACTTATTGGATTTTTCCATTTACTTGAAGCCACCAGGTCCTACGTTTCCTCAATGGCAGGCTTGGCCCTTGAAAACTAATAATTCATTGGTCCATTTATAATCTGGTTGGATTACCTGAGTTACCATGATTGGGATGGGAAAAAACAGGAGGAATGGCTGGATGAAAGGCCTAAATTCAGTTGTTTGGTCCAGGAATGATTGCAAGTGGCGGGAATGAGCATGCAAGAGTTCAGAAACTAATCACAGATCTGCTTTCTGGGCTTTCCTCTGGGCTCTGAATATATGCACATCGTTACTAGGGTCATAGTGCACCTCGTACACTGAAAACCGCTCCTTCAACATCTTCAGGAACTTGTGGTCTCGCTCGTAACGGAGGCGGCATGATAGTAGGATCACCGTCTGTTCAGAGCAGAGATGGTCCAGCGTTTCAAGAAGATCGGCAAACGTTTCTTCCAGGTAAACAATGTCTGCTCCCAAGATAAAGTCATATCCTCCTGAAGAGAAGCTCCCCAAGTCTCGGCCCCAAGTCAGTTCCTTTACTGCTGTCCTTGGCCGGACGTCAGCAGGTAAATTAGCTTGGACGTTTGACTCCAGTAGAGCCAAGGCTGCCTTCCTGTCTGTGATTGTCACTTGAGCACCTAACGTGCAAAAAAGGAGGAGGAGGAGGAGGAGAAGAAGGAGAAATCAAATGTGTGAAGACAAATTGCTGGTATCCAGCACAACTTTCAAAACACAGGTTTATTTCCCCAAACAACAAAACCATTTCTCGGGTTGATTCCTATGTAAACTGGGCACCACAGTTCAAGGAGGACACTGACAAACTGGAACGTGTCCAGAGGAGGGCAACCAAAATGGTCAAATGCCTGGAAACGATGCCTTATGAGGAATGGCTAAGGGAGCTGGGCATGTTTAGCCTGGAGAAGAGGAGGTTAAGGGGTGATATGATAGCCATGTTCAAATATATAAAAGGATGTCACATAGAGGAGGGAGAAAGGTTGTTTTCTGCTGCTCCAGAGAAGCGGACACGGAGCAATGGATCCAAACTACAAGAAAGAAGATTCCACCTAAACCTTAGGAAGAACGTCCTGACAGTAAGAGCTGTTCGACAGTGGAATTTGCTGCCAAGGAGTGTGGTGGAGTCTCCTTCTTTGGAGGTCTTTAAGTAGAGGCTTGAGAGCCATATGTCAGGAAAAGTGCTCTGATGGTGTTTCCTGCTTGGCAGGGGGTTGGACTCGATGGCCCTTGTGGTCTCTTCCAATTCTAGGATTCTATGATTCATGTTTGGAAATACTATTATTAATGTTCAGTACGGCCCAGTCATGTCATTCAGCCAAGCTATCCAGACCAAGAGAGTGTTCTAATGCTCAATAAAAGAATATTATGCTACCATCTATCTATCACTGCATTGCTATGCTAATCCATTATCCGCAAGCCCCTGTTAATAACCTTGCAGCCCCATTTTGGGTCAGCTGAAGTTTCTGGATCATTTTCAAGGCCATGCAGCCGTAATTCAAGTGGTTGCAATTCAAGAGTTGAAAGGTTATCTTGGTTTAGAGTCATAAATGGTATATCAACTGAAGATGAGTTGGACTGGACTTGCACCCAGATATGTGTATATAGGATTGCAGTCTGAAAAGGCTATATCTTGGGATGGCTGCAAAATAAACATGTTTGGTATAGGATCCCCCAACACACACACACCCCAAAAAACACACGCAATAAAAAGGGATTTGTGCTCTGCAGTGAACAGTACCCAAGGAAAACAATGCAACTCAGAATCACTGTCAGCCTCAGTTTCTGCAAAGAGAAACTTACCAAGCAATGCAGCTACAATTCCCAGCAAGCCAGTTCCGGCTCCTAACTCAATCACCAAGCGTCCTTGTAGATCAATGCCTCCCATCTCCAAGAAAGTACACAAAACCACAGCCTGGGCACCCGAAAGGGAGAAAAAATCTAATTAACAAGAATGCTTATTTAGGTTAATGCCAAAACACAGCGTTGTTCGTGTGGATCACATGACAAACTTGCAAAAACGTTGAGGGCAACAAACCGCTGTGAAGTGCAGGCAGACCAAAATATTATTATTCTTCGGACCTAAATACTCAGGGGGACGGGGGAGGTTAAAACTGGAAGTCTGGGTGTCCCTGCCTAAAATGAGGATTTAACTGCAAATTATTAATTTCTAGTGACGTTACTCTGCTCAGCAGATTGTGAGCTATTTAAAACTGTACGTTTTGACAAATATACACTAAAGAGAAGAATTCAGTCTCCTTGAGGGCTGTACTAATGATCTATTTGGCTACTCATAAATTTATCTTCTTCAGGTAGGAAGTTAAAACTTATTTTTTTGAAAGAAGGTACACATCAGTGAGATTTCACATCTCTGAACAGATCACACCTTGTTAAGAGATGATGAAAGAACTCATCTTTCTGTTGTGTAGAATAAAATGAGGACAGCTTTACAAGAGCATTTTTCCAGCACAGAAAAACAAGAAATATCAGGGTTTTATTTTTTATTTTTTAATGTGGCATCACCAATGGTTCATTCTGTAGAGAGGCTGTACCATCAGCACCCAAACAGACAGCAGTGTGATCCTATACATGTCTATTTAGAAACAGGTTCTGTTGAGGTCAAGTAAGAGTGTCTATGACTACAGTGAAGTATACTGTCATCTGAAACTATGCCAAAACATTAAGAACACAGTATACAGTGCATTGGGACGCAGGTGGCGCTGTGGGTTAAAGCCTCAGCGCCTAGGACTTGCCGATCGAAAGGTCGGCGGTTCGAATCCCCGCGGCGGGGTGCGCTCCCGCTGCTCGGTCCCAGCGCCTGCCAACCTAGCAGTTCGAAAGCACCTCCGGGTGCAAGTAGATAAATAGGGACCGCTTACCAGCGGGAAGGTAAACGGTGTTTCCGTGTGCGGCTCTGGCTCGCCAGAGCAGCGATGTCACGCTGGCCACGTGACCCGGAAGTGTCTCCGGACAGCGCTGGCCCCCGGCCTCTTGAGTGAGATGGGCGCACAACCCCAGAGTCTGGCAAGACTGGCCCGTACGGGCAGGGGTACCTTTACCTTTACCTTTATACAGTGCATTATAAATGCGTAAGGTGTTTCTTTAAACATTTACAGTATGACTTTCATCCTCCATGGTTTCTTTTGAAATGTGTGGCTTTGAAGATCAACAGTTCAGTGTGCAGAGAACATCCATATCAGGTTTTATCAGTTGCTCTGCTACCCAAATAATAGTTTAAGCAACACCACAACTACAGATAAGATTATTAGGACAACTAGATTAGACCATCGTTACTATGGCAGGACTACTATAATTTGGAGGGAAACCCTACTAAATCCATTGTTAGTAGGTACGCACAGGATCAGGCTACAAAAGCATCGAAGAACTACTGATTTAGGAATTGGGGTGGGGTGGGGGCTGGACAAGTGACTATTAATGCCCATCTTTAAACAGCAATGTGTCAGAAAATGAGTAAGTGCAAAATTATACGGACCGCATCCCACACAACAGCTGCAACACCCAGCTGCTTCCAGTTCTGCTGGATCTCGATGGTGTGGTTGGCAAAACAGTATGTAGAGGAAGACTTGTGCAACTTCTGCATCCCCCAAGCAGCCGTGTCATCGTAAGGAACCAAGGCCATCCTTTCGTCTGTCAAACCAAATGGAAGTATAGCATTAGGGGAAAAGTTTGTACAAAAGGCTCTTTGTACTTCTTCAGATTCCA